>NC_141054.1:42223592-42236092 GCF_041138505.1 Cibotium barometz
AGAATTTCCAAACATTACCTCTATAGTGGGCTTTTTTAACACAGAATTTCCAAACCGTCGGGTCTAAGTGGACCATTAACTACCGCTGCAGTCTGGAGTCTGGACGTTAGTGAGCCTCTGTGAGACACACAGTGAGACTATAGTATAATAGTAGCTCAGTCAGTGTTCCCAAAAATTCCCGAATGACTTAGGCTAAATAAATGGTAGTTTTCAAATTAGAGAAAAAATCCCAAAATTTTGCAAAGAATACAAAGAAATAAATCGCAACATTTCAATCATTACATATAAGATCAGTTTTAAACACTAGAAGTATCAAATGATTTTTTTTGGAACAATAAGTATATATTTATATTAACACGAAAAAAACAACCTCTTTTTATACCACTTCCATATCACTTCTATTCTGAGTCCCTATTGAGAAGGTCACATATTAGATCCTACCTCTTATCCTCCCAAACAGAAGAAGACATCTCTCAAGATATGTGGTACCCCAACTACATACAAGCAACCAACAGAATATTAGAAGTAAGTCTTTTAGGGGTCTACTCTTCAAACTAGTCACCTTAGAAGTAAGTCCTTTAGGGGTCTACTCTTCAAACTAGTCACCCTTGGTCCAGACTTTCACTGCCCACATGGTTCTCCAAAAGTATACATTGGTTGCTTCTCCTTTTGGTACCACCTTTTAGTTTTGGGCCCAAACTTGGGATATTTGGTCCTCATACCTTTCTCAGTGTACACTTGCCACATATCAACAAACATAAGGGTACCCTAGTATGTGTTAATATCCCTTCAACTGAGGCCTGCATCACCTAATCCCTTCCTATAATGCCTCGACTGCCTCAACAAACAAATTATTGTTCATCTTATTAATATAATATACAGACCAACAATAGGGAACACATTTGAACATCATCTCTGACACATCTACCCCCGGGCTAGATCCTTTATTAAATATCAGCAAGTTCGGAGAGATCCAAATCCCCCACATACAACAATATCTTATAATACAGAATATTGAATCCACATCACCTGCCCCATTAGTTAATCTCCCTAGTAACCAGTCACCCCAAGATCCTTTAATCCCCCAGCTCTCGTCCACCTATCCTACCCTAAAACCCCATATAGTGTGTGCTCTTATCTTTATGTTATGTTGGTTGAGTAGAGAAGAAGAAGATGGAAGAAAATTCAGCTATCCATCTCTCTCTTGTGTCTTGCACTCTCTTGTGTGTGTGTGTTTTCTTGCTAGGGTTTGAAGCTCTCCCTCTCCCCCACATTCGCTTTATAGTATCAGAGCTTGGTTTGTGTGAGAGCTAAGGAGGCAAGCAAGAGGCAAGAACAAGCAAGGAAGGAAGCGGCACTACATGGGTAAGAGCACCATCCTCTCTTTCCCCTTCTTGGTTTAGGTACAACACCCCCTCAATAGCTCTAGGAGCTATACATCTCCAATTGAGGAGCTATCTTTGTGGGAGCGGAGCTACTATAGGGTAGGATATACTTTTATTGGATAAATTTTTCAACCAGATTCGCGTTTCGAGCGCATTACGGACATCGTTTCATCGCTGTAAGGTATTTTCAATAGTTTTCTGGAAGTTTTGGTAGAGAACTGTTTATGCTCGATATCTGGTTAATGCAGTGCAGCAGTGCATTTTGGAAGCGCAAACAGGATTTACACATGTATTGTTGATACTGGGTGTATGTACATGTAGTCTGGTCACTGTTCACGAGAACACTCACGGGAACACAGATTATGGAAGGAGGCCGGAAGCAATTAATGTGAGAGAGCGGGATTGTAGCCATGGGAACATAAAGATACACATAATTTTTTCATATTTTTGTGCCGAAGTGCAATGTAAATCGTTTTAGGCCAATGTGGGTTCTAAATGAGAGTTCTAAGTGTATTAAGCAAGGCTCACTTATGGGGTTGTCCGCCCATGTGTGAAAGAGGCCTAGGGTTAGGGTTAGTGGCATCTCTACAATGTGGGTTCTAAATGAGAGTACTAAGTGTATTAAGCAAGGCTCACTTATGGGGTTGTCCGCCCATGTGTGAAAGAGGCCTAGGGTTAGGGTTAGTGGCATCTCTACAAAAGAGATGTTAGCTAAAGAAAGTGGACGTTTTTTGCCATTCCCATAAGCTATTGAGTGAAGCTCTTGAGCTCTCAAGCTATGGTAGCTCTCTAACTCTCTCTCTATTGTACTCTAATGAGCATGAAGCTCCAATGAGTATAGCTCCACTTCATTCTCTTAATCTGTTTTAGCATCATTGAAGTAGATTAGTCTATGATTAGTTGAATGCTTCTTTCTTTCTCTTGTGTATGCTGCATGCTTGTAGTGTGTGTGTGTAGTCTCCATTGATGCAAGCTCTTGCCCACTTCTTTGGCAACATGAGTTATTCATGGATAGACTCTCTCTATGAGCTTGTGGGTTTGTGAATGTTACATTCTCTGCTTGCTTAAGCTTGTGGGTTAGTAGATGCACGCTTATGGATTTGTAGGCATTAGGAGAAGCTAAGATTTAATCAATGTTTGAATGGGATTAAGAGATTGCTATGCATTGCTTGTTGCCTTGATTAGTGTAGTGGATTTAAGGGGTTGAGAGATTGATTGAGATGTTGAATGGTTAAATCGTCAAGTGGTGGTTTGTGTATGTGAACTCTCCCTCATGGGATAAGCCTTCATGCACTAATCGGGTCGAGTCCTCGGATTGACATTGTGTCTCTAACACATTTGTTGATCGGTAGTACTCTATGAGCACTATATTGCACGGTAGAGAGAACTGTTCTACAGTCACATTTGGTGACACACATGCTGTGCTGAAGTACCACTGCAGTTTTATAGGAGATACTGCTGTATTACACGTTGTATACATAAGTTGTCTGTTTGTAGGTTATTTGATTGCTACAGGAAAACATGTCTGACAGAATTAATTAGTTTGTTAGTGAGAAGTTGGATAAGAATAGCTTCCATGCCTGAAAGTTCAGATTTCCTAATGGGTAAAGGATTTTGGGATTATATAGAAGAAGACAATGAGGAGCCTCCAGAGTTATCTGAGGAGAATGCCACTCCTGCAAACATAAAGCCATTCAAGGATTGGAATCAGGGTGCAAGAAACGTCATGTACTGGCTTTCAATTAGTGTCACAGACATGATGATAGGACACATACATGATGCAAACACTCCAGCAGTTGCATGGCAAAATTTGGTTCAGATGTTCCAGACTAACACAAAGACAAGAGAGTTGCAGTTAAAGCAAGAGTTGCATACTATGGTGGAAAAGAAAAGCATGTGCATCAATGAATATGCCTTAAAGATCAAGGGCATTGTTGAGTCCCTTGGGTCTATCAATGTATCAGTGGAGGATGATGATCTGGTGAGTGTCTGTCTGAATGGGCTTGGCAAAGAGTACAAATCATTCAAGACCTCCATTGCAGTTAGGGAGAATATTTCCAACTTTTGAGACTTAATATCTATGCTAATCATAGAAGAAAAGGCTTTAGGTGAGGATTCTTCTTCACAAAGCAAGAACACATCAGAACAGGCCTTCTACTCTAATTCAGTTCAAGGTAGAGGTAGAGGCCATGGTTGAGGCCAAGGTGGTGGTGGCCGACAAGGAAATCAGAATTCTAGACACAATAGTCCAATGATTCATAGCAACAATCATACATAAGTAGAAGAAGCCAGTCTAGAGGCAGGGGGAGCCAAAGAGGCTGAGGTGGTTGGCAAAGAAATCAAAATGCAAATAGTGTAGAGTGCTATTACTATGGCAAACTAGGATACATGGCAAAGGACTGCTACAAAAAGGAGAATGACATTAAAAGTGGGAAGTTGTAGCAAGGCAACTATGCATCATCTACCAAACATGGAGGTGATGAGAGAAGTGAGCAGCTATTTGTGATGCAATACATGCTTAGTTCCATAATAGGGGATGTGTCAGGATCTCAAGATATATGGTATGTGGATTTTGGCGTCTCTAACTATATGACCAGTCATGCTGAGTGGTTTAGAGATATGCAAAAAATAGAAAATCCAGGTTATGTAGAAGCATGTCAGTGCAAGGCTATTGGATGTCATACATTCAGATGTATGGGGACCGACTAAGACTGTAACAATTCCAAGTTGCAGGTACTATGTTACACTCATTGATGACCACACTAGGAAAGTGTGGGTTTATTTCATGAAGGAGAAAAGTGAGGTGTTTGCGCACTTTCAGAGATTTAAAGCCTTGGTTGAGAAGGAAAAAGGCATGCAAATAAAATGCCTAAGATCAGATGGTGGGGGATAATATTTCTCCAATAAGTTCAGCGATTTCTTGAGAAAGCAAGGAATTAAGAGACAGTTTACGTGCAGGTACACTCTACAAATAGAATGGTGTTGCAGAAAGGAAAAATAGTCACATTGCAAAAGTACATGTGCCTTGATGGCTGAAAAGAATATGCCACATTACTTTTGGGAAGAAACACTAGCAACTACTGTGTACATTATGAACAAGACACTCACTGCAGCTGTTCATGGTATGACTCTTGATGAGCAGAAGTTTACAAGCATAAGACCGGATGTGTCTCACTTGAAAGTGTTTGGGTGTATTGCATGTACATGTTCTTGATGAAGTGAGAGCAAGGTTGGATCCAAAGGCAAAGAAATGCATCTTCATTGGTTATGCTATGGAGCAAAAAGGTTAAAGATGCTATAACCCTACCACTCATGAAATGCAAGTGAGCAGAGATGTCTTCGATGAGATGAGTAGCTGGTATGCACCAGTAGTGAAGGTAATAGAAGATGCAGATGTAAGAAGTGATGATGTTGCACCACATGTAGAGCAGCGATCATAGGTGCTGAGTGGACCTGAGGAGTCCTCGAGCAGTTGATCCAATGTTAGCCCATGGTCAGGCAGGTTGAGGAATGATGCAGGTACACATATATCACGCAAAGGGAAGGAAAAAGTAGATCAACCTTTTGTGCCTGATCTGTCAGTAGGTCACTCATATGTCGATGGTGACTCTGGTGGCTCTGAGCAGAGCCTTGATGAGGAGCTTGGCATTCCGTCTATGCTTACTCCTGGTGTAAGGAGAACCAAGGCTGTTTTGAGGACACCTGGCAGTGATCCAGGTGTACACAGGTCTACAAGGGTTAGATACCCTATTGAGAGGTTGAGATATGATAGATATACAGCCCATGTATCAATTGGCATAAGTCAGTTGGTTTTTGGATCAGTGATTCTCCTCTTGCAGATTGGGGTATAGATGTTGGTTTTACTTGGATTGAGAGAGGATGCTCTGCCAGATACCTTGGTTGTCAGGTGGGTGTTGACATCTCCCCTGCACAATAGTTTGCTCCAGTGCTCTTAAGCATTAAAAGCAAAGTTCATCACTGGTGTAGGAGGAAGCTCGACTTGGCCTCTAGAGCTTTGGTGGTTAACCAAGTTTTTCTAGCCACGACTTGGTTTATCGCTTCATGCTGGATTTTTCATAAGGGCTGCATTGGCCTACCATGAGGAGATGGTAGCATTGGATGCAAATGCAACATGGGAGTTAGTGCCTTTGCCTAAGGAAAGAAGGCAATTGGATGTAAGTGGGTGTATAAAGTCAAGCACAATGCTGATGGTTCAGTTAGTAGGTACAAGGAAAGATTGGTTGCCAAGGGCTGTGTGCAGACTTATGGCAGCATAGACTATGAGGAGACATTCAGCCCGGTTGCAAGAATGGCAACCATGAGAGATGTCATTGCTATGGCTGCAGCAGCAGCGAAGGGTTGGTATTTGTATCAAATGGATGTAAAGAATGTTTTTTTGCATGATGATTTATAAGAAGAAGTGTACATGATGAATCCACCAGGTTATGAGAGTGATGCACATCCAGATTTTGTGTGTAGGTTATGCAAAGCCTTGTATGGCTTGAAGCAGGCACACAGAGCATGGTCAAACAAGATCAGAGAGTATCTTGTTACCATTGGATTTTATATATCCAATGTAGATTTTCACTATATTTCTGTGAGCTTTCCTTTGGCTTGATGGTTTGAGGGATCTACTCTTGTTTGCACTAAGAGTGGCCACCAGTTCTTTTGAAGAGGAAAAGGTCAAAAACTAATGAATTATTAATAAATTCACTGCTTTTGGCTCTAGGGAGGAGTAGAGTAACAGTGCATAAAAAACTATTAACCGTTTACAAAGGGAAGGCTTCATTTATAGGAAAAGGTGAGCCTCTAACCAAGCAAACTGATTCTAGAATTTTTCAAATCAGTTTGGTCAATTTTTGACCATTTTTAGGTCGATTTAGCTTACTTTTTGGATCTAGTTGAAGCAGGAGAGAGGAGAAATGAAAATATCTCATTATTTGTGACTTTAAAACTCAACCACACATGTGAAATAGGTGCCTCCTTCATGAGGGGAATTCCCCCACACTGAGGTGTTAAAACTACATCATTTCCTCTAATTATCTCTTCTTTTTTAACTAATAACCTTGTCCTTAGTCAACTCTTCATCTTATGTGAGTATTTACTCATTTTTGGGGAGATTTTCTTTATTTCTTCAATTTATCTTCTCCCTACATTTGGATTAATCTAATTGGCCGTCAAAACTTTAATCTAAAATTTCCAGAAATTCTAGACCCTTAGGCTAAGGCCTTTTGAACAGATTATAATTTATTTTTAATGCACCTTCTAAATTTCTTTTTGAGCTTCTGTTTTGGGAGAATTTATTTTAATAAGAAGAGATATTTTTCCATCCAAAAATATCTAAAAATTGAATAACCTCTCTTTAGAACATTTTCTCTTTTTAGGCCAAAACAGGGTAAAACAGGATCTTTCTTTTATTTTAGAGAGGGTAATAATTATAAGATCAGAAGGGGAGGTTCTTACACCTACATACCTCAAAAGCCGGGAGGGAGGAATCTTACATCCTACCCCACTTAAAAAACGCGAGATGTCCTCATCTCGCAAAATTAGAGGAGAACTCTTTTCCTGAAGATCCAACTGATTCTGGGGTTCCTTATAGTCTGGTGAACCCAACAGAATCCTGGGATAAATACCCCTTATATAAAACTCATCATCAGATAATAATTCACTCAGATCGTAACATTCAAATTCTTATCACAATAATAGACCATTAGACCGAAATTTCTATTTGAACAATCCTTCATGGAAAAATTCAATTATACAGATTTTTAATTTCACATCCCTTACCTTGATCCACTGGGTCAAGTGTTAACAGCAGTAACATGTCAGCACAATCCACTAATCTCATAGTGATTTGATGAAGTCATTAACGTCATTCCAGCTATGAACATTATCAGAGGGACTTGTCCCATTCATCCTCATTGTGGTTTTGTTTAGATTATTACATTTCAACCAAAATTCAGGAATCTTCAATTTTCAATTAGAATCCAAATCAACTCATTAGTTAACCATAATTTAAAATCATATCAACCACATTTGAATTCATCATCTGGATAGTATTAATGCTTATAATTTCAAGTCTTAGATTTACTCGTATATACTGCTAGTAAAGAGCTGCAGTTATACCCTTAGTATATATATACAGGTAGTCACAGTCCTTGGAACTATAAGGTAAATACCATCATGTCTAGGCCTCAAGCAAGTCAGGGATTCCATACAATTACGGTACTTCCATCTAAAGACCCAACTACCAATTTATAAATTATTTCAATTTGAATATAAAATTGAATTATTTCAGTTTGAATATAAAATTGTATGAATTTTATCACACAATTACAACCTTTTACCGCTTCTTCATAAATTTTTGACATTTTTGGCTTCTGGGTTGATCCTCATTAGCCAATTTGCTCTGATACCAGTTGTGAGGTCCCTATCCCCACCGCGCAAAGAATTCAAGGGTGCTAGCCAGCAGAAGTAGCACTTCTTGCACGGGGCACGGTCCCACACTCGGGGCCTCACCCCCACGGATATCCGAACAAGAGACTAATCCATCGGTTCTTCCAAAACCGAACTCGGACAAAAACTTTCCTTGCCCAGAAAGCACGGACGATTCCTCTAGGATAACTTCTCTCTAACATAGTCAAAAGCCTTAACTAACCGAATTGATCTGACCAAACTCGTAAGTCCCATAGTCAGATCAAGGAAAAGATTATACTTGGATCATAGAGACTAACGCTTTTTTCCTCATTGAGAGGCACAGTCGTTGATTCTTTTCCATAGAACAATTTTTGTCCAGGATTTACTTTATCTATCAAACAAGAACAGAATTGAGTCTCAATTTAGGGATCCATCAGTCCAGCCTACTAACCCCATCCAGTCCCATGGGTTAGCCAACCGCCCAACCAGTGTAGTGATGGGATCCAATTAGGAATTTGGTTAGGTTTTGTCTCAGGTACCAGGGAAAGAGTTCCCAGGCCCCTTAGCCGGAGATTCATGCAAACTTAAAACTAGTCACACCACTTACACACCCAATATGAAATTGCCGTTTTTCACAGAATCAGCATCTTCTAAAAAATAATCTTTTAATGAAACCGTTGTGTCATTGATCATAATCGTCACCGATTGAATCCTTATTTCCAATCATTCCTTCATCGGTGTATCTATGGCACATTGGCAACCAGAACGTTCACCAACTATCCACTCAGGGGCCTTTTGGATAGTTCCTAGCTCATAGTAACCGGAAATATATTCACATATCAAAATGGAATCTCCGTTGAAGATCGGCAAGACCAACCAACAGATCCATATAAAAGAGCCATGGACTCATCCTTGAGGACCAGCAAGGTCAATCAACCAGATCCATGCCCGAATTCAAAAAACAACTCTTATTCCTTGTTCCAATATCGTCCCCGACATGCTTGTGGGTATCTTCCGCGACCCAGAGCTCGAGCACTGTATGGTTAGCACCCTCTAGGATCCTTCGCAGGTCACCTGGCGCTTCACTCATAGGCCGCTTCCTTGGTCCCTCATCCACTGTACCAGAAGCTCACCATTTAAATCAAATCGAGGCTGGTCAAGACCTCGACTGATCTTGCTACGTGAGAGGTCCTCTGTTGACTCTCGGTCACAACAGTTGCAACTTTAACAACGACCTTATTCACAAGACGGTCAAAATGCTTCCCCAACATTCTTGACATAAAACAATCATTTAAAAATAGATTTGAGATACAAATACAATTCCAACAATGTTTCCATCTTTTCTCATCACTCCATATCCTTTCACATTAGTCCCCATCTTTTCTCATCTTCCCATGATTTTTTTCTCCTTCATCGATCCCTATCACATCACATCATTCCCACATCAAATCATATCCAATCGCATCATCCACACATCAATCCACATCATCCATACATCATCCACATCAATCCACATAATCCATACATCCATCCACATCAATCCACATTATCCACACATCCATCCACATTTTCCATACATCCCTTCATATCAATCCACATTATCCACACATCAACCCACATCATCCATACAACCATCCACATTATCCATACATCAACCCACATCATCCATACATCCATCCACATCATCCACATCAATCCACATCATCCATACATCCATCCACATTATCCACACATCCATCCACATTATCCACACATCCATCCACATTTTTCATACATCCCTTCACGTCAATCCACATTATCGACACAACATCAACCCATATCATCCATACATCCATCCACATCATCCACATGAATCCACATCATCCATACATCCATCCACATCATCCATACATCCATCCACATTATCCACACATCCATCCACATCATCCATACATCCATTCACGTCAATCCACATTATCCACACATCAATCCACATCATCCATACATCCATCCACATTATCCACACATCAATGCACATCAATCCACATTCATTTCATAAGTATTCCCATTCTCTTCTAATCACATCTTTTTCTATCTCATCACTTCACATACATTAACATCTATCCAATTTACATCACATCTTATCACATCCATTTCACATCACATCTGATTCATTCACATCCCGGTTCACATGCCAACACATTCATTCACGTCCCTTATCATTCATTCACATCCTATATCATTCATTCACACTCTGATTCACATGCTAACACATTCATTCACATCCTATATCATTCATTTACATCCTGATTCACATGACATCACATTTATTCGCATCCTATATCATTCATTCACATCCTGATTCACATGCTAACACATTTATCACATCCTATATCATTCATTTACATCTTGATTCACATGACATCATATTCATTCACATCTCGATTCACATGGTACACATTCATTCACATCCTATATCATTCATTTACATCCCGATTCACATGCTAACACATTCATTCACATCCTATATCATTCATTTACATCTGATTCACATGACATCACATCTCATCTATTCATTCACATTTATCTGATTCACATCACATCCATCCACCCATAATTTCCCATTTATATGATTCGCATCCCATCTTATCACATCTATTTATCTCTCATTCTCATCACTTCTATTTTCATCACATCTATCCATCCATTCATTCCCATCTCATTAGGAACTCAATGGAGTCTTCTTGGGCCCTTTAATTTGGACGTTTAGTGAAATGCTTAAAATGCTAATCCATCTTTGACCAAGCCTAGAGGCCTAGTCCTAAAAGCATATATTTGATTTTTCACCAAAAAAAAAAGGAGATATTCTTAGATCTGGCCACCTAGGTGACTTTAAAGCTTTGTAATGGGCTGTCAGTCAGTTATCATAGCCTTCTCTACCTTTACGAACTCCAAACATTCCAAAAATTCGTCACTTTCTTTCCCCCTTTTTTGTGTGTACACCAGATCTCTTTCTCTCTCTAAATCCTCTCTAAAACGCCCTGCACTCCTTCTCCATGGAAAAAAGCATCTTTCTCTACTCCAAAAGCCATAGCTAGCAGATCTGTACTCCTAAATGAGCCTTCTCTCTCAAACCCACAGTAGTAGCCATGGCTTGCAAGGAAGAAGCTTACCATGAGCATTCTCTCTACAATACTTGGTCCTCTCTCCATAGCTAGCAGGTCTGTACTCCTAAATGAGCCTTCTCTCTCCAAACCCAGAGTAGTAGCCATGGCTTGTTGCAAGGAAGAAGCTTACCAGGAGCATTCTCTCTACAATACTTGGTTCTCTCTCCAAACCCACAGTAGTAGCCATGACTTGCACAGAAGAACCTTTTCATGATGTATTCTCTCTCTATATTGCTTAGCAGCCATAGCTTGCACTAAAGAAGCTTCCCATGACGCATTGTCTCCTTTGCATTTTCGTCTCACCATTGCCAACCCTCTCTATGTTTCTTTGGCTCCCTTTCTCGTTTCTTTCTCTATCCACAATGCAGCTCTAGAGAAGCAACCCTCATCTCCAGTCTTCCCATTATTTTTTGATACCATATCCTGCTCCTTCCACTCCTATTCAACCCAAGCTTACAAGCATACTTTCTTGTAGATGGCACTACAAGACATCACCAATAAGCCTTCTAAGATCCGCCTTCAGGTTGAGTTGGAGACAGAATATGTAGCCCTACGCAGTAGGCATGTTGCACCCAATATTTCATACGATCAGCTTCGAATGCAAGGAGCAAAGGCCATTGATCTTTCGATTGATGGAAATCTTTATCCACCAGATCCAATATCTGGTGCCCCTCCACCATTCAAAAGCATTACAAGTTTTTTTAAGTTTGTTGGTGATGGTTTCAATGGGCTTCTTGGCTATTGTAGGAGATTACACATGTTGTGGCTAGATGAGGCAGGTGAAAAGAGGCAAACACAATTTGCCTTCAAGCGGTATCGACTAAGCAGATAAATAGTTTGATGCAGAGGATTAAAGAGCTCTCACAAGAGCTTGAGGTGCAGAAGAATAATTTAGCGGATCGTGTGCACACAATAAATCAATTTATCGATAATTATGTTCGTCTTCAACACTCCACTCGTAATCTTCGGCATCGTGTTCACCATTTCACTCACCTTCCCATTGGATATCACGCAAGGCAAAGAAAATGTAAAGCTGTTGGGTTACTTTCTAAGACAGCAGGCGCATGCAAGAGCAGTAAACAAAGAACCAGGTAAAAATTTCTGTAGAAATTATAGCAACTTTGAGAAGTAATTAATGAATAAAGCATCTCTCATGGGTGACTCTTGCATTTGTAGGGCATGTGCAACAGCTATACTAGGATGTAACAATGCTGAGGACAATGTTAATGTCTCCCTTCTTCAGCATGTCCTTCAGGAGAAGGATATCATGGAAATGATAACAGGTTCTGGTAATGATAAGCTACAAGAGACCCTTCGTCAACATTTCTTGAAGGAAATCAAAGAAATTGTCACACCCAAAGAGATACTTGATATATGTGACTCAGCAGGTATTAGCCAGAAAGGTTACAGAGCAATGTACAGGTCAATCACTTTAGGGTTACGAGCAAAGGGAGTTACGCAATCCTTGCTTCCAACACTTTATAGCTTACAGATGGCAAAGAAGTGTGCTAATGGTGATATTGCATCCATGTTTAATGGTGGGTACAAGTGG
>NC_141054.1:42241092-42681092 GCF_041138505.1 Cibotium barometz
AACCATGTCCCAGCTTAGGAAAGAAGTGCCGATATTGCCCATTTGTAGATCCAAGAGTAAGTCTTCCTCCTCATTCCTATAGTCCTTTTCTGTGAGGGATTTTAAAAACCTTGATAGGCAAAATCTAAAATTCTTGTCTTCCCTGATGAGGTCAACCGGAACCCATAGGCCCTCATCACCCTCAAACATGATGGAGTACGTGCTGATGTGTTCATCCATATACTGAATGACATCTGTGAAAGCATCCGCGTGTAGATGCATTGTTGCACGCACATCAATCATAGGGACGATCTCGTCAACCCTATGAAGTAACTCAAGCTTTCCTAGCTGTGCAATAAGTGCATCAAGTAGAGGTGCCATGACTATGAGTGATTGCAAGAAATAGAGAGTGTGATATACAGAAAGGTGTGCGAAATTGAGAGCAAGTGTTAGGAGAGAACGATAATTGTCAATTGATGAAAATGAGTAAAGTATCGTTTATAAATGGGCGACCTTGTTATAAAATTTTTAAAAACTTTTAAAATTTTTAAGTACCAAAATTTTTAAAAAAAATGGTATGCGAAAGCAAGAACGTATCCTTCCATCGCAAGGTCATTTCTAATTTACTAGTGGCTCAAGCCACAGATGCTTGTGTGACCAACCTTACACTATCACAAAAAAATAAAACTTGCACAAGACAATTGAAAAACCTTAATAAGACAGTGAGGCAAAAAAATGAAATTGTATTTACTTCAATCCAAGATTACATATCCAGTGGTTATTTGATAGCTACACAGCCAGGGAAAGTAATTTCTCTACAAAGAAAAGATCGTTCCTACCTTTTGCGCACTACTCTACCATTGATTATCAAAGCAAAATCACCACTCAGTGAGAATCAAAGAACTAAGTAGTCATGTAAGTTGGCCAAGGGATCAGTCATCATTCACAGCAACATCTTCTACATCCCCACCTTGCATGGATATATGTAGCACACCCTGTTCTGTAGAGGTTGTGTCGGAGTTCTCAACTATTACTCTGCATCTGATGGTGTCTCCATTGTGTTGAACAACTTTTTTATCCCATGCAGGTGATAAGAAACAAGTGAGAGCTCTCTCCCCCTTTGCAATCCATAAAGTTGGGGTACTGTGACACGAAGTTGGGGTTTAGACTTCGGTCACTTCTTAGAATCAAAAACACATTGCAAGTCGGGGATTCCATACATTTACGGTACTTCCATCTGAAGACCCAATTACCAATTTATGAATTTTAGTTTGAATATAAAATTGTATGAATTTTATCACACAATTACAACCTTTTACTGCTTCTTCATAAATTTTTGACATTTTTGGCTTCTCGGTTGATCCTCATAAGCCAATTTGCTCTGATACCAGCTGTGAGTTCCCTATCCCCACCGCGTAACGAATTCAGGGGTGCTAGCAGCGGAATTAGGACTTCTTGTGGGACAGGGTCCCACACTCGGGGCCTCGCCCATGGATATCCGGACAAGAGACTAATCCATCGGTTCTTCCAAAATCAAACCCCAAAATAAACTTTCCTTGACCAGTAAAGCACGGGCGATTCCTCTAGAATAACTTTTTTCTAACATAGTCAAAAGCCCTAACTAACTGAACTAATCTGACTGAATCTGTAAGTCCCATAGTGAGATCAAGGAAAAGATTGTACTTGGATCATATAGACCAACACTTTTTTCCTCATTGCACAACCGTTGATTCTTTTCCATAGAACAGTTTTTGTTCAGGATTTACTTCATCTATCGAGCCAAAACAGAATTGAGTCTCAATTTAGGGATCCATCAGTCTAGCCTACCATGGATAGTTCCTAGCTCATAGTAACTGGTAATATATTCACATATCAAAATGGAATCTCCGCTGAAGATTGGAAAGATCAACCAATAGCTCCATATAAAAGAGCCATGGACTCATCCGTTGAGGACCAGCAAGGTCAATCAACAAGATCCATGCCCGAATTCAAAAAACAACTCTTATTCCTTGTTCCTATATCTTCCCCGACATACTTGTGGGTATCTTCGACGACCTAGAGTCCGAGCACCATTTGGTCAGCACCCTCTAGGATCCTTTGTAGGTCACCTAGCGCTTCACTCATAGGCTGCTTCCTTGGTCCCTCATCCACTGTATCGGAAGCTCACCATTTAAATCAAACCGAGGCTAGTCAAGACCTCAGCCGCCGACCTTGCTACGCGAGACGTCCTCCGTTGACTCTCCGTCTCAACAGTTGCAACTTTAACGGATAGGTCTCCACCATGACCTCATTCACAAGACGGTCCAAATGCTTCCCTAGCATTCTTGACATAAAACAATCATTTAAAAACAGATTTCACATATAAATACAGTTCCAATAATATTTCCATCTTTTCTCATCACTCCACATCCTTTCACATTAGTCCCCATCTTTTCTCATCTTCCCACAATTTCTTTTTCTTCATCGATCCCTATCACATCACATCATTCCCACATCAAATCATATTTAATCACATCATCCACACATCAATCCACATCATCCATACATCCATCCACATCATCCACATCAATCCACATAATCCATACATCCATCCACATCATCCATACATCCATCGTCATCAATCCACATTATCCACATTTTTCATACATCCCTTCACGTCAATCCACATTTTCCACACATCAACCCAGATCATCCATACATCCATCCACATCATCCACATCATCCATACATCCGTCCACATCAATCCACATTATCCACATATCCATCCACATCATCCATACATCCATTCACGTCAATCCACATTATCCACACATCAATCCACATCATCCATACATCCGTCCACATCATCCACATTATCCACACATCAACCCACATCAATCCACATTCATTTCATAAGTATTCCCATTCTCTTCTAATCACATCTTTTTTTATCTCATTACTTTACATACATTAACATCTATCCAATTTACATCGCATCTTATCACATCCATTTCACATCACATCTCATTCATTCACATCCCGGTTCACATGCTAACACATTCATTCATGTCCCTTATCATTCATTCACATCCTATATCATTCATTCATTCATGTCCCTTATCGTTCATTCACATCCTATATCATTCATTCACATCCCGATTCACATGCTAACACATTCATTCACATCCTATATCATTCATTTATATCCTGATTCACATGACATCACATTTATTCACATCCTGATTCAAATGTTGACACATTCATTAACATCCTTTATCATTTATTTACATCGTGATTCACATGACATCACATCTCATCTACTCATTCACATTTATCTGATTCACATCACATCTCATCACATCTATTTACCTCTCATTCTCATCACTTCTATTCACATCACATCCATCCAACCATCCATTTTTTTCCATTTATCTGATTCGCATCCCATCTCATCACATCTATTTACCTCTCATTCTCACATCACTTCTTTTCTCATCACATCCATCCATTCATTCCCATCTATCTGATTCGCATCCCATCTCATCACATCTATTTACCTCTCATTCTCATCACGAGTCTATTCGCATCACATCCATTTTCTATTCATTCCCATCTATCTGATTCATATCACATATCATCACATCTATTTACCTCTCATTCTCATTACTTCTATTCTCATCACATCTACTTACCTCTCATTCTCGTCACTTCTATTCTCATCACATCCATTCTCTATTCATTCCCATCTATCTGATTCACATCCCATCTCATCACATCTATTTATAGAATGTAAGAGAATTCTTATTTTTGATATAAAGATTCTTTACGCATATATTTATGTATAAGAATAATTTCAGTGGGAAATAACACTGTTATAAAAATCCGTTTATGCATCTGTTTATGCACAAATTCAATTTTAAGGAGAATAACACTTTCAAAATAAAAATAAATCTTTTATGCATCTTTCTATGCATAAATTCAATTTTAATGAGAATAACGCTTTTTGAATTAAAAATAAATTTTGTTATGCATCTTTTTATGCAAAAAATCAAAATTGATGAGAATAACTCTTTTGAAATAAAAATAAATTTCTTTATGCATCTTTCCATGCATAAAATCAAAATTGATGAGAATCACTCTTTTGAAATAAAAATAAATTTCTTTATGCATCTTTCCAAGCATAAAATCAAAATTTGATGAAAGTAACGCTTTTATAATTAAAAAAATTCTATTATGCATCCATTTATGCATAATTTCTATTTTAATGAAAGTAACACTTTTAAAATTAAAAAATCAAAATTCTATTATGCATCCATTTATGCATAATTTCTATTTTAATGAAAGTAACACTTTTATAATTAAAAAATAATTATTTTATGCATCTATTTATGCATAAAAATCAATTTAAAGTAAAGTAACACCTTTTATAATCAAAATACTACAAATATGCATCTTTTTATGCATAGAAATTAATTCTAATGAAAATAACACTTTTATAATAAAAATATTTCTAATATGCATTTTTCTATGCATAGAATGAAAATAACACTTTAAGAATACACAAACGCTAGGAATTACTCTTTTTGAATAATAAAAGATAAAACTTATTTTACAAAATTTAAGAAAATTTTGCCATAACCTCCTTTGTATGGCTGACCCTTTTTTAATTTTTCTATCCTCAAGTTACTTAAAAATCATCCCAAATGGTTTAAAGCATTCTAAACTAATCAAATTTCACTTTTAAAAGAGAAACAATATGAATAGTTTAATTCTAACAATTTGATTACTTATCTAGGATAAAGAAAGGCTGAATTTAAGAATGAAGAGAGGGGGAAAGCCTTTCCAACAAGGCATAACATCAATTTTTTATTTTAAAGAAAACAAAAATTAGAAAATCATTAAAAGGAATTAAAAAAAGTAGGATTTCTAGCTTACATGAATTTCTGTGAGCTTTCCTTTGGCTTGATGGTTTGAGGGATCTACTCTTGTTTACAACAAGCATTGGTGGCCACTCTTGTTTGTAACAAGAGTGGCCACCAATTCTTTTGAAGAGGAAAAGGTCAAAAACTGATAAATTATTAATAAATTCACTGTTTTTGGCTCTGGGGAGAAGGAGTAGAGTAACAGTGCATAAAACAATACTAACCATTTACAAAGGGGGAGGCTTCATTTATAGGAAAAAGTGAGCCTCTAACCAAGCAAACTAATTCTAGAGTTTTCCAGATGAGTTTGGTCATTTTTTGACCATTTTTAGGTCAGTTTAGCTTCCTTTTTGGATCTAGTTGAAGTAGGAGAGAGGAGAGATGAAAATATCTCTTCCAAAACTGAACACGGAAAAAAACTTCCCTTGCCCAAAAATTGTGTGGGCGATTCCTCTAGGATAATGTAGTCAAAAGCCTTAACTAACTGAACTGATCTGACCGAACCCGTAAGTACCATAGTGAGATCAAGGAAAAAATTGTACTTGGATCATAGAGACCAACGCTTTATTCTTATTGAGAGGCACAGCCGTTGATTCTTTTCCATAGAACAATTTTTGTCCAGGATTTACTTCATCTATCAAACCATAACAGAATCAATTTTTGTCTCAATTTAGGGATCCATCAGTCCAGCCTCACCCCATCAGTCCCATGGGTTAGCCAGCCACCCAACCACTGTACTGATGGGATCCAATTAGGAATTTGGTTAGGTTTTGTCCCGGGTACCAAGGAAAGAGTTCCCAGGCCTCCTAGTTAGAGATTCATGCAAACTTAAAACTAGTCACACCACTTACACACCCAATATGAAATTGCCTTTTTTCACAGAATCAACATCTTCTAAAAAACAATATTCTTTTAAATGAAGCCATTGTGTCATTGATCATAATTGTCAAAATCTCTGGTTGAATCCTTATTTCCAATCATTCCATCATTGGTGTACCTATGGTATCATTGGCAGCCAAAACGTTCACCACCTGTCCACTCAGGGGCCTTTTCGATCGTTCCTAGCTCATAGTAACCCGCAATATATTCACATATCAAAATGGAATCTCTGTTGAAGATCGGCAAGATCAACCAATGGATCCATATAAAAGAGCCATGGACGCATCCATTGAGGACTAGCAAGGCCAATCAACTAAATCTATGCTCGAATTCAGAAAACAACTCTTATTCCTTGTTCCAATATCTTCCCCGACGTACTTGTGGGTATCTTTGGTGACCCAGAGCCCGAGCACCGTATGGTCAGCACCCTCTAGGATCCTTTGTAGGTCACTTAGCGCTTCAGTCATAGGCCGCTTCCTTTGTCCCTCATCCACTGTACTGAAAGCTCATCATTTAAATGGAATCGAGGATGGTCGACCTTGCTACGTGAGATGTCCTCCGTTAACTCTCTGTCACAGCAGTTGCAACTTTAACAAATAGGTCTCCCACGATGTCATTCACAAGACGGTCAAAATGCTTCCCCAGCATTCTTGACATAAAACAGTCATTTAAAAACAAATTTCACATACAAATATAGTTCCAACAATATTTTCATCTTTTCTCATCACTCCACATCCTTTCACATTAGTCCCATCTTTTCTCATCTTCTAACAATTTTTTTTTCTTCATCGATCCCTATCACACCACATCATTCTCGCATCAAATCACATCTAATCGCATCATCCACACATCAATCCACATCATCCATAGATCCATCCACATCATCCATACAGCCATCCACATCAATCCACATTATCCACACATCCATCCACATTTTCCATACATCCCTTCACGTCCATCCACATTATCCACACATCAACCCACATCATCTATACATCCATCCATATCAATCCACATCATCCATACATCCATTCACATCAATCCACATTATCCACACATCCATCCACATTTTCCATACATCCCTTCACGTCAATCCACATTATCCACACATCAATCCACATCATCCATACATTCATCCACATCAATCCACAATATCCAATTCATTTCATAAGTATTCCCATTCTCTTCTAATCACATCTTTTTCGATCTCATCATTTCACATACATTAACATCTATCCAATTTACATCGCATCTTATCACATCCATTTCACATCACATCTCATTCATTCACATCCCGGTTCGCATGGTAACACTTTCATTCATGTCCCTTATCATTTATTCACATCCTATATCAATTATTGACATCCCGATTCACATGCTAACACATTCATTCACATCCTATATCAATCATTTCCATCCTGATTCACATGACATCACATTCATTTACATCCCGATTCACATGCTAACACATTCATTCACATTTTATATCATTCATTTACATCCTGATTCACAAGACATCACATCTCATCTATTCATTCATAATTATCTGATTCACATCACATCTCATCACATCTATTGACCTCTCATTCTCATCACTTCTATTCACATCACATCCATCCATGCATTCTTTCCCATGTATCTGATTCGCATCCCATCTCAACACATCTATTTACCTCTCATTCTCATCACTTCTATTCTCATCACATCCATCCATCCATTCATTCCCATCTATCTGATTCGTATCCCATCTCATCACATCTATTTACCTCTCATTCTCATCACTTCTATTCTCATCACTTCCATTCTCTTTTCATTCCCATCTATCCGATTCATATCACATATCATCACATCTATTTACCTCTCATTTTCATTACTTCAATTCTCATCACATCCATCCATCCATTTTCATTACTTCTATTCTCATCACATCCATCCATCCATTCTTTCCCATTTATCTGATTCGCATCCCATCTCATCACATCTATTTACCTCTCATTCTCATCATTTCTATTCTCATCACATCCATTCTCTATTAATTCCCATCTATCCGATTCACATCCTATCTCATCACATCTATTTACCTCTCATTCTCATCATTTCTATCCGATTCACATCCCATCTCATCACATCTATTTATAGAATGTGAGAGAATTCTTATTTTTGATATAAAGATTCTTTACACATCCATCCATTCTTTCCCATTTATCTGATTCGCATCCCATCTCATCACATCTACTTACCTCTCATTCTCATCATTTCTATTCTCATCACATCTATTCTCTATTAATTCCCATCTATCCGATTCACATCCCATCTCATCACATCTATTTATAGAATGTGAGAGAATTCTTATTTTTGATATAAAGATTCTTTACACATCTATTTATGAATAAGAACAACTTCAGTGGGAAATAACACTTTTATACAAATCCGTTTCTGCATCTATTTATGCATAAATTCAATTTTAAGGAGAATAACACTTTCAAAATAAAAATAAATCTTTTATGCATCTTTCTATGCATAAATTTAATTTTAATGAGAATAACTCTTTTTGAATTAAAAATAAATTTCTTTATGCATCTTTCTATGCATAAAATCAAAATTGATGAGAATAACTCATTTTGGGGAGATTTTCTTTATTTCTTCAATTTATCTCCTCCCTACATTTGGATTAATCTAATTGGCCCCTCAGAACCTTAATCTAAAATTTTCAAAAAAATTGGACCCTTAGGCTAAGGCCTAGATTATAATTTATTTCTAACGCACCTTCTGAATTTCTTTCTGAACTTCTGTTTCAAGTGAATTTATTTTAATAAGAAGAGATATTTTACCATCCAAAAATATCTAAAAATTGAATAACCTCTCTTTAGAACATTTTCTCTCTCTAGGCCAAAACAGGGTAAAATAGGATCTTTCTTTTATTTCACAGAGGGGAATAATTATAAGATCAAAAGGGCAGGCTCTTACACCTGCACACCTCAAAAGCTGGAGGGAGGAATCTTACATCCTACCCCACTTAAAAAACGCGAGATGTCCTCATCTCGCAAAATTAGAGGAGAACTCTTTTCCTTAAGATCCAACTGATTCAGGGGTTCCTTAAGATCCAACTAATTCAGGGGTTCCTTATAGTCTGGTGAACTTAACAGAATCTTGTGATAAAGATCCCTTATATAAAACTCATCATCAGATAATACTTCACTCAAATCGTAACATTCAAATCCTTATTACAATAATGGTCCATTAGACCAAAATTTCTATCTAAACAGTCCATACAAATTTTTAATTATACAGATTTCTAATTTGACATCCCTTAACTTGATCCACTGGGTCAAGTGTTAACAGCAGCAATTTGCCAGCACAATCCACTAATCTCATAGTGATTTACTGAAGTCATTAACATCATTCCAGCTACGAACATTATCAGAGGGACTCATCCCATTCATCCTCATTGTGGTTTTGTTTAGATTATTACATTTCAACCAAAATTCAGGAATCTTCATTTTTTAATCAGAATCCAAATCAACTCATCAGTTCTCAACCAAAATTCAGGAATCTTCATTTTTCAATCAAAATCCAAATCAACTCATCAGTTCTTAAAATCATATCAACCACATTCGAATTCATCATCTGGATAGTATTAATGCTTATAATTTCAAGTCTTAGATTTGCTCGTATATACTGCCACATACTGCCAGTAAAGAGCTACAGTTATACCCTCGGTATATACGAGTAGTCACGGTCCTTGGAACTATAAGGTAAATACCATCATGTCTAGGCCTCAAGCGAGTCAGGAATTCCATATAATTGTGGTACTTCCATTTGAAGACACAATTACCAGTTTACAAATTTGAGTTTGAATATCAAATTATAAGAATTTTATCACACAATTACGACCTTTTATTGCTTCTTCATAAATTTTTGACATTTTTGGCTTCTTAGTTGATCCTCATTAGCCAATTCGCTTCTCTGATACCAGCTGTGAGGTCCCGTTCCCCACCGCAGAACAAATTCAAGGGTGCTAGTAGCAGAAGTAGCACTTCTTGCATGGGGCAGGGTCTTACACTCGGGGCCTCGCCCACCACGGATATCCAGAAAAGAGACTAATCCATCGGTTCTTCCAAAACCGAACCTGGGAAAAAACTTCCCTTGCCCAAAAAGCACGGGTGATTCCTCTAGGATAACTTTTCTCTAACGAAGTCAAAAGCCTTAACTAACTCAATTGATCTAACCGAACCCATAAGTCCCATAGTCAGATCAGAAAAAGAGTGTACTTGGATCATAGATACCAATGCTTTTTCCCTCATTGAGAGGCACAGTCGTTGATTCTTTTCTATAGAACAAGTTTTGTCTGGGATTTACTTCATCTATCGAACCATAACAGAATTGAGTCTCAATTTAGGGATCCATCAGTCCAGCCTAACCTCATCCAGTCCCATGGGTTAGCCAACCTCCCAACCACTGTAGTGATGGGATTCAATTAGGAATTTGGTTAGGTTTTGTCCCGGGTACCAAGGAAAGAGTTCCTAGGCCCCCTAGTCAGAGATTCATGCAAACTTAAAACTAGTCACACCACTTACACACTGAATATGAAATTGCCTTTTTTCACAGAATCAACATCTTCTAAAAAACAATCTTTTAATGAAACCATTGTTTCATTGATCATAATCGTCAAAATCTTTGGTTGAATCCTTATTTCCAATCATTCCTTCATCGATATTCCTATGGAATCATTGGCAACTAGAACATTCACCACCTGTCCACTCAAGCCTTTTCCATAGTTCCTAGCTCATAGTAACCGGCAATATATTCACATATCAAAATGGAATCTCCGTTGAAGATCAGTAAGATTAACCAACGGATCCATATAAAAGAGCCATGGACTCATCCGTTGGACCAGCAAGGTCAATCAAGCAGATCCATGCCCGAATTCAAAAAAAAACTCTTATTCCTTGTTCCAATATCTTCCCTGATGTACTTGTGGGTATCTTTGATGATCAGAGCCCGAGCACCGTATGGTCAGCGCCCTCTAGGACCGTTCGCCGCAGGTCACCTAGTGCTTCACTCATAGGCTGCTTCCTTGGTCCCTCATCCACTGTACCGGAAGCTCACCATTTAAATCAAACCGAGCTGGTCAAGACCTCGGCCGACCTTGCTACACGCGAGACGTCCTCCGTTGACTCTCCATCTCAGTAGTTGCAACTTTACGAGATAGGTCTCCACGATCTCATTCACAAGATGGTCAAAATGCTTCCCCAGCATGACATAAAACAGTCATTTAAAAACAAGTTTCACATACAAATACAGTTCCAACAATATTTCCATCTTTTCTCATCACTCCACATCCTTTCACATTAGTCCCCATCTTTTCTCATCTTCCCACAAATTTTTTTTTCTTCATCGATCCCTACCACATCACATCATTCCCACATCAAATCACATCCAATCGCATCATCCACACATCAATCCAGATCATCTATACATCCATCCACATCAATCCACATTATCCATACGTCCATCCACATCAATCCACATTATCCACACATCCATCCACATTTTCCATACATCCCTTCACGTCAATCCACATTATCCACACATCAACCGACATCATCCATACATCCATCCACATCAATCCACAGCATCCCATCCACATCAATCCACATTATCCACACATCCATCCACATTTTCCATACATCCCTTCACGTCAATCCACATTATTCACACATCAACCCACATCATCCATACATCCATCCACATCATCCACATCAATCCACATCATCCATACATCCATCCACATCAATCCACATTATCCACACATCAACCCACATCATCCATACATCCATCCACATCATCCACATCAATCCACATCAATCCACATCATCCACATCAATCCACATCATCCATACATCCATCCACATCAATCCACATTATCCACACATCCATCCACGTCATCCATTCACGTCAATCCACATTATCCACACGTCAATCCACATTATCCACACATCAATCCACATTATCCACATGTCAATCCACATCATCCATACATCCATCCACATCATCCACATTATCCACACATCAACCCACATCAATCCACATTCATTTCATAAGTATTCTCATTCTCTTCTAATCACATCTTTTTCTATCTCATCACTTCACATATATTAACATCTATCCAATTTACATCGCATCTTATCACATCCATTTCACATCACATCTCATTCATTCACATCTCGGTTCACTTGCTAACACATTCATTCACGTCCCTTATCGTTCATTCACATCCTATATCATTCATTCACATCCGGATTCACATGCTAATGTTGAAAGGTAGCGATTGCGGTTGTGCAATGCTACATTGATATGGATGATGGGTGATGGGTGATGTGTGAGTTGTGGAACACCTCGATTAAGATCGGGTGTTGAGAGATGTAATTGTGGTGTTGTGTGTATCTGGGAAAGCACCCTAGAGGTGCAAGATATTGTGGTGAGATAGGAATGCCACATGTAATAGTGAATGGTGTGTGAGTATTGACCAAAAGAGTGGAAAAGGAGTTGCCACATTGATGATGACATGTAAAGTGGGATAAGGCTAGAAAGCCTATATCATTGTATGGTTCATTGTGATATGCAATAGACTAGAAGAGATCAAGTGTTAAGTGTGCAATCTCTCTCTCTCTCTCTCTTATGGAGTTTTTAGTGTGGTTTAATCCACCTTAATTATGTTACTTAATCTATGTCTATCACCATGATCAATCCCATTTTTGGATTGTTAACATGGTTTCAGAGCTTGGGTGGGCTCCTGGTCATGGTGGATATTTATGTGTAGTTTTTTTGGTTATGTGTTCATATGATTAAGCATTATTTTCAGTTTATTATGAAAAACATTAGCACACTCATTGTCATTAGTTTTGCATTTGGAGAGAGATTACGTTCATGGAGATTTGGAGATCATAGAAGCTGCCCAAGAGAGTTGCAAATGGGAGTTTTGCAACATGGAGAGCTTGCTCATCATGAAAGAAGGAGATTTCAGCAAGTATGAAGACTATGGAGTCTTTGGTGTTGTCAAGGAGAAGCTCCCAACAAGAGAAGATATGCTGCTGATTATGCCTCAAAAAGGTTGGTTTTGTGAACACTTGGCCTTAGTTTTGGTTTTGAGCATGGAAAAATGCTCAATGTTGAAGGGTTGCTCGCTATTGGGATTTGTGAATCCTATGGTTCTTTGCACTTGGGCAAAGAGCATGTGTAGAGGATGCATGCAACAAGCAAGGCATGCACATTGGAGCTCAATTGAGAGCTCAATGTGGCCATGATGGTGGTAATTGTGAACCTTATTCAAGAGGTTTGAGGAGGCAAAATCATCGACAAATGAAGGAGCTACGTTGACAAGAATTGTAGCAAAAGAGAATTGCAAATTGAAGGCTTTGAGAGGTAACCATTGAGATCTATAGCTCAAATGGGAGCTCATAAGAGGCCATTTTGATGGTCTACATGGACACTTGGGTGAAGAACCGGCAAAGTGCCTATAGCTCAAATGGGAGCTCATAAGAGGCCATTTTGATGGTCTACATGGACACTTGGGTGAAGAACCGGCAAAGTGCCAGCACTATCAAAGGCTAAGCAATTATCAAGCAAGGAGCGTACCTTAGGAGTCTTCATAGAAGATGATCTTAACCTCAAGTTGGAGGTTTATGAAACCCTATGTGGCAGCAAGGAATGGTGAGCAGAAGATTAGAGGAAGTAACATCATGAAAGGGTCGTGGCCTTGCAGATGTACTTCATGTACCAAACATAACAAAGAATCTGGTTTTAGTTGGCCAGATGATTGAGCAGGGTTTGAAGGTTCGGTTTAACCCTGATGGTTGTTATGTTGAAGACTTTAAAGACAAGTGCAGGTTGGTTGCAAAAGGCAACAGAGTGGGCAGAATGTTTACATTGAATGTAAACATGCCTGAAGTGAGTGCTCCGATGTTTGCAAATGGTTCAGGAATTGTTGCAGACACAAACATTTGGCATAAAAGGATTGGACATGTGAATGTGCAGAGATTGAAGTCTATGCAGACTAAAGGAATTGTGACAGGGCTGCCAAAATTTAAAGTGGAAGGTATGCAGAAAATATGTGAAGCATGCCAATTTGGGAAGCAAACAAAGCATGTGTTTCCACGTAACAGATATGTGAGCAGAAATGCACTAGATGTTGTGCATTCAGATGTATGGGGTCCTACGAAAACCATATCTATGGGAGGCTACAGGTATTATGTGACGTTTATTGATGACCACACAAGGAAAGTGTGGGTATACTTCATGAAGGAGAAGAGTGAGGTGTTCACTCACTTTCAGAATTTCAGAGTTATGGTTGAAAAGCAAACATGAAAATATGTAAAGTGCCTAAGGTCAGATGGAGGGGGAGAGTACTTCTCCAATGAGTTCTCTGAATTTTTGAAAAAGAATAGTATTCGGAGACAGTTCACATGTAGATACACTCCGCAGCAAAATGGAGTTGCTGAGTGGAAAAACAGGCACATTGCTGAGATTGCGCGAGCATTGATGGAAGAGAAGAATATGCCACATAGCTATTGGGCTGAGGCTGTTTCTACAACAGTTTACATCATGAACAGGACTCCAATTGCAGCCATACATGATGTAACTCCAGAGGAGAGGTTTACTGGCAGAAAACCTGATTTGTCTCATCTGAAAGTTTTTGGATGCATTGCATATGTGCATGTGCTAGATGAGCTGAGAACTAAGCTGGATCCGAAAGCTGAAAAATGTGTGTTTATTGGATATTCCCTTGAGCAAAAGGGATACAGGTGTTATAACCCTGCTACACATGAGTTGAGGGTAAGCAGGGATGTTGTTTTTGATGAGATGAGCACCTGGTATGCTGCTGGAAAAGAAGCTATTGGGGCTGATGTGAGTGTAAGTGTGGTTGCACAGAATGCAAGTCAGTAATCACAGTCTTGGTTTGACAAGATTTCTGAATATCTTGTCACTATTGGCTTTCATGTAGCCAATGTAGATTTCTCGCTATATGTGAGACGCGGTGATAGAGGGGTTGTGCTTGTTGTCATCTATGTAGATGACTTGATCATTACGGGGACCATGATGCAGAGATCTTTGATGTAAAGATCTTGCTTAGACAGAAGTTTGAGATGAAGGATCTGGGGGAGCTCAGATATTTCTTGGGCATTGAGGTAATTAGGTCACCACATGGTAATGGATTACTGCAGAGACAGTATGGCTTGGACATGTTGGCCAAGTATGGTATGACAGGCTGTAAGCCTATCTCAGTGCCATTGGATCAAAATGGCAAGTTGAGTGTAGATTCAGGAGAGATTTTGGAGGACCCTACTATGTATAAGCGTATAATAGGAAGCTTGATTTATATGACGATCACCAGACCAGATTTGAGCTATGCTGTTGGGTTGGTGAGTCAGTTTATGCAGGCTCCACGAAAACCGCATTTGGATGCATTGAGACGCATACTGAGGTATGTGAGATCTACTTTGCATTATGGACTATTCTATGAGACTGAGACAGAGATATGTGTACATGGACACACAGATGCTGATTGGGCTGGTAGTATCTCAGATAAGAGATCTACTAGTTGATTCATGTTTCTTTGGGGAGTGCTACTGTGACTTGGAGCAGCAAGAAGCAGCCTACGGTTGCTCTATCCAGTACAGAGGCCGAGTACAGAGGAGATCTACTAGTTGATTCATGTTTCTTTGGGGAGTGCTACTGTGACTTGGAGCAGCAAGAAGCAGCCTACGGTTGCTCTATCCAGTACAGAGGCCGAGTACAGAGGAGCTGCTATAGCAGCATGTGAGATAGCTTGGTTGAGAAAGCTACTTGCAGATTTGGATCTATCAGTGGATAGACAAGTTGTCATTTTCTGTGACAACATTAGCAGTATACAGTTGGCCAATAACCCAGTTTTTCATGCTCGTACGAAGCATATAGAGGTCCACTACCATTTTGTCAGAGAGAAGGTCTTGGCAGGAGATCTTGACCTTGTTTATGTCAGCATAGAGGATCAGGTAGCTGACATCTTCACCAAAGCATTGGGTACAGAGAAGCTCTGCAGATTCAGGGCTTTGCTTGGTGTACATGAGATGGAGTTGAGCTAGAGGGAGTGTTGAGATATCGAGCTCATCTAGTGAGGCGGTGGACACTGATGACCCGCCTGGGGGATAGGCCCCGCACTTACACCACTGGCATGGTTGGTGAGATCTTGGGTGATATGTGGCCAGTGGGATGATAGGCTATGTGACAGCCATTCTAGAGACTGGTATAGTTATAGCGCCAGCTCATTTAGTCGGGTTCACACTATAGAGAACCCTAGTATGTATTGGTTGAGTACCTTTCATATTTTGTGTACTCTTATCTTTGTATATGGTGTGTTGAGTGTTGAGTGAAGAAGAAGAAGATTTTCAGCCTCTCACCTTGTGTATTCTCTATTAGGGTTTTGTTAGTGTGTGTGTGCTTGCAAGAGCTCAAGCTCTCTTTCCCCCTGCATCTTTTCAGCTAATTGGTCCATCTCAAGATCCATATGTCCCATTTCAAGATCAACAAAAAGATCTATCCCACTTCTAGTGGACTCATCATCATCATTATGCTCAGATTCAATTCCGTCCTCATCATTATCTTAGATAGGGACACCTTCATCTTAATTAGTTGGTGGTATCTTGTATTCTTCATCTTGTACTTGACCCTCTGCATGTTCATTTTTGACTGCCACTTCATCCGTGAGCTCTTCAAGGTCTCTATCTTGAAAAACAATGTTTGAACGAGGAGAAACTTGTATAACATAAATCCATTTCTTGTCATTTATATCCACATGAAACACAACCTTGTAAGAAGAAGCACATCAACATGCATAAAATTGTCATTGATATCATAAAAACTTATAGAATTTACTTGTTCACAATAGTGAGGTAGCACAAACGTATCTCTCTCTATTTGCCAAACGTTTGTGGAATCGATTGCCATAAATCCATTTGGATACCTTTTCATGGTTGGTTGAGAGCCTCCACACACCACATCCTTGAACCACTTCACATCCAATATAAAAATTTAGAATGTCCCCAATCCAACCTTTAGGATGCTTTGAATAATGCCACAATAATCAAGCATTTAACCACTCTCTCGCTCAAAATTTGCCCCATAACTCTAAAATCTTGGGTACTTCTCTTTGTATCTATACATTGACTCTAGAAATGCCTTCCTTCAGACCACATAGCATTGTATATCCTATACTACCACCAACACCAAATGAAACATATTTATGATCATAAGGTTCTACTTGAATAAAAAGAGTGAAAGTAGAGACACACCTACATGAGGCTCGCATCCTCTTCTTCTTCTATCACCATCTTTTGATGTTCTTTGGCCTTTTCCATTTCTTCATAAAGCCAATCAATGCTACAATCTTTTGGAACTGACACAAGCTTTGGAGGAAATGGCAAGCCTCTTGAATGCATCCTAAATGCTCTTCTCTCCTCATATTGGTTTCTCATTCACTTGCCAAACGATCAACATCAATATCCATTTGATCAATTTGTAAGGCTACGATTAAATTTATTCCACTATCGATATTCTGTACTCCATTGATAATGGTATCGATGTCCTGATCATCCTCATCAACATCACCATCATCCTCAATGGTAGGGTCATTCTCATGATCATGAGAAATGGCACGCTCATCCTCATTATCATGATCATCTCTTATTTCTTGATCATCGATCACAACATCTTCATTGGCATGTTCGACATCATTTTCATTGCGGCTTGTTACATCCTCCATATGCTCCATATCAGTGAATGTATTATACATCACTTTGGAACGTGGTGCAATAGGGATGACGTACCACCATTTAATGTCATGCACCATTGGTAGATAGATAACCTACTCAAATACACATACTGCAGTAATTAATCAGCATATCAAAAGTCAAGGGGTACGCGAGCTTAGATATATATGTACATGAAACACATTAGTAAAAAAATGCGTACCTGCTCACATTGTTGTGGCAATACGAGCCTATCTTTCTTTGTTTGCCAAAACTTTGTAGAGTCAATAGTTACATAGCCACTTGCATGGTGTTTTATCGTTGCATTAGGCCCTTTTTCCACCACGTTCGTTTGCCATTTGACATCCAAAACATACACAAAGAAGCGACGAAAGTCAAGCCTAAATATGTCTTGGATTGTGCCACAATAATCATCCATTTTTCCATTAGCTCCCTCAAAGATACTAATGACACCGCAATCTTGTGTATTCCTCTTTTCATCAATTCTTTGTGTTCGAAAATGCTTGCCTTCACACCATATAGCATTGAACATAGGGCACTGGACCAAAATAGAAGCAATATTTGTGTAAGAAATTGGAGAGACGGAAAAACTCTCTCACTTGTAGCAAGAGTAGTATGATCCACACTTAGCTCAATCCAATGGGATTTGCATCCCTTTCGGAGCTAGGGATTCAACCCGTACCGGTGCACAAAAGCTTATCCATTTGATGGAGAGAATGCTAGGAATACTACTACTATTGACATAGACTTAACACACACACAAGCTCAATCTTGCTATTGCTCACTCAACTCCACATTCCACTCATCCATACATCCAAACAAGAAGAAATCTTAGCTATTGCTTACACAAGATCAAAGAATTCTTCATTCTCAAATACTCATTTTCCTAGCATGCACACAATCCTTGAAGCTATCAATAAGAAACATGCACACTAGAGAATTGACATGAGAAGAGAGACAAATATCAACTCATTGCATTGAATTAACAAAAGAATAGAACTTACAACAATGTAGATGGGGAGAGAGAAGAGCTTGCACCTCTATGGAAGAAGAGGGAGAGCTAGTCTCAAGAGAGCTCAAACATGAGTTTTCCCAATGTGTCCATAAGCTCTCAAATGAGCCACTTTTTATACAAAAACTCTAAAACTCCCAAAAGTTCCCATGTGGGATTATTGTCAAACCCACTCCCACACTCATCCACAACTTGGAACTCTTTTCAAGAGCCCTAAGTGTCTTTTTTGTTGCATCCTTGTATTGATGCAACACTCCCCCCTTCCTATTTTGCGCACGTCCTCGAGCGCGGTAGTAGCAAGAGCTGCAACAAAAAAACAATGGATACAAGTAAAGTCTCTTATTGAAAAAAAGAAAAGAAAAGAAAAACCAGCAATGATAATTTCACACGTGAGCATACAAGTGCAAGGCTGATTAAAGTTTTAATGAGTACTAAAATAGGTGAGTAAAGACTAGTCAAAGTGAGACTTAAGTGGTAGATAATGCTATGCAAAGGCAAGTGTGCTTTGTACACCGTCGGTTATGACCGCAGTCTCAATGTCCTACAAGTATTTAAGTTATTCCTAACATCATTTGTTTTGGAGCTTCAAGAGCAGATTTGGATTGTGGGTTGGGTAAGGTAGAAACATTACCCCTTTGACACGATAAAGCTCGTGGTGTAGCAGATCCCAAGATGCAATCAGAATCAATTTGCAACTTGTATTGTCTATTCTTCCAATCTAATGAGCAATTGGTAGCACTTAACCACGATCTACCGAGAACAACCTCTACTACTGCCTTGGACTTACGTGCCACATAAAAGGGCACTGACATCTGGTGATCCTGAATGGTCATCATAATGACACATTTTCCCTCTATAGGGTTATCTTCTCCTGAGAAGCTTCGTAGGTCCACAGGAATTTGCACAAGTGGTGGTTGACCCAAGGCTATCCAGGTGTCAAACGAGAGAACATTATAATGTGCACCAGAGTCAATTAAGGCAGAGACAAAGTAGGTAGTCTCATGAAGATGAAGGCACACTTGAATATTGAATGGATCGACATATGGCTCATCAGTAGCCAACTATATGGCTAACATAGAAGCTTTGCGATGCTCCTTGGCTTTTGCAACTCTAGCTTTAGCCTCCTCTTGAGCCTGACGTTTAAGTAGGTCAAGTGCTTCTTTCCATGTTTGTGCAGCATGCATCTGTTGAAGCATGGCTTCAGTTAATGGTTCATTGTATTTCTTGAGACGACTTCCATTAATGAAGTTAGGCATTTGCTCACCTTCTAATGTCTCTAAACGCACTGCACCACTTGGGGTAAGCTCATTAATCACAAACGGTCCTAAGCCACGTTTTTTGAGCTTTCTCTTATGTTTCTTAAGTGTGTACAAGAGCACCAGGTCTCCTTTTTTGAATCGGCCAGTTGTTACATTTCTATCATACCATTGCTTTTGTCTCCTCTTCTCGGCATACATCCCCATTACCGCCAATAAGCGGGTCTCATCAAGCTTTTCCAATTCGTCAACGCGTTGTGAAAGCTCATGACCAGTCCAATCCAATTGTTTAGCTACTCGTAGAGTAGGTACAAGAAATTCAATGGGAAGAATTGCATCTAGCCCAAAAGCAAGTTCAAATGGGGTTGTGCCCACAGATGTTTTATAGGCTGTCCTATATGCCCAGAGAACTGAGTGCAACTTTTGCTCCCAATCAGTCCTATGTCCCTCAACAATCTTTGTGAGTGCTGTGCAGAGAATCTTGTTAGTACTCTCGGCTTGTCCATTGGTATGCAAAAATTTAAATAAGGAACAATGGATTCAAAAAAATAAAAATTATTTTTTTTGAATTTAATTGTTTTTCCTCTTTTTTTAAAAATAAAATTTTTTACTATTCTTTTTTTTCTTTCTTTTTTTTTAATTTCTTTTTTTCTAAATTTAATTGTTTTTTCTTTCTCTTTTTTTTTAAAAAAATATTATTTTTTTGTTTTTTATTTAAAAATATAAAAAAATATGAAAAATTAATAAAAATAAAAAAATAAAAAAAATGGAAAATACCACCTACCTTATCCGCCACCGCTTTGCCGGATTTCTCGCCTGTGCGCACGTGCCTCCTTGCGGCGCCTTCTGCCAGCCGTCTGCTCCCATTGCTGCAGACACCTCACACCTCCTTGCTGCTACCCGCCTTCTTCTGTCGTCTTCTAGCTACGCCTAATACTCCATCGCCTTCTGCCGGCGCCTCTTTGTATTAGCCGGCTGCTGCTCACCTCAACTGGCCGCCTTAACGCCTTCGCTCGGCCACCCTAACACCGGCCGCCCACAGCTGCACGTTCTGCAATGCTGTTTGCTCCTTCTCTTTTGCTTCCTCCAGCCGCCGTCTGCTGCAGGCTGCGCCCGCCTATGCCAATGCCGCCGTCTCACGCCTCTGCTGTCGGCTGCAGGCGCTATGCCAACGCCGCCGTCTCATGCCTCTGCTGTCGACTTTGCCTACTCCTCTGCTCCCGCCTATGCCAACGCCGCCGTCTCACGCCTCTACTGTCGACGCCACCAACTGCGCTCGACGCAGGCTGCTGCCACGTCAGACGATGCCCTTCACTTCACTTCTGCAGGTTGCCACCACGTCAACGTATAAGAGAAAATATATATATATTTATATATATATATTCTTTTTTTTTTAAGCCGCCTCTGCTCTCCTTTCAGCCGGCTTCTGCTGTTGCAGGCTGCGCCCACTGCAGCTCCACACCGGCCGTCGGCTTCCACCTTCTTTTGTGTGTTTTCTTTATATATATATATAAAACAAAAAAATAAAAAACGAAATTTCAACCTCTTCTCTCTTCCTTTCACCCTTCTCTTTCCCTCTCTCCTCTCATCCTTAAGCGGACTTCATGCTTGGGAGTCTATGGGGCTTGCATAAGCTATGGAAGAGCTTAGCAACGCACCTCTTTTCTTTTTATTTATTTATACTAATTACATGTTAACGAAGAGCATGAAAGCATTAAATGGCAAAAAACAATGAATGTAAGCATACTGACGGTACATGAAAAGCAATAAAACATAAAAAACAATGCGGGAGAAACCTCAACCTTCAATGGTTTTTTTTTTCTTATCCTAACCATATCCACTCACACCGAGATCACACACCCAAACTTAACCTAATCACTCAATGGTTTTGCAACCAAAAGAGGAAATAGTGGTGGTTTCCACACACTCTCAACCGGATTTGAGTCTTCTCCCCGGCAGCGGCGCCAATGGAAAGACAGAAAAACTCTCTCACTTGTAGCAAGAGTAGTATGATCCACACTTAGCTCAATCCAATGGGATTTGCATCCCTTTCGGAGCTAGAAATTCAACCCGTACCTGTGCACAAAAGCTTATCCATTTGATGGAGAGAATGCTAGGAATACTACTACTATTGACATAGACTTAACACACACACAAGCTCAATCTTGCTATTGCTCACTCAACTCCACATTCCACTCATCCATACATCCAAACAAGAAGAAAGCTTAGCTATTGCTTACACAAGATCAAAGCATTCTTCATTCTCAAATACTCATTTCCCTAGCATGCACACAATCCTTGAAGCTATCAATAAGAAACATGCACACTAGAGAATTGACATGAGAAGAGAGACAAATATCAACTCATTGCATTGAATTAACAAAAGAATAGAACTTACAACAATGTAGATGGGGAGAGAGAAGAGCTTGCACCTCTATGGAAGAAGAGGGAGAGCTAGTCTCAAGAGAGCTCAAACATGAGTTTTCCCAATGTGTCCATAAGCTCTCAAATGAGCCACTTTTTATACAAAAACTCTAAAACTCCCAAAAGTTCCCATGTGGGATTATTGTCAAACCCACTCCCACACTCATCCACAACTTGGAACTCTTTTCAAGAGCCCTAAGTGTCTTTTTTGTTGCATCCTTGTATTGATCTTCATTCGTCATGCAACAGCAATGTGAATAAATATTAAAAGCAAATCACTTACAACTAATGCAAACCATTAGTTCTATGTACCTTTAACATGCATCCTTGTGCATACTCCCATTCTTCCGCCGTGATATGCAGCCCCTCGTCGCTCTCTGCTCTCTCCATTTCCTCATGTAACCAACATTAGGAACTCAATGGAGTCTTTTTGGGCCCTTTAATTTGCCATGAGATTATGGAAACGTTTAACTTTTTGACAAATAGGAGCCCGCCATGTAAGCAAAAACCAATGGTTTGTAAGAGAGGTGTAAGAGTGATCAAAGGGTGCACTTTTTCCCCCAAAAAGGGGAGGGGGCAATTTTACAATTTTCGGACCTCCATAACTTCTACATACAAGCTCCGATTTGAGCGGAGATTACAGATCCGTGATCTACGCATCAAGAGCTTTCCATAGATATGCTACATGATATGGTTTTATCTGCTAGATTTTAAATTTCATTTTCCCCCCAAAATTCAAATTCGAATAAAGTAGCCGTTTTGAGGCTTCAAATTAGAAAACGTTTCTTCTTAAGAAAAAAGGTTTGACTCCCTTAAACTGCCAAATAAAAGGGCCCAAGAAGACTCCATTGAGTTCCTAATGTCAACATGGATATCATTCAGAAGTTTTTCTAGATGCTTAGGGTACGCCTTACGAGAGCCATGTTGCCTCCGAAAGAGAGCTCTTTCTGCTTGCCTTTTTGTCTTTGCATCCTCATATCTTGTAACCCATCTGCTCAACACATCACTATTAAGGATGCAAGTGAAATTGAGATCATCAATCAATGTTCTATCAATTACTTTACTCTGTCCTTTTCCTTGAGGCACAATAGAGGTCATTCTCAAGTCCTCTTCAAAATTTAATTTCAACGTACAAGACTTGGAAAACACTTACTTGGAGCATCTTGTGCCAATCATGGGACTTCAACCCATATAGTTTCTCAACGTCTCTTTTCTTAGTGGTTGTAAAGGCTCCCTTCAATGATCTCATGCATCCAGTGGGAGTACGTAAAGTGGTGATGGCCTGCTTTACCTGCTTCTCCTCTTTCTTTGATATAATCCATGGTGCAGGCGGAAGACGAACGTGCCTCGCCAAGCTTGACGCATACGTCCTGCGACCCGCAAGTCCTCACGTACGCTAACATTGTCTCGTTTACCAATAATATGTTCCCAAATACCAGATCCCACATTCTTGAAGATGTGGGATCATGGTTGATCTTAAGATACTAGATCCCACATTCTTGAAGATGTGCATGGGATCAAGAAGATGGTTGATCTTAAGATGGGTCCAATATGGTAGCCGAAAAAAAATGGAGTACCTGCACAAGGGATTGCTCTATGTGACCTTTAATTCAATTAGAGACTACACAAAACAAGATTGAAAAACATTACTATACCTGTTCATGCCATCTGGAGGAAGAATATTTGTAGACTCCCAAATACACTTCCAATCTTTTGCACGAAGTGTTTGTGGAGGAATGTTACTCTTACTAGCAACATATTTAGGATGATCTGAGGGGAGAAATCGATGATGATTATCGAATATGGTCTTACACAAACCGTTAGCATACTCATGTACTAATGAAGGGCCACAAACAGGACATGCATGTTTACCCGATGTTTTCAAACCTGTTAAAATATAAATAAAAGTTAGAATAATAAAGTCAATATTTATAATTAATATAGCCAATAGTATTAGAGTAGGGAGGTAATTAGAATTCTTACCAAAACAATCGCTGTATCCTAGAAAGTCATGCATTGTCCACATCAACATTGCTTTTAAGTCAAAGTGTTGAGAGGAGGGAGGCCTACTAATGTCCACCACCGCAACACCTCTCCATAGCTCCTCCAACTCATCAATCAACAGTTCGAGATAAACATCCATATGCTTGACTTTATGTTTCCCTGGAATTAGAAGGGATAACATAAGATGTCCCTTCTTGATCGCCATTGATGGTGGAAGGTTGTAATTCACCAACACAACTGGCCACACGCTGTATGCGGTACTTTTGAAACCAAATGGATTCACTCCATCCATACCTAGGCCAAGTCTCAAGTTTTTGGGCTCTGTTTTAAAGCTGGGCCACTCATCTTCAATATGCTTCCAAGCAGGAGTGTCTGCGGGAATTCTCCACATGCCATCATCTGATCGATGTGAGGAATGCCATGACATGAGCTCTGCTATGGATTTACACTTGAACATGTGTTTGATGGGAGGAATTATAGGAAAGTGTCGCAAGACTTTACGAGGTACATCAAAACTCTTCACATCTGTTCTATACCTTGCTTCACCACAAGTGGAAAATGTGGAGCCTCCTTATGCATCCCACAAAAGAGAATGCAATCATTGACTCATGCATGTATGCAATCATAATCCAATTCTCCAAGAGATGTCACATAGCGCCTCGCTATGTCTCTTGAGGTGGGTAGTCTATTTTCTTTTCGAAGCATGTTTGATAATAGCCTGCATCCAATATCATCAATTAGTCCTAAATCTTAAACCTTAAACCACTAATTCAAATTTGCAAGTTAGAATGCTTACTTCAATAATGCGTCAAGACTTGCATTGCTCCATCCATAAACTGTTTGTATATTGAGTAGTTCAAGTGAAGCACGTAAAATAGAGAATGTGCACCCTTCAAAAACCGGTGTCGATGAAACCTTGTAAAGATACTCTTGTTCCATATCATCGTCGTCCATACCTTTGGGATCATCCTTAAAAAGATTCCGCACCATATCATCAAACACTTCCTCTTCCACAACTTCGTGGGGTGCAGGGCTATTGTCATCCCTTTCCCACTCATGTCTGACAATAGATCCCGAAGCTCCAGCATCATCTCGTCGACGCTTTGCGTGCTCTCGCCGCGCGTAGGGCACCATGTTAGGGTGTGGTACTGCATCCTGTAGCTGCTTCAATTAGAGTTTATATATTATAACTCCATTAATTTAATTTGGATACCATGAGTCATTTGAAATATACCATCAATTTACATCTACTCACCTCTAAACCTGTTTGATTCCATTCTCCATACATGGAGATGTGATTTAAGGTAATTCGACGTGCTCGTACAATGCATCCTTGACATCGATTACACAAACATTTGATCCGTTGTCCCAACCACACATCGCGATTACGATGACGCATTGTCTCATCTTCCCCAGAACTGCTTAAGGAGGTTGATGATATCCTATGTGTAAACCAGAAAACACAAAATCATGCCGATGTTTTTAATGAAAGAGAAAAAAATGCATGTATAAACACGGCTATTTCCCAAATATTGCGTGTATTAACGCGGCTATTTTCTAAAAATCGCGTATATAAACGCGGATACTTCCTGAAAATCGCGTGTATACACGTGGCTAATTTACTATACACGTAAAAATACACGCGTTTCTACACGCGACGAACTGTTTAAACTAAAAATAGCCCGCCTTCCCCAAATAAATATTTTGAACTAACATATCTGCCCTCTTTCGTTTTCGCCTCTTCCAACAGACACTAATAACGCAAGGAGGGAGCAGAGAAGGAGCGCACACGGGTGAAGGAAACCGACCAAGAAAGAAGACTCACATTTTCAGAGGTGAGTCAGTTTGTCCTTTGCCTTGTCTCCTTCCTCAGATTTGTTTATGCTATTTTGTCTTTGCTTTTTGGGTTTGTCTTCGTCCTTTCGCTTCTGTGGTTGCGATTTTCGGTGAACGATTCTGACAGGGGCGACAATGGGTCTTTTATAAGGACACATTGTCGGAGATCGGTCGCTTTCGAAATTTTTTTTGAACAGGTCGTGTGAAAAAACGCTTGTATAAATGCGTGTATCCTGTCTGCACAAAGTGTTCACGCGGATATACACGCGTTTCTGGACGGGTGTATACACGCATTTCTGGCTAGGTGTATACACGCGTTTCTGGATGGGTGTATACACGAGACTATGTTTCTTGTTTCTATGGTTTGCAGGCTGATAGGTGACTTGAATGATGATATTTGTGTGTCAAGAGACAACCCATGATGTACATGAGGATTATTTTTACAGATTCTTTATGGATATTCCAGGTTCTTCATCTGATCCATTTGCATACAGCAATTGGCTGATGGAGATGCTAAATCATTTTGGGCGCCATCTTGGTCCAGTTGAGCTTACGGAGTACATGTATGCCCATCCCCCTCCTTCCATGCCTGGTGTCTATACCCCTACCACGACGAGTATCCAAGGCACTCCACTGCCGTCTATGCCTACGAGTCCGATGAGACGGCATGCAACTTCTCCTCTTCTACGCCCACCGAGGAGACATACCTCGTCCCCCAGACACACTCATGCACACCCTCCCAAGAACCATCACGTCAGGGATCACAGCCACCAACACGTACTCCCTCAGAGCCACCATCACGTCAGGGCTCACAACCACCGTCACGTAGATAATCCCCCAGTCTCGTGACTCCACCCGCAGCAGTAGGAAGAGTGGCGATAGGATGTGAATGGATATGATAAGATGTAAGGTGGTAGGGCACGCGGTGAGAGAGGAGATAGAGGAAGAAGAGTTAGAGGAGACAGTTCAGAAGAGGAGGAGATGAGAGAGGTGGAGGGAGTGATCTGCTATGATTTGACGGATAGGGGCGGGATAGTGATGGATGCGAGGGGGAGGGAGGTAATGGAGTACATGCATGGGGTAGTATCAAACTTGTATAGAGATTGTTTTATTAAACTTAAAGATCAAAATAGCCGATTAGTTGGGGTGGTGATAGAGGCTGTACATAGTCGGTACCCCAATCCCCCACATGCTACATTCTCGGATGTATGGGGAAGGACGCGAATAAGGGAGATCTTAAGTAATAAAAGATCTCACCTTAAAAAACTCGCGTACGATGACCGGCTAAATGTAGCTGCGGGTGGCTATCCTACCGAGAAACCTGCCCCACTGCGCACAAACGCGAGTGGAAGGAGGCAAAGAAACGAGCAGAGGGTGGCATGAAGAGCAGGCAGCATGTGGAGGCATGACGGATCCAGATGGAGACCATTGGATCTTCGCATTTTGGATCTGGCGGCGTCGAGTCATGGGAGGCAGAATTCGTAAGTATCTTGCCACTTTATTTGATTGTTTACTTAATTCATTGATTCTATGATTGTTTTAATCTTATAAATTATGTTTATTATGATACAGTGAGACGGGTTACGGGGAGGAAGCCCACAACCCACGATACTACATATGCTTACCGGCATAGCAGACATGACACGTGGGCCATCTTCAGAGCCGAGGGACCTATTTACGGACGCGCAGTTTGAGATGGCCATGAGACCATACGGTTGATAGGTTCTTGAAAACTCTAAACGAATGATTTTGGTTTATTGAATTGCATATATATATACTTATATACTATATATTACTTGAACAGGCACAAGCTGCTGATGATCCGACCGCCGCCACTGCAGAGGGTGGACGTGAGCACTACTCATCGGACATTCCGACCGATGTGAGCTCATCTGAGCATGGAGGGAGCACCAAGTCATCATCTGGGTCTGAGTAGTACTCAGACTTATAGTATCACATTCCATATTGAGGATGTGGTTGTATATATTTTTTTGTAAACTGAAGCCATGGGCTACTTCGACATATGGACTCCCTTGTATATATGTGTGAAATTTTGATAGTAATATTGAATCGTGAATCGATAGTATTGCATTCATGTCTGTCTTGAATCGTAATATGGACTCCCTTGTATATATGTTTGAAATTTTGATAGTAATATTGAATCGTGAATCGATAGTATTGCATTCATGTCTGTCTTGAATCGTGTATTGACAATGTATGCATTCATGTCGTTCTTGTCTTAATCTTTCTCATGGATATGTTCTTTGTGGATGGTCCAATGCACCAAAAAAAAAATCCAGAGAGTGTTATTGGGTGCTGGAATGCTGGAACAGCATTCACGTACCAAATAGCACTCTCTGGATTTTTTTTTGCTCTCTGTTCGTGTGTATAAACGGGTCAAAACTGCAAACAGTCTCGTATATATACGCGGATAATCTGTAAAATACGCATGTATAAACGTGTCAAATCTGAGAAATACGCGTATATAGGTGCATCTAAATTCACAAAACGCGTGTATAGACACTTGTATCAGCACGTCTAAATGTAGCTGGAACTGATAGAATGTGTGTATACTCCCGTGTATCAGTGCGTCTGAACAGTCCTATACATGTGCTTTTACACGCATGTCTGTGGCCGCGATGATACACGCGTTGATACACGGGTCCGCTACTTTTTTTCACAAGTCATTTTTAGCGGCTAGGAGCACGGGTATAAGCCCGATCCCTTGTGGTGGAACATCTATCAAGCATGCACAACACCACACACTGATCATACTTCATCTATTAAGTGTACCACAAGATGTAATTAACTAGTGAGGATAGTTCTTGGGAGCTTTTCCTTTATCATGCACACTTTCTCCATAACCATTACTAGATCTGCATTAATAGTGGATGGATGGGTCTCCTTTTGGAGTTGGGTCCATTTAATTAGAATGTATCTTACAAACTAATGTAATAATAAAATAAAACCATGTTAGAATTTTACTTTTCATAACTCACCACTACTCCCATTTTATAGATAGCCTCACATAGTTTTTGATCTACTTACCTATAACTTACCTATATGGGAAGAATGAACTATGTAACACAAAAAATTCAAATCAATGTTATGTAATATGGAAGACAAGTATGAAGCTTATATAAGTAAATTGAATATATCTAAAACATCTTATGCCAATCACATTTTTTTAGACGATACAATTAAGGTACTCCTTTCTTCTTTTCTTTGTGAATGGAGCTCTCCCTTTAAAGAACACATGATGGGGTATGAATGGATGAAATTTGATCCTTCACTCTCTTCTCCTCATTCTTTGTCAAGATCCAAGGTGTTTAAGGTAAAACTACCTTCCCATTCTCTTAAAGTATTGGCCAAGTGGTGGAGAGGCATTCAATCAATCTTAGGTCCTCCCAAACCTCTAAAGAATCTCTCTTGCCAATTATGTGGTTCTAAATTCAATACTACATTTTCTTATGATGTGCATTGGATCTAGACAATGATTGATTCTTAGCTTTGTATAATATGGGAGAGGAAAGAAGATTGAGTACCATGGCATTTCTGTTAGTGGCATATGGGACCATCCTCTCCACAATACTTCCAATCTCCTACTCTTAGAGAATGTGGGGGCACTCCATTTGTAGATGGAAAACATTTCTCATTATCAAATGGGAAAAAGCAATGATGGTCTTCACACATGACCTTCTTGAGAGGCATAGGCCATGATGCAACAAGCAACGATCCACAAATTGAACAAACATTATGACCAAATGTTTTGAGTCCTAATTATGTACAATGCACAAATAATTTATATTTAGAGCTAACTCATATTTGATAATTCAACTCATAGGAAGGTGATTGAGTATATAAAACATACTCGAGCACTCTCCATACCATTGGAAGTCATGTATTGTCCACAATAAAATTGCCTTCACCTCCCTACTAAGTTGTGTAAGTACTCGGGACACATCATGCACTTTGCTGCCATGCCATAGTTTCTCAAGGTCCTCGATCAAAGTTTCAAGGTACACATCCATGTTCTTGACCTTGTTCTTGTTGGTGGGTGTACCAGAAGAGCTAGCATCACATGATCCTTCTTTATTGACTTCTGAGGAGAGAGATTGTAGTTCACTACTATCACTGACCATGTGGTCCACGATATTGATTTGAGATAAAATGGATTGAATCCATCCATACACAATGCAAGCTATAAAGTGATGTCACTTGTCGTTATCTTTTGAGCACTCCTCTTTTATATGGTACCATGCTAGTGAATCCATAGGGACCCTCATCGCTCGTGACATTGCTGGAACAATTGTGTGCATGCCATGTCATGAGTTCCATAATAGACTTGCACCAGAACATGTGTTGAATGCGGGGTATGATAGGAAAATGCCTCAAAAATGTTTGAGGAAGCATCATACCTTGCAAACCAATTTGGTAACGAGACTCTCCACATTTCGGACATTGAGTTGCATCTTTGTGAGCACCCTGAAATAGCATACAATCATTGACACATATATGTACACGTTCATATTCCATGTCAAGCACCATCAATACTCTCCTAGCATGCACCCTTTTGGAATCTTGTTATTAGAAGGAAGCATCTTTTTCATTAGCCTACAAAGGGTTTAAGAGATTTTTAAATATTATTTATAAAGGGTATGGTAGTCAAATTTGTAAATTTCTAACCACAAAAACTAAGGACTCATTGAAAGAGGCTTGTAACATTAGAATTTCTCTAAACATACACGGTTTGCAAGTTTAGAAACTCCAAGGTTGCACGAAGGGTGGAGTATTCACACCCCTTGTATATTGGAGTGCAAGCAGCTTGTCGCACAATTGATCTTTGTCAAGTGTGGTTTCAGGCTTCTTCTTTTATTCTTTCTCACACAAGTAATCAATCATCTCTTCCATCATGTGCCATTGATGGAGGTAGTTCTTCCTAATGTTGAGCATGCAAGATCACCCCAATTGTATCATGAAGGTCTCTAAAGCCTCTACGTAGTTGTCCACTCATCATAGAGTAATGAGGCATAGACTCTCTCATTCTACAATGTGTATCCTCCTCTCATTCTACAATGTGTATCCTCCTCTTCCTCATCATAAGAAACATGGAATATCTTATGAATACATAAATCATGTGCATAAGGACATCCGATAGTGAATATATACACTTGCCAAACTCTCTGAACGCCATACATCTTCGAATCATCCGTAATCAAGCATATGCTTTATTGTGATTCAAAATGCACAATTTTCCCTTGCATCTCTCACATGGATATGGAACCTTTTGAAATAACCACTCATGCTGACTTCGCATGGGTGCCATATCATCATCAAAAGAAGATGGCATGGACAATCATCTATGCATGATGGGCACCTAGTTGTCAACATCTAAAATACAAAAGTGTATGAACACTCTATTCCACTTTATTAACAAAAATTGCATTAATGCATTAAGCTTAATGCATAATCCATTAATGCATTAAGCTTATGTATAATGGCTTATACTTAATGCTTAATACATAATGGCTTATGCTAAATATACTAATGAGTTAATGCATTAACATATTATGCATAATGCATTAAGCTTATGTGTAATGTGTTATGCATTAAGTTTATATATAATGCATTACGCATAATGCATTAAGCTTAAGTCATTATGGCTTAAACTTTACTCATTTTTTTATTTTTGTGGCTAGGTCAAGGTAATTTTCTCCAAACTCCCTCACCCGCAATACAAGCTTCTACTAAAAAGGATAAGAGGTAAGCCCTTGACTAAACTCTTTGTTATTTTTTATACCTTCAAGTGTCAAGGATTATTTCTTAAGTTGTTTTACACATGTAAAATTCTTAAGATTATGTATTATGCATTAAAACATTAATGCGTTATGGTATAAGCTTAATGCATGATGCAATACATAATGCATTATGAGCTACGCATAAACATGTGCATATATATCTCATAATGCATAAGCTTAATGCATTATGTACTTAGCATTGATTGTGTATTATGTATTATACATAATGCATTATGGATATGCTTAATGCATGGCACTTAATGCATTAATACATAATGTATTATATAGTAATGCATTAAGCATCATGCATATGCTTAATGCATTAATGCATAAGGTATTAAGCTTAATGCATACATGATCTATGCATATACATATGTATGAGCTATGTACGTATATGTTTATGCATAAAGCATACACATAACCCATAATGCATGAGCTTAATACATAAGTTTATGCAATATTGCTTTATGCATAATGCATTATGTATAAAGAAATATTGGATTAACTTATGTATTAAGCTTATGCATTTTGATCTATGTATGCATATGTTTATGTATAGAGTATACACATGCTCTATGTAAGCCATGTATACATCTGTGAGCTATGTATAATCTATGTGAGCTATGCAATGTTTTTATATATAAAGCTTTTTATGTAATGCATGCTCTATATGGGCTATGTTTTTATGTTTCTATGTAATGTTTTCATGTATATAGATGTGGGCCATCTTGGGGATTATCACAACAGACAAAGATCCGGTATATGGAGGAGCATCCTCTAGTACACCTTCTATACACTACAACAAAAGCAAGAAATAGTGGTGCTTATTTGTGCTGTTTTAGCAATGTTTTACATTACGCCACTATAGGCACTGCTAGGAATCATTTATATATAAGCACCACTATAAGCGACACCCAAAAACACTTATAGAAATGCTTTAAAACTAACTTTTTAAACCCTCGTAGCATCGCCCGTACCCCAAAATATTTCCTCCACTCTTTCCTTTGAAGGACTGCACCAGCTTCATCTACTCCATAAATCTACCTCCATCCCATGCATTTGTACTTCCTTCCTCTTCCTCTTCCTCTTCCTCTTTCCCTTTCTCCTTATTCTGTGGAAGAGAATAATACCTCCATCCCATGCATTTGTACTTCCTTCCTGTTCCTCTTCCTTCCTCTTCCTCTTCCTCTTCCTTCCTCTTCCTCTTCCTCTTTCCCTTTCACTACATGGCTATGCTGTGACCTAATGAAGGTATTATTCTCTTATGCTTAACACTAATGATTAACAGAGAACATAGTGAGATTAGGATTGAAGTTTAAAGTACTAACCTTCTTTTAGCTTCTTCCCCTTATGCTCTTTATGAGCATTAATATGTGTTGGTCTTTTCTATGTCTCTTATTTTTTGTAGTTAGAGTTCATTAAATGTGTTACTAATCACTTTTTTTAATTTTATATTTTGTAGGTCTTACACTAATCTTCTCCTGTAGCTTAACAATAAAGAGGTAAGCCCTCATTTTTTTTGTATTTGTTAATGCAATTTGTATGCTTATTTCACCCTTGGGTGTCGGGTTTAGGTTAAGCTTAGTGCATAAAGCTTAATGCATAGAGCTTAGAGCTTATGCATAGATCTTAAAGCATCAATAGAGCTCTATGCATAAGGTTTAAGTCATTCTTAAAGCTTATGCATGCTTTAAACTTAAGCCGAATCTAGGATTTTTGAGACTTATTGGTTGTTTCCCTTGTATGCTTGCTTCTCTTGTATGCTCTTTTGAATGCGTAACTAGTTTTATTAATAGTTTTTTATAAATAGAAACTTTGCTTATCTTTAATGCTCTTTTGTGGCTAGGTTTAGGGTTTCTTCTCCAAAGAAAATCAACCACGTACAAGCCCTTCTCACAAGAATAAGAGGTAAGCCTCTTCACCTTTCTCTCTTGTATGATTACTTGCTCTCTAAAATGCTTTAACTAGTTGTATTAATATTATTTTTTTAATATGCTTATCTTAATGCTTTTTGTGGCTAGGTATAGGATTTCTTCTCCAAACAAGATAAACCGCATACAAGCCCTTCTCACAAGCATAAGAGGTAAGCCTCTTGACCTTATTTTTGCACCTTTGGGTGTTGGGGATTATTTTTATTGCATATGTTTAGCCTCTAGGCCTTATGCATGCATGAGACCTTATGTATGAGGCTCTATGCAGGAGGTTTCTGCATGAAACTTATGTATGATGCTCTATGCATGAGCCCTATGTATTAAGCTCTATGCATAAAGTCCTTCTGCATGAGGCTTATGTACAAGCCTTATGTGTTAAGCTCTATGCATGAACTCTATGCATTAGGCTTCATGCATAAGACTCTATACATAAGCTCTATGCATATAAAGCTTCATGCATGAGACTCTATACATAATCTCTATGCATAAAGCTTAATGCATAAGGCTCTATTTATGAGGCTTCATGCATGATACTCTATGCATAAAGCTTAATGCATACAACTCTATACATGAGGCTTCAATAATTGAGACTCTATGCATGGACCTTATACATTAAGCTCTATGCTTGAGCTCTATGCGTGAGCTCTATGCATTAGAGTCCCGGGGCCTCCACCTTCCAAAAAAGTTTGTATCACGTGTGTTCAAAGGCATATTTTAAAACCCCTCTGTAGCCTAATTTCCCCTATTTTATGCATACCTCCTATTACTTTTGCAATATATTATTATAACCCTCCTGTACTTTTAAAATTTCCAGCTCATAGAATTTTTTCCCCCCTCTAGTAAATTTAAATTTAAAGATATCACGCCCCTTACAATTATTGAAAAAGGTGATCACAAGAATAATCGATAAGCCTTTGTCAACTTGCATATACTACTACATCTAGAAGGATGCCGTCATGTTGTACACATTCTCACCTTGACCTTATCTTTGAATTTGTGCATTCCAAGAGAAAACAAGGGAGATCCTTAAGAACATGTCCTTTCTAAATGCCTTGAAAGAAGGCCAGCATGCAGACTTAGTGAGATTATCAAGGTCTTCCTAGAAAGTAAGAATGCAAGTTTATTGAAACAAAGAATTGAATACTGATGTCGAGAGTGGAGAGTTGACGGGAGAGTAGGAGACGAGAGTCAACAATGTGTGGGTGTGAAGAATGGATAATGGGCACACCACAACCCATGAGTTTTATTCATGTGTTAGAGTTAGGGTGGAACCGGTTCATCTCCTCATCCACTGCCTCGCCTTCCTTCAGGCGTTCTTTTTCAGCTCTCCTCATCCCTTTCTTGTCATTTTTTTTCTTTTGCTTTGGAGAATTCTTCAGGATAAAGGTAGTCAGCTTGTCTCTCATGTCAACATCAGATACAAATCCACAAGCAGCACACTTCAACGTTATAAACTGACTTTTTGTGATGACTATCTCTGTCTCTGGGTTCCCACATCCATAACACTGGACATATTTCTTAATGAAATTTTCCAAAAGCCCTGCAAGTTTTGCTGTATCATGTGCTCCATTCACAATAGCAGTGCCAGCTTTCTCATCAAATTTTGACTGTGCACCAAGTTCACATCCAAAGTACTTAGTAGTGTAGGCTGGAGCCCTAGCCAAGGCCTTTGCAACATCGATCATGTTCACAAGATTGGTCTTGATTCCATTTCCTCTGCCTTCAATCTTAGTGATCAGCTTAGGCATTTTATACCTGTAGAAGGCATCATCACGGTTGCTGGCCCCGATGTTCTGAAGAGCCATTTCAAAAGGAGCACTGGCACTTATACAAACTCAAAAAGGCCCTTCGTCTGGTAAGAAGAGATGAATTTCTTGCCGTCCAGACCGGATGTGGAGCAAAGATGAGCTCTCTCCTGATGAAGCCATATCAGCAAATAGAACCAAGAAATAAAGTGTATGACTCCCTGCAAGCACTTAGAAGTGCTCAGCAAAGTATCTCCAAAGCGCGGAAACACTCCCAGATAAATAACACTTGCCTGCTCAATGTCTGTCAAGCATCCAAAGATGCTCCCACTGGCACAAAAGCTGTATGTACGAGCTCAAAAGCTCAACCAAAGAGTAAGAAGCAATGTCGAACTCTTTTCCAATCCCCGATGGTCAATACCTCAAAGCATGTACCCAAGACATAACCCGAATAGCATAGGCATAAGCATACATGAGTAAAATAGCTTCAGCCCACTGTATGTCAGCAGTGATTCACTGCTCAAAATTGAGTATTCTCAGTCCTAAATTAGGGCCAAAATGATGGCAAACCATTAACATAGCATCTCCATACATGTAGACATCATATGGGCATCAATATGCATCAAGTGATCAATCCCGGTAAGCATAGACTTCAAGAGATAAGTGCTGCCCTATTTTTGGCCTGTTTGTAGACTGTTTACACAGTCCCAAACCTGAAGCAAAAAGCTTCAATGTTCAATGCCAAGTCCCGGGGTTGTTGGCAAGTGTTTAACCAAGCCAAATGGAGCCAAGTCACAGCCTGTAAGGCTGGCGCAATCTGCGCTGCTGCTCCTTGATGGCCTACAGCCCACGTGGCACAAGGGAGGGTGAAGGGGGGCTCACCAATGAAGCCACAAGTCAAGCCTTAGTGCCCCTTAAGAGGCCCAACTGGAGATATGAAGCAATGAAGCTTCAATGGTGGCTGCCCCTTCTTTTCTCAGACCTGCAGACTGCAAAACTGAAGTAAAACCCTGTGGGGGATGAAGCAATACCTCTGTGTGAATGCCGTGAGGGTGCCCAAAGGGGCCGGGAAGGTGCTCGGGAAGCCGGGGAGTGACGGGAGCTCGAAGGAGTCGGATATGGCTGCAGGGAAGGAGACCCAATGCGAGTAGGGAGTCGATGGGAAGCTAAGCAATTTGACTACAGATTTATCAGCATCATCATACTCCACAGTCCACAGTGCATTCGACTTTGAATCATCTTGCTCTTTGACACCGTGCTAGTGTGGAATTTCATAGCAGACATACAATCAAGATGACACATTTTACGTATGGTTGACATCCAAATTGTGAAGCAGACAACACCAACAACTCTCATGCCTGTCAAAATAAAATTGAGCAACAGCTGCAACACAAATAAAAACATATGCATGCACATAAGAACTGGTCTAACAAGGAATCAATAAAAGACATGCACATGCTTTTTAGTAACCTATTCTTGGATTAAACACCTACTCATCATACACGCATATCATTGAACTTCATATAATGTCGTTGACTAGAGCTGCTCAAATGTATATTATACTCAAGCTACCCACATTATAGAAGGGATATACATGACATTTAACAAAAATCTACAATATGTATAAGTGTTTGTGATTCTTTCTTTAGCCGTTATTGTAGGTCCCATTGCCTGCTGCCAAAATGGATTGCCTTAGGAATGAATTGGATCTGCAAAACAATCTGATAGCAATCAAAAGAGAAATTTTGTATACGTGAGCTAAAGATGTTCCTCTATTCTTTTGAATTAAAGCAATAACTAAGACTTACTTTCTCTCACAAAAACTGTCCTTGAATATATGCTTAGACATGTCGTCATACATAGTCATGCATACCACGGCTACAAAAAGCATGAGTCTACATAAGTCAGAGTCGCTAAGTCTTTCAGCCCGCACCCAAAAACTTCAGCCCCACCAAAATTCAGCCCATGTCAAATCAGCTTCTTGCCTCCCTATGTGTTTGATGACCTGTTGCCTACAATCAAAATGAAAATGAGAAAAATGATGCAAAAATCTGATATAACATGACTTAAAAATACAATTAAATGCTTCAACACTTACGTGAATCACATGAAAAACTAACCTGAAGTATTTACAAAATCATTAAAAAGCTTGTAGTCATTTTGATGTAGTTCATATTTATCAGTTGCTGTATTGTATGTTAAATGTGCCAATGCAATAACTGACTCTATATCGACCATGTTCAAGTCCATCAAGTCATAAGTAAATGTTCGACGCCCTTTCACCTTTTGATACCAACCAAGCTGAATTTCTACCCCTTGAGGCCGGTCCGTCAAGTCAAAACCTCGCTTATAATCCACATACCTGCCACCTACCTTCTTTCTCATCTTTTGAACTCTTCCAAGGTACCAAGTGCTATGAAGTGTGTCCATCTTCTTCAGATTTGTAGCTTTTCCAATTCTCTTTGACCTTTTTTGTCCCTCTCCATGTGTCACATCATGGAAATAAATTGCGCAATCAGACCCTATTCCAAAAAAATTACCATTACTAGATGACGCTTCTTTTTCCTTGTGGCTGAAATACACTCCTTGCTTCACCCTAGTCAACCTATCCTTTGACAATGTAGAGTTTCCATTGAGTTGGCTTACCAAAGTAGATTTGAAGATGAATTTGCCATCAACCTCTACCACCGGTGAGATACTCTTCTTCTCAGCTTCATTGCTTGCCTCATCAAGAAGCCCATCGATCTCATGTCGAATCTCACTCAAAGATATGACCTCGTCATCTTCATTGCTCTCGTTGCCAATGGGGCTATCATCACCACATGGCTCCGCAAAGTCATCATGCTCATCTGCCCCGCCCATTTCAGTATCTAGCTTTGACCACATTGATTCTGTATCTAACCAAGGCTCTTTCCACCATTTAAGACCCTCACTTGTGCAAGGTTTGAGGCCCAATGTCTCACATAAAGTTTGTGCCTGCTTCAATCCCTCTTTTAATGCATCTATCATCTCTGTATCACAGGAAACACTTTCGTAGTTCCCAAGATCTACTTCCAAAACACCTTCATGCTTGTTCAAGTCCTTCCAAATGTGTTCTTGTTTCTTATGGGCCCTTGAAAAAGTCACCCCATTTGAGCTATACTCATGCATGGCAACCTGATTCAAACTACCAACACAATGCAAAAGATCTCCAAAATCAAACGCTCTTTCCTGCCCAACCATACCGCCAATCTTGCTGAAATAGATCTCCGCTGCATCAGATCCTGTGAGATGTAGAGGACATTTGAAATTTGGATAGAACTCCCGAAACATCTTTATAAGTAGAACAACAAAATGGCAAGAAAGTTGAATGTCTATGTATGCCTCTTTGCTAATGAAGTTTTCCCTTAGGTTGTATGTAGGATGGTGATGTAGCCATAATCTCCACAGCTTGAAGAAGAAGACCACTTTAGCTGCAAGCACCACACGCTGTCCCAAGTCTAAATATGGTGATAAGAATATGTCTATGTAGTCAGCAACAACCTGCAAATATGCCTCGGTCCCTTGCATGCTCCTCTCTTTCTTTCGCATTTCCCTCATACATTTTTGCACTTGTCTAGAGACAATCCTTTGGGCTGCCCCCCAGTTTTGATGATCATTTCGTTGTATGTCCCCATCTCGCAACCTGTGCTGATCAACAGAGAAAGTGTTGTAGACCATAGCAACGTGATTGAGCGTAATCCACACACGCCCAATTGCAAGCTGTCGGGTAGGACTGTCAAGAGGACTCACAAGCTTCTTTCCACAATGGACAAAATCTTGATCATGTAAACCATACACATCTCCTCTCACAAATCTTCCTTTCAACTTCCATCCAGGCCAATCAATGAAAAATTGCCTATCTCTCTTTCCTAGGTAGTCTTCAACCATGAGCTTTCGACGTCTACTGTCACCATCTGATGCATGCCCAATTATTGGACCTATCACGTCTTTGAACTTTGCATTCCACATCCGCTCCACAAGCATCCATTGGGTTCTGATGAAATCACTATCAAAGCGGTTGCATGTGCAATGCACAACTAGAGCCAATCTTGGAAGACTCTCATGAAGAGGGTTGACAATGAGGAGCCTTGCATAGTGTCCCACCACGTGGTTTTGGAAGGCATCTACTATTGTCTCATATCCTTGTGCTCCATCTCCAACGATGATGGCATCATTTGAAGAGCATTGATGATCCTCTCCTTCTCTTCCACAAAACCCAATCAAAGCATCATCTTTTGCATTCCATCTACATAAAGAGAAAGATTTTTATTTCAGCCTGCTTCATGCACAAAGAACTTTATATTTACAATCAAAGAAAGGAAGAGATATTGAAAAAAGCTTACCTAATGCGCCGCTTGATAGTTGTCTCATCTTCAACAATGATAATTGGCACTCGTGATGTTATTCCATGTTTTCTCTTTGCTTCAACATATATCTTCCCGATTGCATCAAAGATATATTCATGCTCCCCTGACTGAAAGTAAGTTGATTTTCTTCGGTGTCTCCTAGTGGTTGACATGGATGGCCCTCCAAGGTTTGCACTCAAAAACTCATGTAAGCGTGGCCCACCCCATAGCTTCACGACTTAAAAAATGGTCTTTGTTGATTCTGTGAATCTTTGACCCTTTTCGGATCTTAATGCATTCTTTGCAATGTCTTGAAGAAAGTCCCATAAAGCTGATTTGCCTCCAAATTTACCTTGCCTGCAAGCCTCAATGATGTTATTGCAAAATCACCTCACATCCTTTCTATTAATGCTTTCATAGTTGGCCTCTTTCAAGGATCTGATTCTCACGGAAAGCACCACAATCTTTGCCTTCAACCACCATAAATTTCTACCTGCTTCTCGTAATTTCTTCTTGGTCCCAACTGAGACACTTTTCAGCTCTTCAATTCCAAGGTAATCTAGCCGCATTCCTTTGCCCGTTTGCCTTTCTCCTCTCTTCTCAATGGAAATACTCTCCCGATACACTCTCATGCGAAAATCACCACATGATGGAATTGTCTTGCAATGCTTGCATGTAAAACTTTGAAAAGGCATTCCAATGCTTGAGATACGAAGGCAATGTATATGCCTAAAGCATCCATCTACCATGTACTCCATATCTCCATCATGCAAAGATGCTTTTGTATATGGCTCACAAAACCACTCTCGTCCCATCTTTAGATCTTGTAGGAGAGGTTTTATATCAACCTCACGACCACTAACATGAATTATATGCTGCCATAATCCCCAACACAAGATAGTAAGATTGGATGAAGGCAAGCATGATGTACCTGTGGGGATAGAAGGCGCTTTTGAACGCTCTTTTGTTGATGTGAGAAAAGCACCCAAGGTTTGTTGGCGTGGATCTTTGTCAAAATGCTTTTTAGGTCGCCCACAAGATCCAGTCAAGAGTGAAGAAGACTGATGTGGTGTGGTCTTGCTCCATGCAATGGTGTGAGACTTTCCATTAATATGTTCCATTAGAATTGTTGGCAAATCTGAACCACGAGGACATAAGTGCAGCCACTTCCCATCATACTTACACACCACTCTGCCCGTGCTTCTATCTTTGTAATCATGCAAGGTGGCTTCAACCAACTGAAAATCAGCCCCTACATGAAGAAACAAGATCTTGAGAGAAGAAAAGAAAAGAAAAATCAGCTGAAAATTAACACTAAAAAGAACAAGCAAAAATCCTTTAAAAAAAACCAATACAAGGGGCTGAAATTAGTGTCTTGCATGAGCTTAACAAAGGTGTTACATAAAGAAGATAATAGTTTGGTTGTAAAGAATTAAGAAATAAGTTGATGCTTACCTTCATGAGTGTTATTGAAATTATTCATCTCCTCGATAGCCGCCAAAATTGCCACCGCATCATCACAATCATCTTCTTTGTCCTTTGTACTACTTCCTTGAGTGTCTATTGCATCGATCTTTAGCCCTCGATTGGAAAGGTACCGTTTTGTATGGGATTGTCCTTGAAGAATGTGAAACCTTTTGAAGTTTGATAAGCATGAGTATGCGGTCTGCTTGCCTCCAGTCATTCCCGATCCATAAAAGCTTTTACATTCATCACACCAAAGGCTTGTCATTGACATCTTCAGTTGTAAGCTGAAAATTGTCATCTCTAGGTGGATTTCTGTTCCTCAAATTCTTACGAGTCTTGTCACATTGGACCTCCCAAAGGTCAAGAGTTTCTTTTGGTAGTAAAGAACTCTTGAGCATGTTGACCTTGCTACCATGAACATTCTCACCCTCTTCCCTTGCATTCATGTCACTAGTTTCTAAGGCAACATTTAAGCTTCTACAAATGCGTTTTGCGGGCCCGCCACCATAAGCCATGCTTAAACACCTCTTTATGCCAACACTTTTGTTGCTCTCCACTTGCCAACGCTCTTCTTGTGTGGCATTCAATGTGCACACTCCATCATCATCTTCATCTTCAATAACAAACTCAAAAGATTCACTTACAATGCCATCGTGCACAATCTCTTTGCGTATGGCACTATAGGTATAATCTCCCATCACTCTAACATAACCCAACAACTTCTTTTCACTATCCCCATGGTCAAACACCTTAATGCGAGCCTTGGATGCCATGAATGATCGATCCTACATTCAAAAGAACCATAAAAGAGAAAATATCAAACATTATGAGGGATGCCAATAAATAGTTTAATGGGCATAAAATATCTACAAGGTCTCTATTTATTGAAAAAATATGAAAGAAAAATTAAAAGAAATTTCTTCTCTCTTGCAATAGGACCACACTCATTTTCTTTGATTTCAACCATAAAGCTTGAGAGAGCTTGCAAAAAATAAGGCAAATCTACTTTACTTGAGAGCTACATAAAATTCTATTGGAAAAAAATGCATGAGGATTACTACTAGATTGAATTCTTAGTAGATTTGGTGCAATGAGGAAGTTCTCATGGTCCAAATATCCCTGATGAATATGCATGCGAAGCTTGCCAATAAGAGGTGTGACCTTGACTTTCTTGCCAACAAATGCACTTCCGGCCTCAATCTCCGGTCCCATGTCACCCACACTAATGCCCAATGCTGTAGCCATTTCCAACGATATGAAGTTGTCCGTGGCACAATCATCAAACATAAATAATGCGGGCTGATCTTTGAGCTGTCCCCATGCCTTGCATACCATCCTATCCAAAGCATCATGGGCTGTCCCCCCTTGTACATGGGGCACCATATGCACATTAACCTTGGTTTCCTTTGCATCCTCTTTGCCTGCTTTCTTTGGGCATTGCTGGACCATGTGATCTTTACTACCACAAGAAAAGCACTTACCGTCACGTATATATTGCACCCTTTGTTCCGGAGTAAGTCCATAGTTAGGCCTTTTGTTGGGACGCTTCTTCTCTGAGGTACTTTCAGCTTTTGGAGCTCCCTTAACTTCATTGGAGTCCCTTTTAGGTGGCTATCCAGCCTTATGCAGATTTGGGACAGCCTTGTCCTTCCCCTTTTGAGCATGTCCATCTCTATAGTTTTGCTTCAGCTTTTGCTCCAATTGCTCGGTGGCCAAAGCAGCTGAAATGAGCTGTTGTAGAGTGTGGTTTGGGTACAACTCCAAGCCCGATTGGTAAACCGGTTGGAGTCCTGATTCAAACTTTCTCTTGTGTTCCTCATCATTTACCTGCATAATAGGGGAAACTTCCAAGAGTGTTTTCCAAAACTTGGATACATAAGCATGAACTGACTCACCTTCATTCTGCTTAACCCAATCCCACTTCTTGCGGATGTTCTTCTTGGCATTAGAGGGGGTAAGAATTGGGCATAGAATCTAGTTTTGAATTCAGCCCGAGTGTCCACGGGAGTGCCTGAGAGCTTTTCTGCAAGCCACCAATGAGCGGCCGTGCCCTTCAAGAACATGCTGGCATGCCTCACCTTGGACTTTTCTGAAAAATCCTCATCATTGAAAGCAATGTCGAACTGGGAAACAAATGACATAGCCTTGGAAGCATCAAACTCACCATGATATGTCTTGAACTTGACGGATTTGTCCCCGGCTTTGAATTCCTTTTGCTTATGAACATGATGCTCATAATCCCCATGCTTCCTCTTGTTGATTCCACGTTCATGTGGATCAGCCCTGGCATCCATAGATGCTCCTGCATACATAGGTGGCATAGGTGGACGTGAACCATGTGCTGTACCTGCATGCATGTGTGTAGCCCCACCACTATCTCTTGCAGCATAAGCATAATCCGGAGAGGGTGTGGAGATGGGAGCATGAAGAAATGGCTCTTCACGGGAGAGTTCAACAGGTAAAGTAGTAGTACGGGGATGTCGGTGCTCTCTAAGCCCATGAGAAACCTGCAAAGATGAAGAATGAGGCTTGTAACGATCATCTCTAGAAGTAATGTTACCTTCATAGGCATGGCTATGCCTCCCATGTAAGGTAGAATCACGTCGGGATGTAATGGAAGGCTCCTCTTTGTGGACAGCAGATTTCAGCTTTGGAGAGGCTATCCCAGGCATGTCCACCAATGGAGATCTCTTTATAACAAGCTCCCCATCCTAGCCCTGCAATACATCACCCTTGTCCACTAAGAATGAAAGAGCTAGCTCACGAGGTTTCAGCCCTGATCCACGAGCCAAAGCTTCAAAGTCTTGAAAGACGGTTGCCTCCTTTTTCTTTGCATCTAACACTTGTTGAATGTGTGGGTCCTCACGTAGGCTGGCCAATTCCATCTCCCTGGCATGGAGAAGCTCTCGCATACGCTGAATTTCAGCATTCATGGCACTTGGCTCTTGCTCTTGCTCCTGCATTTTCTCCTTGCCACGGGACGGCTATCCCAACCATACATGATCACGGGCATAAGGCATCCGTCCACTTGCTTGTGTTCCACTGTAGTGCCCCTTTGAATTTGGCACTTCCTTGCTACTTGCTTGGCTAGCCATAATAAGAGTAAAGTCACTAATGGAGAGTGGTCAGGAAGCCTTTGGATCGTCTCCCAATGTAGAAAAAGGAACATCCGTGCTCTGATACCACTGAAACGAGACCCAAGCAGGGGTCACCCCTTCCTGGACTCACTTCTCCAATTAGCACTTTAATATACACTCTTAAAAGACAATAGCACAAGACAAAATAGCAAAAAAGTAATTAACAACTCTGAGCATAGATAGATGACACCACACTGAGGCCGGAACGGTCGGCCCCCCCCCAAGGAATGATATTATTACTTGGGAGAATTTGTTACAAGTACACGGGCCCAAGGCCAGATTTCCAATAAGCAATGCACAATGAAAACAAAGTATCAAACCCGAATATGTTTGTTGATGCCGAGTGTGCAGTCACCAAGGGCTGCCCCGTCCATAGCACCTTCCAGAGTCACACTCCGCGTGCAACCCACCCGTCCCTGGCACTACGGATCACGCCGTGCCAGTCCTAGCAATGGGGCACTCTCACGGAGTTGACTCGGTGAATGGAAGAGGAGTCCAGACATAGGAGAGCAGGAGAATTCCTCGTTCTTCGCGATGAAAATCTTCTGGAGCCACCGTACAGCCAGTAGGAAGAGTGAAATAACCTGGGCCACTTGTAGGGAATGCGTATGACCTAAATCCACGCGGATAACCCCACTGGCCTGACCTGAATCACACGTGGGAGTGCTGGTCTGAATCACACGTGAATGCTTGTACTGACCTGAATCACACGGGGAAGTGAAGAGGGCTCCTGCTAGCTGTTTTGAGTACACACGTGAGAGAAAAAGAGAGCTGTCCAGACTTGAATCCACGCGTGGAAGTGAAAAGAGAGAAGCTGTACCATTCAGTCCATGGGAAAAGGGTTCCAAAGATGCTGTACGGCCAGAATCAACAGGTAATGATGATATTGTACTTCCTGTACCTGCTGTACCTACTGTACGACCAGAATCAGTAAGAAATGAGGACAATATACCTGCTGTACCTGTTGTGTGGTTTAGTCCTCAAACAATAGTTGGAATAGGAGCTGTACGACCTGTTTCATGAGAATAATGAGTGCTCCAGCTGCTGTACGGCCTGTTTTCTCAAAATCCCAGCAAGCAGTCGTGTTTTTCTCCTCACGAATGCAAGGGAGAGGGCTGGAAGTAAGGCGCCTTCTTCCCATGCAAAGGATTGGGTGTGGTAGGTGGGGTAGGTGGCCAACCCCCACCCCACATGCTATAAAAGGGTGCCCAGGCCAAAAGAGGGTGCCCACACTTATAAAGTGTCCACCTACTTTTAATGAAGTATGAAACTTGTAAGTTATAAGGCTTATAACTTAAAACTCTTATTAAAATAAGGATTTCCCACCTGTTCACACGCCACAAAACCTATCAGAAGACAAGGCATTCCACGGCTCACGGGAGGGCGTCCCCGACCCCTGAGCTAGACACACATGTCAGGCATGCAAACGAAACCAGTTCACGCGAAAACATTTCAAAGGCAGGCAAACATGAGTGCACAATGCAACATTGTTAAAGGATAATCTCCGTTCATGTACTTGCACAATACTTGACATTTTCGGGCACAAGCAGGCCCACCGGAAAGTCAATTCCAGGTACACACACAGTGTACAATCCACTCGTCCCTTGCACTACGGATCACGCCGTGCCAGTCCTAGCGGTAGTAATCCAGAAACATACACCGTGTGCAATCCACCCGTCCCCCTGGCACTACGAATCACGCCGTGCCAGTCCTAGCGATGGAGCACCACTACGGAGTATGCTCATCCAGAGCCCAAAGCTCACACAAGAAGATAAGAGGACCATTTGATAGCTCAATGGTGACAGCCATGAACATAAAGATGTTGCCACTCAGGTCATGAACCTAAAAACTCTAGTGAATAAAGTTATGACTGAAGATCAGAATGTTCCTAAATTCCTAGAGGCGTGGCGACTTCAACTGGATGAGACTACACTCTCGGGTGTCAATCTTCCTGAAAACATGCAGGCTATGTTGCTGCTTGCTGCCCTCCCGTCTTCATGGCAGCCCTTTATAACCACCCAAACCGCAGCTCATCTCTCCATACCTATTCTAATCCCTTCCATTATACACGAACATACAATCAGATCTGCTTCATCTTCACAAGGAGCTTCATCTACAGCTATGGCTATGTATGCCTGGCCTACATCCAAGTTCTCCTCGAACTTCCGTTAAAAAAATACATCATCGAAATCTTTCCATAAACCGAGGAGGCCAGATCAAAACAATTCTCAATTTCGTCAATCACGCCCTGGCATTTCATTCACAAGCCCATACTGCAAGATCTGTAACAAACATGGTCATCATACTTCAGAATGCTGGCATAACGGCAAGAATAAGAGCTCTCAGCAGCAGCAGGCAAATTATGCCTCTGGTTCTGAAAGCGGGTCCCAATATTCGTCGCCATATGATGATTATAGTCATGACTCTTCACCATCATCTGATGACGGAAACAATCTTGTCTTCATGGCATTGCATCTTCCTGATTTTGATGTTGCAAATACTTGGGTGTTAGATACAGGAGCAACCTTACACATGACCACACATAAAAGCTGGCTGTTTAATTACCATCCACTCAATCATACTATAACTGTTAAATTCGGTAATAAAACACATCAAACTGCTGAGGGTATTGGCACTGCAAAAATAGAATTACCAGATGGGCATATAGTTACTGTTGATGAAGTTTACTATGTGCCGAATCTTTACAAGAACCTGCTATCCATTGATCGGCTAGCAAGTCCTCGTACTGCATTTGAGTTTCTACACGATTGCTGTCTGATTAAGCATCAGTTGCCTAATGGTCGCACTTACATAGTGACCTGTCCAAAATTTCGACGACTTTACCTACTTGGTCGGACTCTTGTTGTTCATGAAGCAAATGCTGCTATTCACACAGAAAATCTACACTATGATACTCTGTTATGGCATTATCGGCTAGGACATCTCAACATTGCAACTATGCAACATATGAACCGGCGAAGATTAGCCAAAAACTTCACATTGTCAGCCAAATCCTCACTATCCCTATGTGAGGGTTGTGTCTTTGGCAAATCAGCCCAACATAAGTTCCCGCTTCGCGGTGAGAGGTCTACAGCTCCACTACAATTAATACATACAGATCTCTGTGGTCCCATTCAGCGATCACTCACAAATCATAAATATTTTATCACTTTCATTGACGACTTTACAAGATTCACAATCGTCTCATTTCTAAAAAATAAACAGCAAGACACAATCTTACATGCGTTCACAGCATATCACAATTTAGTAGAAAAGCAGTTAGACAAAAAGATAAAAGCTCTCCAATCTGATAATGGATCAGAATACAAGAATCAATCGTTTCAACATTACCTAGCAAAACACAGAATAGTCCACCGCTGTACAGTACCATCAACACCCAACAAAATGGCCTCGCCGAGCGTAAGAACCGCACTCTGCTTGACTCTGCTCGTGCTATGTTAAGTGTTGCAAAACTAGCAAAAAATTTCTGGCAGGAAGCTTAGTCGCTATATTCAGAACAGCGTATACCACAGCTTGCTATATTCAGAACAGAGTATACCATCGCTCAGTCGATGCAATGCGTGCGCCTGACCTTGCACATCTCCGCGTGTTTGGTGCAACGGCGTATGCGCATGTCTCTACAGATCACAGACAAATCGCACCTTAGACCTTAGTAATCTTCCGCTTAATCAACACCAATAAAACCACAAGCCCCGATTATTAACCTTGGCCAATAATGTAAAAACCTAAACTAAGGAGCTTTATTAAGCTTAGTTAGCCAGCTTTATTAAGCTGCACAAAGATAGAGAAAGGGGGAAGCGGCGTCCAAAAGGAAGGAGGGAGTAGTAAAGAGAGAGCATCATTACGTGAGATGTTTCTTTATTGCTTCTCTCTTTTACAGCAACTAATTTAAAACACTTTCAAATTTAAAAAATGTTAAATAGAGTGTGGAGCAAAAAAAGAACTTTAAAGTGTGGGGCCAAAAAACACTACTAGATTTGAACCCTCTACCTAGACCCCAACAAAATTATGTCATACCACTAGAATAGTACCCTACTTCTAAAGTTTTGTGAATAAAAACACTCCTTATTTTATTTTTCCCAGGCACAATTGTAATACCCCTCCTTTCTTTTTAAAACTGTAAGTGAGATTTATATTAAAACCCATCCTTTTGAACGCACGTGCTACACCTACACGTCTATAAGGTGGAGGCCCCGGGAAAGGTGACGGGTCATCTCCGCAAGAGTTGGAGGAGTGGGCTACCAAGCTTGACACTTATTTCCAACTTTACCCAAAAAGTGAGCGTGATATGGTACAATTCTCCTCCTTACATCTTGAAGATTATGCTCATCAATGGTGGAGGCACTTGGTCAAACAAGGGAACACGCCATCAACTTGGGAAGGATTGAAGCGGGAGATGAACTTGGCCTTCATTTCACCCTTAGTGCTTGACCGATACCATGAAGAATGGTATGAGCTTTCTCAAAAGGGGATGATGGTGAGAGATTACATCAAGAGATTTTTGAAGCTTTCAATGTACGTGGAAGGCTTGAGTGAAGACATGAAGATGAAAAAGTTTGTGCATGGGCTTGAACACTTCATCAAGGCGGATGTGTCGGCTCAAAGGCCTAGCTCTCTCAAAGAAGCTATGAGGTTAGCCGAACTCTATGAGCCAAAGTACAAGAGGTCTCAGCCCATGACCTTCACCAAAGACACACTCAAACCAACCACTACTTCTTACAATTTTGGGAAAGGTCCTACCTCTACATTACCATGCTCTAATCCAAGAACTCCTACATCATTTGGGGGTGGACAGCCAAAGAATGGGATACATCAATTTGATGCCAAAAGGAGTAGTGACTTCATGAAGAAGAAGCCCTTTCAACCCTTCAAGAAGACTCAAAGAATGGATGATCCAAAGATTGAGGAGTTGAGAAGCAAAGGGCTATGTTTCAAGTGCAAAGAGAGGTGGTCACCCGGGCATGTGTGCAAATCAAAGAAGATTGTGGCCACTATGATCCTCATGGATGAGGAAGAGAACAAGGATGACTCTCATGACATTGAGGAATGGGAGGATTGCAATGAAGAAGCACATGAGGAGTCACTTGAAGACCATTCTTTCATCACGGAGGATGGTGAGTTTCCGTTTGATCCGGGAGGTGGAGTTAAGGAAAGTCTTGTGGATGGAGACATGCCTACCAATGCAGAAATTTTAGCTTGCATATGCTCTATCTCACAAGAGTTGTTGGCGGGTTGCAAGAACCCAAGCATACTAAGGTTGGTGGGGACCATCAATGGGAGGGTTGCACATATTCTTGTGGATTCCGGGAGCACTCATAGCTTCATCAACTCTAAATCCATCAACTCTCTCAAACTCAACACAAAGAAGTATACATGCTGTAATTTCTGGACAGCTTTGGGAAGGTCTACTATTGGGCCTATTTTTCTACTCCAACAAGCTTCATGGCGTATCCTAATGAAAGATTATGATGTGGGATACATATGGCTGAGTGTACATATCATTTTCAGCCCAGTATATGGAGTCTAAATGAAGGATTTTCAAGGGTCTTCATCGACTAGAAGGGCTGTCATAACAGTCCCACTCATACACTTTGGGAGCTTGAAGCTTTGTGGACTTGTATACATCCAGATTTTCATTGTATATGTGCTTTGGATGTACTTGAGAACTCTTAACCACTTCCCATTGATTACATTAGAGTCTCATACTTTGAGATTGTACATGTTATTGATTTTGACGACAAAATCTTTGGGAAGGGATGGTTTGTAATAAAGTAGGAACTTTATTCAATAGGGTTAATAATGGGACAAGTCCGTGTATAAAAGAGGGGACTTGGACCATGGTTGTAACTTTTGATGATCATTTTTAGAAATGGAAACTTATGTTTCTTGGAGCTCATGGCTTCTCTCTTGGCTTGTGGAAGGCTATTTCCATTCTCTTGGTGAGAGACTAAACACACTTAGGCATCATGTTTACATGGTGATTACTCATATTTTCATGCATTACATCCCTTCATTCCATTGGCTTATCTCATCAGAGCTTGATATGTAAATTTCACATCTTGCAATATAATCTAGCCATTGTTTTCACTTGTGTACAATGTACCTACTTTGTAATGTCGAAAATGTTATGGCACTCCAACTTTTTCAACAAATTTGCTTCATTCTTCACATCAGAGTACAGTTGCCTCTGGTACTCTATGAGTTTGGCATAATGGTGCATCCAGCTACAAGACTGTAGCTGGATGCACCATTATGCCAAAAAAAAATTACTTGCACGCGTGGAAATAAGCGTCAAAAGTTTCCTCCATCCATTCAAAACATTCCTGCATCCGTCAAAATAATCATCGAAAGCTTCCTGCATTCGTCGAAATAATCGTTATAATAGTTGTCGAAATAAGAGTCGAAATAGCAATCACAATGTCAGTAAAAAACAACTTCAAAAAGTCCATCAAACAAGAGTGGAAAACATATTTCGATGATTTTTTTGATACGTGTATCGGCATTTATTTTTACGTTTCCATTTCGACGCGTATTTCGACGTTTCCAAGATTTTAAGCTTAGTTCTAAAGCTTAGCATCAAAAAAAGCATGGATAATGGCCCTGCCTCTTGTAGTGTCTCTTTTGGCACAATGATAATGGGTAGCAATCACTGTGCTCAATTTTATAGATGAATCTCATAGCAATAACTTTGTCAATTGTTGGTGTGGTCATGTTGACCTTTTTCAAGTCCACACACACTCACAACTCTCCATTCTCTTTTGGCACAATAATAATGGGTGACAATCACTATGCTCAATTTTATAGATGAGTCTCATAGCAATAAGTTTGTCAATTTCTTCTTGCACAATAGCCAAATACTTGGGGTTCATTTGGTAAGGCCTTTCATTGGTTGGTCTTGATCCCTCAATGATAGTGAGGATCATATGCTATACCACTTCTAGGTGTGGTACTTTCTGAAAAAAATTAACACATAAATCATTTTCATTCATAATATGAAAAGAGGACTTCCTACCATATTCTAGGATTAATCATCTTAGATTAATTGAATGATCCTCATTATAATCATAAAAAAATTAATTTTTATGTTTATGCCTAAATAGTAATTAGCAAAAGAGGAATTTCTAATTCATTTTTTATATTAAAAGACGAATTTCTATGACATTTGGAACTCCATGATTGAGATGGGAAAAGAGAAATTCCTAGCATATTGGAATTAATGAGTATTTCAATTAAATTCAAAAATAAAATTTAGATAAATTTATTTTATCTATGAGAAATATTTAAATGTTAAAATAGGAATTCCTATGACATTTGGAATTCCATCATTGAGATGGAAAAAGAGAAATTCCTAGCATATTGGAATTAATGAGTATTTTAATTAAATTCAAAGATGAAATTTAGATAATTTTTTTAATCTATGAGAAATATTTAAATGTTAAAAGAGGAATTTCTACTACATTTGGAATTCCATCATTGAGATGGGAAAAGAGAAATTCCTAGCATATTGGAATTAATGAGTATTTTAATTAAATGCAAAGATAAAATTTAGATAAATTTATTTTATCTATGAGAAATATTTAAATGTTAAAAGAGAAATTCCTATGACATTTGGAATTCCATCATTGAGATGGGAAAAGAGAAATTCCTAGCATATTGAATTTAATGGTATTTTATTTTAGATGAAATTACTTTATGAGAAATAATTGATGAATAAAAGAGGAATCCCCATGACATTGGAATGCAATTAATTAAATTCAAAAAGAGAAATTCCCATGGTATTTGAGATCCAAGAAATTAAATGGAAAGAAGAGGAAATTTTAATATAATTTAATTTTTGATTATTTATCAAAAGTGGAAATATGGGTAGAATTGATTTCTATAAATCCCATGAATTCTTCTATTCCAAAAGAGGAATATTGAATTTATTTCATTTGAGAAATTGAGAATGAATATGAAACTAGTTGTCGAGAAAAAGAACCTTTAATTAGGCCAAGCAATTGGCAAAAATTTAGAAAAAGTCCCATTATCGGGATCAACCTAGAAAAAGCTATTAAATGGGAACAGCATGTGAATGGATGAGATAAGATGAAAATAGGATGCGATAATATGTAGGGGATGTGATAGAATATGAATGGATGTGATAAGATGTGTATGGGATGTGATTAGATGTGATGAGATGAAAATAGGATGTGATAAGATGTGATGTAATGAGAATAGATGTGGATGTATATGTGGAAGAACAGATGTGGATGTGCATGTGAAAGAATGGATGTGGATGTGTATGTGGAAGTATGAATGTGGATGTGTATGTGGAAGAATGAATGTGGATGCGTATGTATGGATGTGGATGTGTATGTGGAAGAATGGATGTGGATGTGTATGTGAAAGGATGTGATGTTGATGTGAGTGAATGGATGAGATGTAATGTGATGTGAATTTGGATGTGAGTGAATGAGATGTGATGTCATATGAATCGAATGTAAATGAATGATATGGGATGTGAATGGATGAGATGTGATGTGATGTGAATTGGGATAAGAATGAATGCAATGAGATGTGAAATGAATGTGATGAGGTGTAATGTAAATTGAAATAGATGTGAATGAATGAGGTAGTATGATGGGATGTGAATATGGGTTGATGCGAGTGGATGAGATGTGATGAGGGTAAATGAGAAAAGATGTGACATTAGGGGAAGGTTGAGGTCTATAGGGGCCCTTTAAGGTGCCATATTATGATTTTAAAATGTTAAGTTTCTTTGACTTTAGATACTTTCTTATTCTTCAAATGGCTAGAAGTTTAAATTTAAAAGTTTCCCGCCAAAATTGAATTTAAAATTGAGTGGGAAAAACCATATCATGTGACATATCTATGGAAAGAGCTCAGCGTGAGTAGATTCTGGATCTCTAATCTCCGACAAATTTTGAGCTCATATGTAGAAGTTATGGATGTCCGAAATTTTAAAAACTTTCCCCCCACTTTTTGGGAATGAAAAGTACAAAAAGGCATCTTCTAGAGAATCTTTTGACCACCTTTAATCACCCAACATTTTTGTATACATGGCATCACATGATTGGCCCTTTTCCTGAATAACCTTTTAATCACATGGCATCTTAAAGGGCCTTCCCCTAATGTGAGATGAAAAATGATGTGATGGGATGAGAATAGGAATACATATGAATTGGATATGGATTAAGTAATGTGGATAGATGTGGAACAATGTGAAAGACAAGAGTTCATTATAGAAACTGTATTTATGACTTATTTTTAAATGACTATTTTATGTCAATAATGCTGGGGAAGCATTTTGACCATCTTGAGAATGAGGTCGTGGTGGAGACCTAACTGATAAAGTTGCAACAAATGATGGAGAGTAAACGGAGGACATCTCGCGTAGTAGCAAGGTCAGCCGAGGTCTTGACCAGCCTTGGTTTGATTTAAATGGTGAGCTTCCAGTACGGTGGATGAGGGACCAAGGAAGCGGCCTATGAGTGAAGTGCTAGGTCACCTGCGCGACGAAGGATCCTAGAGGGTGCTGACCATACAGTGCTCGGGCTCTGGGTCACCAAAGATACCCACACGTGCATCGGGGAAGATATTGGAACAAGGAGTAAGAGTTGTTTTCTTAAACCGGGCATGGATCTGGTTGATTGACCTCGCTAGTCCTCAATGGATGAGTCCATGGCTCTTTTATATGGATCTGTTGGTTGATCTTGCTGATCTTCCAATAGAGATTCCATCTTGATTTTTATAAGTGAATATATTGCCGATTACTACTATGAGCTAGGAACTATCAAAAAGACCCCTGAGAGGTGGTGAGCGTTCTAGTTGCCAATGATGCCATAGATACACCGATGAAGGAATGATTAGAAATAAGGATTGTGATCAATGACACTATGGTTTCATTAAATGATTGTTTTAAAGATAGTTGGATCTATGAAAAAGGTAATTTTATATTAGGTGTGTAAATGGTGTGATTGGCATTAAATTTGCATGAATATGCAGCAAGGGGCCTCGAAACTCTTTTCCCTGGTACCCGGGACAAAACCTAACCAAATTCCTAATTTGATCCCATCACTATAGTGGTTGGGCGGTTGGCTAACCCATAGGTTGGACCGATGGATCTGTAAAATGAAACTCAATTCTATTATCATACGATAGATGAAGTAAATCTCGAATAGTAATTGTTCTATGGAAAAAGAATCAAAGGCTGTGCCTCTCGATGGAAAAAAGCGTTGGTTTCTATGATCCAAGTGCAAGTTTCTTCCTTGATTTGACCAAGTGATTCATAGGTTTGATCAGATCAGTTTGGTCAGTAATAAATGACCCTAACTATGTTAGAGTACAAATATCCTAGAGGAATCGCCCGTGCTTTCCGGTAGTGGGAAGTTTTTCTAGGTTCGGTTTTTGAAGAACCAAGGGATTAGTCTCTTGTCGGGATATCCGTGGGGGCGAGGCCACGAGTGAGGGACCCTATCCTAGGCAAGAAGTGCTACTTCCACTGGTAGCACCCCCGAATCCGCTGCGCGGAGGGTGCAGGGATCTTTCAGCTGGTATTAGAGCGAATTGGCTAAAGTGGATCAACTGAAAAGCCAAAAATGTCAAAAATTTGTGAAGTAACAGTAAAAAGTTATAATTGTGTGATAAAATTCATACAAATTGATATTCAGAATGAAGATTCATAAAATTGAAAGTGGGTCTTCAGATGAAGTGCCGCAATTGTATGGAAATCCCTGACTTGCTTGAGGCCTAGTCATGATGGTATTTACCTTCTAATTCCAAGTACCGTGACTACCCGTATATACCGAGGGTATAACTACAATATATACGAGTAAATCTAAGACTTGAAATTATAAGCAAAAATGCTATCGAGATGATGAATTCGAATGTGGTTGATATGATTTAAAATTCTTGTTGTTGAGAACTGACATTGAGTTGATTTGGATTGTGATTAAAAAATGATGATTCCTGAATTTTGGTTGAAATGTAATAAGCTGAGCAAAACCACAATGAGGATGAATGGGGCGAGTCCCTATGATGATGTTCGTAAACTAGAATGATATTAATGACTTCAGTAAATCACTATGAGATTAGTGGATTGTGCTGACAGATTGCTACTGTTAACACTTGACCAAGTGGATCAAGTTAAGGGATGTCAAATTAAAAATCTATACAATTGAAAATTCCCATGGAGGACTGTTCAGATAGGAAGTTTGGTCTAATGGACCATTATTGTGATAAGGATTTGAATGTTATAATCTAAGTGAATTGTTATCTCATGATGATGAGTTCTATATAAGGGATCTTTCCATGATTCTGTGGAGAGCTAACCAATCTAAAGAACCCCAGAATTAATTGGATCTAAAGTCGAATTTGAATGGTAAATAAAAGGACTTAACAAGAATTTTTGTATTGATAGGATCATGGATCGAGGTCGTCGTGGTAGGAATGATAACCCCCAACTCGATGAGGAAGAGCTCGACTTGGATGTTCATAAAACTCTTCATAGATCGCAGCCTCGACCTTTCAAGGGTGAAGGGAAAAACTTGGGGAGACTGTGGAGAAGTGGATCAAAGCAATAGAAGAGTACTTCGATGTCACTGGGTACAATGAGAAGAGCAAAATGGCTCTTGCAAGGCTAAAGATAGTAGAAACAGCTAGAGTAGTATGAAGAAACCACTGCAAGACAAACCGTGTGGATCGAAACACTCAGACATGGAATGATCTCAAAATTTACTTAAGGAAGAGATTCTGTCCTCTCAGCTTTTTGGAAGCAAAGATGAACGAATTCTTAGAGTTAAGGGAGCAAAGTTAAGGGAGCAGAACTATTGAAGTATATCACCAAGCGTTCGCTCTCCTCCTCAAATACTCGCCACCACTGGTGAGGAATAGTTGATGGGGCCAGGTTCATTCCGGGATTGAACGAACCTTTGAATATCCTAGTGAAGAATTCCAAGCCAGTTTCCATGGCCGAAGCAGTGCAGATGGTGAAGGATTTCGCCAAGGCCTTTGATATCAAGGTTCTGCCGAAGCGAGCACCATCACCTTTCAAAAGGTTTTTAGCTCCAAAAAGTGATTCCAGCCTTTCATTTTCTAAGAGATATAAGGGTCAAGCCCAGGATATGGGAAGTTCCAGAATGGAAGAAACGTCCTTTTCCCAGAACTCAATCCCTTGGAATTCAACTTCAGAAGTTTCACCCTTGAACAAGGGAGTGAAATGCTATAACTGTCAAGGATTTGGACATCACAGTATGGATTGCCCAACTCCTTTTGGAACAAGGTTTTCAGGGCGAGAAAATCAGGGATCAAGATTCCAGACTCCAGCGCCTTCCTTCCAGAGTACTCAGGTTTCTTTCTGCCAAAATCAGAGAAATCCCAAAGGCAAGCCCTCTAACCAACCCGCAGTTTTAATCCAAAGTAATGCAAGACTTCTGCCTTAGAATAGGGAAGTCAAAGAGAGATGTTCCCAAATCGGCGGTCCAGTTCCCAAGGCAGTAACGCTGGAAGTGATTGAAGAAGAAGAAGAAGATGAAAGAGATCATACTCCACTTACGAGATATGAGGACATCTCGCGTTTTTTAAGTGGGGTGGATGTAAGATTCCTCTCTCCAGTTTTTGAGGTGTGCAGGTGTAAGAACCTCCCCTTCTGTTTATTTCCCTCCTTGAATTAAAAGAAAGATTCTATTTTACCTTATTTTAACCTGGAAAGAGAAAATGTCTAGAAAGAGGTAATCCAAAATTAAGATATTTTTGGATATAAAAATCTTCCTCGTGTCTACAATATGTGGAAGAATGGATGTGGATGTGTATGTGGGAGAATTGATGTGGATGTGTATGTGAAAATATGAATGAGGATGTGTATGTGGAAGAGTGAATGTGGAAGAATGGATGTGGATGCGTATGTATGGATGTGGATGTGGATGTGGATGTGGATGTGGATATGTATGTGTATGTGGAAGAATGGATGTGGATGTGTATGTGGAAGAATTGATATGAATGTGTATGTGAAAGAATGGATGTCGATGTGTATGACATGAAAGGATGTGATGTCGATGTGAGTGAATGGATGAGATGTAATGTGATGTGAGTGAATGGATGAGATGTAATGTGATGTGAATCCGAATGTGAGTGAATGAGATGTGATGTCATATGAATCGGATGTAAATGAATGATATTGGATGTGAATGGATGAGATGTGATGTGATGTGAATCGGGATAAGAATGAATGCGATGAGATGTGAAATGAATGTGATGAGGTGTGATGTAAATTGAAATAGATGTGAATGAATGAGGTATGATGGGATGTGAATATGGGTTGATACGAGTGGATGAGATGTGATGAGGGTAAATGAGGAAAGATGCGATTTGATGAAAAATGATGTGATTGGATGAGAATAGGAATACATATGAACTGGATATGGATTAAGTAATGTGGACAAATGTGGAACAATGTGAAAGACGAGAGTTCATTATAGAAACTATATTTATGACCTATTTTTACATGACTGTTTTATGTCAATAATGACGGGGAAGCATTTTGACCGTCTTGAGAATGAGGTCGTGGAGACCTAACTCATAAAGTTGCAACAGCTGACGGAGAGTCAACGGAGGACGTCTCGCGTAGCAAGATCGACCGAGGTCTTGAGACCAGCTTCGGTTCGATTTAAATATTGAGCTTCCGGTATGGTGGATGAGGGACCAAGGAAGCGGCCTATGAGTGAAGCGCTAGGTCACCTGCTCTGCGAAGAACTCTAAATGGTGCTGATCATACGGTGCTTTGGGCTCTGGGTTGCCAAAGATACCCACACGCGTATCGGGAAAGATATTGGAACAATGAGTAAGAGTTGTTTTTTGAAACCAGGCATGGACCTGGTTGATTGACCTTGTTGGTCCTCAACGGATGAGTCCATGGCTCTTTTATATAGATCTGTTGGTTGATCTTACTGATCTTCAATGGAGATTCCATCTTTATTTTTATAAGTGAATATATTGCCGGTTACTATGAGCTAGGAACTATCGAAAAGGCCCTTGAGTGGACAGGTGGTGAGCATTTTGGTTGCCAATGATGCCATAGATTCACCGATGAAGGAATGATTAGAAATAAGGATTCAACCGGAGATTTTGAGGATTATGATCAATGACACTATGGTTTCATTAAATGATTATTTTAAAGATAGCTGAATCTATGAAAAAGGCAATTTCATATTGGGTGTGTAATGGTGCGACTAGCATTAAATTTGCATGAATATTCGGTTAGGGGGCCTGGGAACTCTTTTCCCTGGTACTCGGGACAAAACCTAACCAAATTCCTAATTGGATCCTATCACTACAGTGGTTGGGTGGTTGGCTAACCCATGGGACTGAGGCTCGACTGATGGATCCGTAAAATTAAACTCAATTCTATTATAATACGATGGATGAAGTAAATCCCGGATAGTAATTGTTCTATGGAAAAAGAATCAATGGTTGTGCCTCTCGATGGGAAAAAAAGCGTTGGTTTTTATGATCCAAGTGCAAGTTTCTTCCTTGATCTGACCAAGTGACTCATAGGTTCATTCGGATCAGTTTGGTAAGTAATGACCTTGACTATGTTAGAATACAAATATCCTGGAGGAATCGCCCGTGCTTTCTGATAAGGGGAAGTTTTTTCGGGTTCGGTTTTTGAAGAACCAAGGGATTAGTCTCTTGTCCGGATATCCGTGGTGGGCGAGGCCCTAAGTGAGGGACCCTGCCCCGCACAAGAAGTACTACTTCCGCTACTAGCACCCCCGAATCCACATTGCGCGGAGGGGGCATGGATCTTTTAGTTGGGATCTAAGGTAGATAATTGTCCATTCACCCACACTTTATAGGTTTTATAATGATTAGGGACTAGTTGTAAGTTCATTACATTACGTTCATTGGCCTCCTTTTGGAATAATGACTTCTTGGCTTCCCACTTTACCTCATCCAAGGCCTTGTTTCTCTTAAGCCTTTCTAATTTAGAAAGTCGTGGTGGTTCATCTTTATCTGATGCCTAGGGTACCTCTCATGCGTTACCAAAGATAGTAAGCTTTTCTAGCTCTTCTCCCTAGTTTTTTGAGAATTCTTTGTACACTTTTGTAGCCTCAATGTATCTTAACCATTATTCATCTATCATGGCTCTGTAGTGCTTTAGCCTTAACCATCTTCTTATGTGATTCCTCTTGGTGATGCTTTGCTATCAGAGTTTGTTGTCAACTTCGTTTCTATCATTTTAGTAATAGTACCAAATCTCATCATGAAAAAACTCAAGGGTGTGTGCATCATTACATCTAAATCCATGTACTTGGTACCCCAACTAGGGAATATGTCTATTTGTTGACAATATGTGCATCTAATTTTCACTAAAATCTAGAGGTGGGAATGATGCACACATCAAGTGCTCCTCTTAAACCTTGTTTAGCAAAATCTAGAGGTGGGAATGCTACATCTAGAGATTTCAAGATTCATGATAAATCTTTTACAAAATCTTCTTTCCCTGCTCTAGTACTTTTGATAAATTCAGGATGCAAAAGGGCAAAGATCTAAAGGAGGTTTTCATAAGGACAACAACAACAAACCTTCAAATGGACAAGCAAAGAATCGAATTGTCATATGCTACAACTATCGTAAGGAAGGACACCTCGCGCAAGATTTTCCTGACAAAAAGAAGAATTCCACATCGACAGCTCGACTCAACGTTATTGAAGAAGACGATAAAGATTCTTTCAAGCAAGAGGGTAGCTCTGATCCCGACTATTCAGATTTAGGTAAGCTTTCAATTCATGCTTTATTAAAAATTCAAGGAAAAATAAAAGGAAAATCAATCTCTATACTGGATGATGATGGTAGTTCGCATGATTTCATTTCTGAGAAAACATTCACAGCACTTAACCTAGATGCATCATACTCTAGTTACAAAGTAAAAGCTGCATTTCAAGGTACTAAGTACAACTACATTAGGGAAGTTAGAGATTTAGAATTACAAATGGATTCAACAAAAGAAAAGAGAACATTCCTAGTGGCACCTTTACAAGGTGTGGATATCATCTTACGCATGCCATGGAGACATTTGTATAACCCCCATATTGACTATGACACCCATACCATGTGGTTAATAAAAGATGATCAAGACATTTGTCTTCAATGCCAAAACAAAGGTGAATTAGGCCCATCGTTTACTCATACTCAAGAAAAAAGAGTGGTACATAGAAAGGAGAAGATATGTTTTAATTTTGTGAGCCAGCTTACTACCGAGGATGACTCCAAATCAAATATGTCTCATGACCCTTTCATCTCTAAATTCTCTAATTCCTTCATAGATGACTTACCACCTGGCTTACGTAGACCTCACCCAGAAGACCATAAGATAGAAATAATTCCAGGTAGTTCACCACCATGTAAAGCTCCTTACAGAGTTAACATGCTAGAACAAAAGTAAATTCAAAGACAAGTCGAATAACTATTAGATATGGAATTGACTCGACCCAGTAGTTCTCCATTTGGTGCTCCAGTTCTTCTCGTAAAAAAGAAGGATGGTACATATCGATTGTGTATCAATTATCATGCACTAAACAATTTTTTTTTAAGAATTGATATCCAATACTTCAAGTAGATGACTTGCTAGAAAAACTTAAAGGATCCCCAGCCTTCAGTAAGATCGACCTAAATTCTGGTTATCATCAGATTCAAATGGACGAAGGGGATATCTATAAAACTGCTTTTAAAACACAAACTAGCCATTATGAGTTTTCAGTTATGCCATTCAGTTTAAATAATGCTCTAGCTACTTTCAACAGAGTGATGATGAATATGATATTCTTGAAATATCAAAACTTTTTTGGTGTTTTTTTATGATATCTTAGTTTTCAGTAACCATCAAGAACATGAACAACATCTAGAAAAGTATTCTCACTTCTTCAAGAGAATCAACTCTATGCTAATCCTGTGAAAAGAGCAAATTCTTCCAATAAGAAATTGAATATCTAGGACACAATGTTTCTGCTGATGGTATTCAAGTAGATCCCAAAAAGATCGAAAGCATTACTAATTAGCCTAGACCACGTGATATTCACGAGCTCCGATCTTTTCTTGGATATGTAGTTACTACAGGAAGTTCGTTAGAAATTTTGCATATATTGCACATCCTTTGGCTGAACTTCTTAAGAAAGCTAGACATTTATGTATGTATGTGTATCTATAGGTATGTAAGCATGTATATATAAATAGATTTATGTGTATGTCGATGCACACACATGTATGTTCATGCACACACACACACACACACATAACACACATGTATGTTCATGCACACAAAAACACATAACACACAGACACAAGCACATGATACGTGCACACACGTATACAAGCACTCATACACACACTTGCATGCATGGACACATATGCAACATATAGAGATATGCACACTTGCACACATACTCAAGCTTGCACATACACATATGTGTATACATGCACACAAGCACATAAATACACTCATATACACAAGTACATGTGCACACACATGGATATGCATACACTCACACACACATATGCACCTGCATGTGCAATTGACCCATGGAGCTCAGCTAGTAGCCCTGCGCACGTACAAAATACCAATTCTTGAAGCCATCAAACTCAAGTTATTACTAGATTTCTTTGTTGTAGTTACTGATGCTAGTGGACAAGGCTTTGGTGATGTTCTTATGCAAAATGGACATCCAATTTCTCATGAACGTTATAAGCTTAAACCAGAAGAAAGAAATTACAGTACATATGACAAAGAATTAGCTACAGTTGTCCATGCTTTAAGACTTTGGAAAGATAATTTAATGGGATCTGAATTCTTAATTAAGACCAACAAAGCATTCGTCATTTGTTGACTCAACCATTGATTTCTGATCGACATATCAAATGGGCTTCATTTATACAAAGACTCCAACCCATGATTAAATATTAACCAAGCAAAGAAAATGTTGTGGCAGGTGATTTAAGCAGACGTCCTAGTGTTCACAACATTTTTGTTATTAAAAGAAGTCAACCAATTATTCCTATGAGAGAATTCTATGATACAGACCCAATTTTTTTAAAAATTTAGCCTAATCTTAAAAACAATAATTGGAACCCTATTGGTGATTACTCATGCCATGATGGTTATCTTTTCTTCCAAAAAAGATTGTGTATTACACAACCTTTCAGATAATTCATACTGAAGGAAATGCATCAACCACCATACATGGGTCATCGAGGAGTTTCAGATACCTTACAACTAGTATCTAGGGAATTCTTTTGGCCTCATCTCAAACAAGATATAGCAAAATTTGTGGCTGAATGTTTTGTTTTTATCATAAGATCAAAAGCTATAAAGGTAAAACCCAAGGACTCCTTACCCCTCTACCAATTCCTAACAATACTTGGGAACAAATATCCATGGACTTCATCATAGGTTTGCCTACTACATCGAATCATAACAATATGATTTGGATAATAATTGACCGTTTGAGTAAGCATGCATACCTTGTAAGAAAACTTTGACTTCTGAACAAGCCGCAAAAATATGTTTATCAAACAAATCTTTGTACATCACAGCTTACCCAAAGTCATTGTTTCTAAGAAAGATTCAAGATTTGGTAGTAATTTCTGGATCACATTATTCTCCAACTTAGGCACTAAAGTAGATTTCTCAACAACTTTCCATCCAGAAACAAATGGACAAACTGAGGTTACTAACAACACTATATTAGATCTACTCAGAGCCTATGTTTCCCAACAACCTAACTCCTAGGATAAGTACATCCATCATCTCCATCATCTCCAATTTTCTTACAATAATACTGCTCATTCAGCTAGTTGAGCACCATTCGAAATTGTATATGGAAAACCTTTGCCTATTCTAGTAAGTAGACTTTCTCACAAAATAGAAGCTGTTGATGAATTCACTATTGATTTTACGAACATTCTAAATAAAGTTAAAAATTCCATTGCTCATGCTCAAGAAAAGTTTGTTAAGCAAGAAAATCGTAAACCTAAAGCTATATTATTTGAACTTGGAGACTATGTACTTCTGAAAATTGAAAAACACCGACTTAAAAGTGTAGAAAAATTCCTTGTTGTTCAGCTGGCACCAAGATTTTATGGACCTTTTAAAGTGATCCACAAAATTAATGATGTTGTATACAAAGTTGAATTACCTTCTCATTCGAACATTCACAATTCATTTCATGCTAGCTTATTAAAACCTTATAAAGGACAACTTCCAACTCATCTAGTATATGAAGAACCACCTCTTATTGAAGGAGACCAAGAAATATGACTCCCAAATACCATCAAATTACACCAACTTGAACTGGAAACCAATATAGCAAACTTTAATCACTTTCAAAAATCATCCTCTCTCGTTTCTACCAAGGGTTAAATGAACCCTTAGAATCCCGCCTTGAAGCAATGAGGCCAAGCACATTAGAGGATGCTCTCATATGAGCAAAGCCCCTTGTGAAAGAAATGAGGACTTACAAACCTAAGCCTCAAAAGAGATCTTACCCTGAGGCAAATCCTAAAGATCAACCCTACAAGAAACCCCAACAGAATTTTTTCTACTACAATAGAGGGCGACAAAGCAACTCTTTTGACCTCCATGTTGAGATATCAAGCTCATCTAGGCGGTGGACACTTATGACCCGCCTGGGAGGTAGGCCCCACACTTACACCACTAGCATTGTTGGTGAGATCATGGGTGATATGCGGCCAGTGGGATGACATGCTGTGTGACAGCACTTCTAGAGACTGGCATAGTTATAGCGCCAGCTCATTTAGTGGGTTCACACTATAGAGAACCCTAGTATGTATTTGGTTGAGTACCTTTCATATTGTGTGTACTCTTATCTTTGTAGATGGTGTGTTGAGTGTTGAGTGAAGAAGAAGAAGATTTTCAGCCTCTCACGTTGTGTGCTCTCTTTTAGGGTTTTGTGAGTGTGTGTGTGTGCTTGTAAGAGCTCAAGCTCTCTTCTCCCCTGCATCTTTTCATGGTATCAGAGCAGCCTGGTTCATGCTAAGGGCTGAGTTGCAAGCAAGAGAAGCACAGGAAGCGGTACAAGGGTAAGAGCTTCAACTACTCTTCCCTATTTGTGTTGGTGACTACACCCTTGTCGGGAGCTCTACGGGAGGCACCGGCAAACGACCTCTGATTAAGGAGCTTTCTTCGCGGGAGTAAAGCTATAGGGCTACCGGACACTATCCTATCGGACGTATTTTTTGAGTTGAAAACGCGTTTCGGGCACGTTACACCCTCCGTTTTTTAGAAAGCAGGTGATTTCGAGCACTGCGGCGGGTAAGTCATCGATTCTCTGTAGAACTCTGTTTTAAGAACTGCAGGAAGAGAGATTAGTTGTGCAGACACTCTGTGTGCTATAACAAGGAGGTCAACAGTTTCCATTGGGTGTATCTATGCACATTGAGATCAATGGTTGTGACATTTGAGTGTAGTACATTACTGCTGCAGAAAATATAGCAGTTTGTGCAGGACAAACTAAATTGCTATTTCTGGCAAGATGTCAAATGATGGCATAAACCAGATTGTTGTTGGCTAAGAAACTTGATAAGAACAACTTCCATGCTTGGAGGTCCAGGTTGACGAATTTCCTGATGAAAGGGTTATTTAGAAAGTGAGCATGAAGAGGCACCGGAGATACCAGAGATCAATCCGACTGCTGCAGATGTGAAAGAGTTCAAGGATTGGAAACAAGGAGCCAGAAAAGTTATGTATTGGCTCTCTATCAGTATACATGACACCATGATTGGGCTCATTCAAGATGCCAAGTCCCCCAATGAGGCGTAGGACACCTTGGTAAAACTCTATGAAATAAATACCAAGGCACGAAAGCTACAGTTGAAGAATGAACTTCATACTCTGGAGAAAAAGGGTATGTCTGTGCATTGAAGATAAAGGGTATCGTGGAATCCCTTGCATCTATTGGTGTTTTAGTAGATGATGATGACAAGATGGAAGTCTCTCTACATGGTCTCGGGCCACAATACAAGGCGTTCAAGACGTCTATTCAAACTCGGGAAAACATTCCTAATTTCACAGATTCATTAGGAAGTGAATGGGGTCTTCTTGGGCCCTTTAATTTGCCCAAGCCTAATCAAGGTGATTAAGGAATAGCCAAATGGGGGGTTGCCATGTGGACTGAAATGTTGGGTTTGTAAGAGAGATGTAAGAGTGGTCAAAGGGTGCACTTTTTCTCCCAAAAAGGGAGGGAGGCAATTTTACAATTTTCGGACCTCCATAGCTTCTACATACAAGCTCCGATTTGAGCGGAGATTATAGATCTGTGATCTACGCATCAAGAGCTTTCCATAGATATGTTACATGATATGGTTTTGTCCGCTAGATTTTAAATTCCATTTTCCCTCCAAAATTCAAATTCGAATAAAGTAGCCGTTTTGAAGCTTCTAATTAGAAAACGTTTCTTCTTAAGAGAAAAGGTTTGACTCCTTAAACTGCCAAATAAAAGGGCCCAAGAAGCTTTCCATTGAGGTCCTAATGTGGTGTCTATGTTGATTAGTACCTTGCAAATGTACTTCATGTTCGAAACATAACAAAGAATCTGGTTTCAATTGGCGAGATGATTGAGTAGGGTTTGCAGGTTCGGTTTAACCCTCATGGTTGTTATGTTGAAGACTTTAAAGACAAGTGTAGGTTGGTTAAAAAAGGCAACAGAGTGGGCAGAATGTTTACATTGAATGTAAATATGCCTGAAGTGAGTGCTACGATAATTTCAAGAATTGTTGCAAACACAGACATTTGGCATAAAAGAATTGGACATGTGAATGTGCAGAGAATGAAGTCTATGCAGACTAAAGGAATTGTGACATGGCTGCCAAAGTTCAAAGTTGAAGGTATGCAGAGAATATGTGAAGCATGCCAATTTGGAAAGCAAACAAAGCATGTATTTCCACGTAACTAGGGATTTAATATTCACGTGATCACAAGATTTTTTGTGATAATAACACATGTGAACAAGTTATTCACATGTTCTCATGTTACCGTTCATAAAATAATAGGTCACTTGCCATTTGGGAATCCCTTAAAAGCTTGGCTACACATGGGAATAAGCTATTCACATGTTCTCATGTTACCATCTTCACATAATAGCAGGTCAGTGGCCACCTAAGAAGATTTTTTATACCCGACAAAGAGAATTTTTTAGGCCCTTGTGAAAGCTTTGTGAATATAACATGTGATCACAAGATTTTTTGTGTTATTAACATATGTTATTAACATGTTCACATGTTCTTGTTTACGTCAGTGAAATCCTTGCACGTAACAGAAATGTGAGTAGAAATGCACTAGATGTTGTGCATTCAGATGTATGGGGTCCTACGAAGACCATGTCTATGGGGGGTTATAGGTATTATATGACATTTATTGATGACCACACAAGGAAATTGTGGGTATACTTCATGAAGGAGAAGAGTGAGGTGTTCACTCATTTTTAGAATTTTAGAGTTATGGTTGAAAAGCAATCACGAAAATATGTAAAGTGCCTAAGGTCAGATGGAGGGGGAGAGTACTTCTCCAATGAGTTCTCTGAATTTTTGAAGAATAATGGTATTCGGAGAATATTTACATGCAGGTCCACTCCGCAGCAAAATGGAGTTACTGAGCAAAAAAATAGGCACATTACTGAGATTGTGCGAGCATTGAAGGAAGAGAAGAATATGCCGCATAACTATTGGGATGAGGCTATTTCTATAGCAGTTTACATCATGAACAGGACTCCAACTGCAATCATACATGATGTAACTCCAGAGGAGAGGTTTACTGGCAAAACCTGATTTGTCTCATCTGAAAGACTTTGGATGCATTGCATATGTGCATGTGCCAGATGAGCTGAGAACTAAGCTGGATCCTAAATCAGACAAATTTGTGTTTATTGGATACTCCCTTGAGCAAAAGGGATACAGGTGTTATAATCCTGCTACACGTGAGTTGAGGGTAAGTAGGGATGTTGTCTTTGATGAGATGAGCAGCTGGTATGCTATTGAAAAAGAAGTTGTTGGGGCTGATGTGAGTGGAAATGTAGTTGCAAAATACAAGTCAGCAATCACAGTCTTTGAGTGGACCAGGAGAGTCCTCATCTAGTGGTTCAGTTGATAGACCATGGAGTGGGAAGCTGCGTCATAATACCAATCCTGCAAATGTGATTAGTACATCACGTAAAGGAAAAGAGAAAGTGGTTAAGCCCCTTAGTATTCGTGACATTTTTGCAGGGCATTCTCATGATGGAGAGTCTAGTGGCTCAGAGATGAGCCTTGATTATAGGAGCTTGGGATACCAGCTATGAGAACACCTGGTGTAAAGAAGGCTATGGAAGCCATGAATGCAAAGCTACGAGGATCTGGGAGAGTGAAGAATCGTGTGCAGAGGTTTACCTATGATGGTTATGTGGCACATCACTATGCATACATGGCAAAGGTTGTGCAGGTTGTAGAGCCCACATGCATTGATGAGGCTATTGGAAATGTGTGTTGGGAGAAAGCTATGGATAAGGAGATGGATGCACTATATGGAAATGAGACTTGGGATTTAGTGCAATTTCCTGAAGGCAAGAAAGCCATTAGATGCAAGTGGGTGTACAAAGTAAAGCATAACGGTGATGGAAGCGTAAGCAAGTACAAGGCTAGATTGGTAGCCAAAGAATCTGCGCAGACATATGGCATTGATATGAGGAAACTTTCGGCCCAATTGCCAAGATGACAGCAGTGAGAGTTGTGATAGCAGTGGCTGCGTCAAAGAAATGGTCTTTACATCAGATGGATGTAAAGAATGCATTCTTGCATGGGGATTTGCAGGAAGAGGTGTATATGTTGCAGCCATCTGGTTATGAGGATGTGAGTCACCCCGAGCATGTTTGCACATTGAAGAAAGCCTTGTATGGTTTAAAACAATCACCAAGAGCATGGTCTCACAAGATTTTTGAATATCTTGTCACTATTGGCTTTCATGTAGCCAATGCAGATTTCTCATTGTATGTGAGACACAGTCATAGAGGGGTTGTGCTTGTTGTCATCTGTGTAGATGACTTGATCATTATGGGGGACCATGATACAGAGATCTTTGATGTAAAGATCTTAATTTGACATAAGTTTGAGATGAAGGATCTAGGGGAGCTGAGATATTTCTTGGGCATTGAGGTGATTAGGTCACCACATGGTATTGGATTTTATTGCAGAGACACTATGGCTTAGACATGTTGTCCAAGTATGGTATGACAGGCTGTAAGCCTATCTCAGTGCCATTGGAGATCAGAATGGCAAGTGAGTGCAGATTCAGGAAAGATTTGGCATCAATTTGTTTTCTAATTAATCCTACCACACTGTTTGACATAAATAAACATATTCCTTAATTAAGGCCCTTTTTCACAAGGTTCGTTAAAACAGCCTTCTTACACAATACAATCATACCAAAGACAAGATTTATAAAAACAAAGTTAAACATGAATCAATTTTATACAAGCCAAAGTGACTCTCTTATTCTTTTCCTTTATACCGCCGATGATCTAGAATTCGGCCTTCCAGCCTCCACATGCTGGGTAAAACCCTACGGGACCATACACCTCATCGTCGGCCGCTGGCGAGGACTCAAGCCGGCCTGTCACCCTCTCAGGCTCCATCGCTCGATCCTCCCGCCCCTCAGAGGGATGTCTGCGCACTAGGGTGGGCTAATTCACTGCACTGGCCTGGGCCCTCAGAACTAGGCAGCATCATAATCACTCGCCTCAATCGGCAAACCTCATTATCCCAATGGTATGAGGGATACCATGGGCCAACTCCGGGCCTTACTAACGTCTCCACCGTCCGGCTATACAAGCACAAGAACGGGGCAGCGTCAAGGCAGGGAGAAGTTATACCTGTACCTTAATTTAACCAAGATAACAATCCATTTACTCACTAAACCATATGACTAGGATCCATGTCACCTTCTTTAAGAAAACAATCTTTTTCTCACACAGATTTTTGCATTTCAACTTGAGATTGCGATAAGACATTCTTTATTAAGGCATATGCTATTGCTTAAAAGAATACAAACTTTAAATAGTAAATCAATCAAATAGATCACTATTAACAATTAATAGAGAAGCCGGGGCCATACCTCAACCCCTAAGAATGATATATAATTGAAAAACAAAATATGTATATACCTTATAGAAATTTGTCGTTTATCGTTGTCTTTGCTCGTATTAACAAGAGCTTTAGAACTTGACATATGAGAATAGAGTCTTCTAATACCTTGTCTTATGATTGAAATCATCCAATAATCTCCAAGCTTTATCTCCTCTTACTCATACTGTGACTCTTCTCTCTTTCTAAGATCTATGGCAAAATAGCCTTCTCTTACAGGGCTATGGCATACTATTCTTTCTCTAAAAGAAAAGCTATGGAATTTTGGTCTCTTCCTCCAAAAGACTATAGCAATCTAAGCTTCTTTTCTGAGATATTAGATAAGAATGAAGGGATATATGCATCTCAAACTCTAGGATTACCTTGAGGTTACTTGCTGCCTTCTCACAGTTTTCTCTATGTAGAGACCCTGACAGAAACAGCAAACTGTTTCGACCATAACTCTCTGATAAAAACTCAGAATATAGTCATATAACCAGTCAAAAGAACGGGAAGGCATCTGGTCTACAAGCCAACGCGGGCAGAATAGGCAAAAACGTCTGTATATAGCCACAAATACACCATCTTTGGAAACGCGTTGTTTTTCGACATTTTTAGTATGCATGGACTCTAAATGTGTAAAAGTACTCTAAATATGACCTCTTATCACCTAAACTCGAAATTTTATTTTTGGGGATACTTATCTCTTAATAGAACTATTCTTATGTTCTTATTTCTTTTAGGATTTTTGAAGCTAATATTTTTATTCTAACACTTTTCTAATATTTCTAGCCTTATTGTCTCACTCTTTCTAATTACACTCTCTTTTCTTATTGAAATCTATATTAAAAGAGACACATACATACATGGCTTGGGAGGGACGTTACAATCTCCCCCACTTAAAAGATTCGAGACGTCCTCATCTCGCGAGCTGGGGTAGTATCTAAGTAAATCCTCCTGTCTCTTTCAAAGTGGTGTCCCCACACTAGGTAAAAATCCTCTTTTATCTCAACATTGTTCTTAAAGAGTCTTTTATTTTATGTGCTTGGCTCGTTTTGTTGTGCCTCCAAAAGGTCTTTATTATCCTAAGTTCATGCATCCATATACCTCTCATATGCTATGAACCTTCGAATTCCTTATTCTATACGCCCATGTAATATGGTACTTAACAAATTGTCATGGAGAAACGTAAGGGAATCAATCCTTTACGCAATCTAACCCATTAAGTAATTTCATAATCTTAGTACCGTCTTGTAGAATACCTCTATTCATCATGCACATTACTTCACATGAATCTTGCACCAATCCTCTTCTATTTACTCATAGAAATACTTGTTCAATTCGGTTATCTTTAATCCTGCTATCCCTATTTCTTGACCTAATTTTTGCTCATTTATATGATTCCTTGTAGCCAGGGGTGGGCTTGACGTTCCTCTTGAATTAGGGGACCTCTTCTTGATTAACATGGAAGGACTCATGTTCTTCTCGACACTTTCTAAAAAAAAAAAACTTTATCACAGTCTCTGGCTATAATTATGGCTTCTGAAATAGAGGATGGTTTTACATTCTTGATGAGGCTATTCAAAGGTAGATTAAGCTTCCAAATGAATTGATGGAGAAGAGTTACCTCATCCATCTCTGGAGCAAATCGGAGAAGTTTAACAAAAGTTTGGTGGTATTCTTTTAGGGTCTTCCTTTCTTGGGTTAGCTCTAAAAATTCGTTCATTTTATCCTCTCGAAATCCTAGAGGATAAAACCTTTCACGAAGGTATACTTTCATGACATCCCATAACTGATTCTAGCTCCAGTGGGTTAAATTGACAACAATGCTTCTAACTTTTTAGCTCCAATCGTTAGATTGACAACAATGCTTCCAACTAATTTAGCATTTCGTACGATTTTTAGACACGAGCAAGGGTGAGCTTGCTTCTTTCATTGTATCCATTAAAAGTTCAAAACTATCAAATACTTATCATAGCACCACATCTAAAGGCACTCTGGATTAATATATGTGAGATCTTCATTTTTTTGAGAATTACACGTTTGGTGCCTTGGGATTGACACATCTGGTGCCTTGGGATTGACACATCCAAAGATTATCAGGATTGACATATCTAAGATGATTGGTTTTCTGAAAATTACACATCTAGTATCTTGGGATTAACACATCTAAGAGTATGATCCTTTGGGAATTACACATCCGAGATTCATGTTGTCTCAGATGGATTAAAGATCTTGGATGATCGTCCTAGTGTAAAGCATCCAATGGATGGCACTCACACGTCAACTATTCAAATCTTAATGGAGTTATAATCTTAATAATTTATAATATGCAAGTTGAGATATATCCTAAAAATTTCTCTAAACAAAGTTTCGGTCTATCGTTCTATTCATTTAGTCTCTCACTAGTTTCTTAATTTGATCACCCTATGTTTTTCCTCACAAAAGATTTTCTCCCCAACCTTATTTCTCAAATTTATTGTACAAATATCTTGCGTGTGCACCCCCAAGATACAAGCACAAATTAATAGGATGATTGTCTCAACATGTGAGGATATTCAAATCACTTCTATGGCCAGTAGAGATGATTGATTCGTCCTCATATGATAAACAATCACTTGTTTTAATCCCTTGATATTTAACCTTTGAAAAACAAATCCTAGGAACTAAGATCGGCTCTGATACCACTTGTAAGGTTCCCCCCTTCCACAAATAGGGGAAACGCTTAAGATAGTCCACTAAGTCTTATCTTAGAGAAAATTTCCTACTCATCGACACCTTGACCATACAGAGATTCAAGGATACGATTCATAGGTAAGACCTAGTTCTATCCCGCAGGGGGAGCGTGGTCTTCTAAAAATCAAATCACCCATAGGGTAATTGATCATAATTTGGGTAACTACTAGACTTTATTTCTAGAGGCAACGCTTTTTTTCCTCATCCATGCAAGGCACAGCCGCCGCTGGCCTAGTCTTCTAGAATAGAGTTGCCCGAGAACCTATTTATCTAGCGTAAGGCTTTCACTTAATCTGTTGGAAAGCTACCCGACTAATCGGGTCCACCCGTCCGTAGGATGGTGCCATCAGGGCATTCCATCCTCCCACTTTCCACCCTACTCACGCATCAATTTGTTTTCTAATTAATCCTACCACACTGTTTGACATAAATAAACATATTCCTTAATTAAGGCCTTTTTTCACAAGGTTCGTTAAAACAGCCTTCTTACACAATACAATCATACCAAAGACAAGATTTATAAAAACAAAGTTAAACATGAATCAATTTTATACAAGCCAAAGTGACTCTCTTATTCTTTTCCTTTATACCGCCGATGATCTAGAATTCGGCCTTCCAGCCTCCACATGCTGGGCAAAACCCTACGGGACCATACATCTCATCGTCGGCCGCTGGCGAGGACTCAAGCTGGCCTGTCGCCCTCTCAGGCTCCATCGCTCGATCCTCTCGCCCCTCAGAGGGATGTCTGCGCACTAGGGTGGGCTAATTCACTGCACTGGCCTGGGCCCTCAGAACTAGGCAGCATCATAATCACTCGCCTCAATCGGCAAACCTCATTATCCCAATGGTATGAGGGATACCATGGGCCAACTCCGGGCCTTACTAACGTCTCCGCCGTCCGGCTATACAAGCACAAGAACAGGGCAGCATCAAGGCAGGGAGAAGTTATACCTGTACCTTAATTTAACCAAGATAACAATCCATTTACTCACTAAACCATATGACTAGGATCCATGTCACCTTCTTTAAGAAAACAATCTTTTTCTCACACAGATTTTTGCATTTCAACTTGAGATTGCGATAAGACATTCTTTATTAAGGCATATGCTATTGCTTAAAAGAATACAAACTTTAAATAGTAAATTAATCAAATAGATCACTATTAACAATTAATAGAGAAGCCGGGGCCATACCTCAACCCCTAAGAATGATATATAATTGAAAAACAAAATATGTATATACCTTATAGAAATTTGTCGTTTATCGTTGTCTTTGCTCGTATTAACAAGAGCTTTAGAACTTGACATATGAGAATAGAGTCTTCTAATACCTTGTCTTATGATTGAAATCATCCAATAATCTCCAAGCTTTATCTCCTCTTACTCATACTGTGACTCTTCTCTCTTTCTAAGATCTATGGCAAAATAGCCTTCTCTTACAGGGCTATGGCATACTATTCTTTCTCTAAAAGAAAAGCTATGGAATTTTGGTCTCTTCCTCCAAAAGACTATAGCAATCTAAGCTTCTTTTCTGAGATATTAGATAAGAATGAAGGGATATATGCATCTCAAACTCTAGGATTACCTTGAGGTTACTTGCTGCCTTCTCACAGTTTTCTCTATGTAGAGACCCTGACAGAAACAGCAAACTGTTTCGACCATAACTCTCTGATTAAAACTCAGAATATGGTCATATAACCAGTCAAAAGAACGGGAAGGCATCTGGTCTACAAGCCAACGCGGGCAGAATAGGCAAAAACGTCTGTATATAGCCACAAACGCACCATCTTTGGAAACGCGTTGTTTTTCGACATTTTTAGTATGCATGGACTCTAAATGTGTAAAAGTACTCTAAATATGACCTCTTATCACCTAAACTCGAAATTTTATTTTTGGGGATACTTATCTCTTAATAGAACTATTCTTATGTTCTTATTTCTTTTAGGATTTTTGAAGCTAATATTTTTATTCTAACACTTTTCTAATATTTCTAGCCTTATTGTCTCACTCTTTCTAATTACACTCTCTTTTCTTATTGAAATCTATATTAAAAGAGACACATACATACATGGCTTGGGAGGGACGTTACACTATCTTCAAATATAATGGTTTTACTTGATTTAGGGTGCACACATTGTAAATGCCACAAGTATGCTTGATAAATACTTTGGTATGGTAGATAGGCTAGTGATGTGGAAAATAAAAGTGGGCCTTCATGCTCACATGGATTTTAATTGTATTATTAATAAAGTATTCACCATAAGGCTACAAGTTGGGGAGTGTGGAAGGCATGTGGAGGAGTGTGTGTAGGTGCATAATTGGTAAAGATTCTTCTAGAATGCCTACATGGAAGAGGAGAATTCCGCCATGTGTAAGTGGGATCTCCACCTACATGCCACTTAGACTTGGCTATTATCTCATCACACTTTCAAAGCCAAAAAGTCTTCAATTTAATAATCAATAGAAGACTTAGCCTAAGAGGACAATTAATGGTGACATCTACCCTTATCTCACTGAAGAGTTGAAGATTTTTATGTTGTAATTTGTAACAATGGAAGAGAGGGTGATTCTCCACCTATAAAAGGAGCCCTCCTCTCCCTTTTAAATCAAGGAATGAGCCTCTTCAATTGAGCATTTTGTGTCATTGCCATTCTCTTATCTTCAAACCTTTATTCAAACACTCTCTTTACATGTGAATGTCTCATTTAGCATTAGCTCCTCATGCTCAGGCCAATTTTGGACCTCTTTGTGATAAGTCCAATAAGGAGTTATTATCTTGGCAGGCCTATGACTTCTCAAGGTAGCCCTTGCCTTATTGCCGCCCTCCTTTGGAGATACTGGTAATGAGCATGTGGAAAGACTTTGGAGACCTTAGGTAAGTCTTTTCAATTGTCCGCTTGAGCAATGTTAACCCTTACCCTCTAGCTTGAGTTGTGAAGGAGATGAGAGGCAAGAGGCTATGTGAAAATTGAGGTTTCATGCAAAGAGAGGGAAGTGCAGTTTTTGTGGTCCAATACCCAAATTTCAACCCGGTAATTACTCATCACTCGAGTATTGGTTTCTAAAATTGATCATATGGCTAGGAAGCTCTTTATATTATCTTTCCACTCATATAACTAATTTCTTAATCTTTCACTTCATTGATGATCAGAATTTCTCCCAAAGTTGCTAATTTTGGCACTTTTATAGTCTTGTAGTAAAATGATCATAACTTTTCACTCGGTTGTCCGTTTTTGAAAGTTTTTATATCGGCACAAAGCTCTCTTCAAGCTCTACGCACCTATGTAATCCTATTTTGAACAATATATATGGATTTAAAATTAAAATTCTCTATGTATCAGTGTTTTAATAGATTTTTGGCCATTATTGCTTCTTAATAATGATTAATTCCTCTTAATCTCTTATCAAAAGGCCAATCCCATGTGTCTTATCCTCTTGTAAGTGATTGCTATATTATTTTACTTTAATATGTTCCTTCCAAATCGCCCAATTCGAAGGGATGAACCTTACCAACATTCCCCGTATGTTTCCGTTCACATAATCCTGAGTCAGAAGATTTTCTTCCGAACAAAAGAATTGCCCTCTTGTTTGGAGCTGCCAGGCTGGCAGAAATTCTTACATCTCCGGAGCCTTTCATCTTTCCTTCCATGAATTATGATCTTACCTTTGATGTGTATATTTTTATCTTAACCTAGGGAGAGAAAGGGAGGTGAGGAGGCTGTGAGGTTTCATACAAGTGTGTTTTGATTGAGCAAAGTCAAAAACCCCAACTTTGTGTCACATCTTTTGGTGGAGACAGCGGACAGGTTTTACATAGAATTATTCTATTTTAACCTCAAGGTCTCGCATGATTATAGGAAAGTTATTTTGAAATAAGTAAATTTCCCTCATTTTGCTACTCATCTTTTGGTGCAAGATGTTCAACATTCCGATGTTCCAAGGATCGGAAGGAGAAGACCCGGGGAGTTATCTCCGAGAGTTTAACCGAGCATGCCGCTTAACGGATTGGTCTATGAAGGAGAGGGCACAAATACTTCCATATTTCTTAGAGGGTGTGGTCTTAACTTGGTACATGAGGCTTTGCCAGAGGAGTCCAAGAATGATTGGGAAAGGTAGACCAAAGCAATGAAGGAGAGATTTGGGATAGTGGAGTCACCAAATGCTTTACTATTGCAATTGGATCAAATTTTCCAAAAGGAAGGAGAGTCAGTTTCTATTGAAAGAACGGTAGAGGGGGAGGAGACACACACACAGGAGAAAACCCTAATGTATATTGCAAACCCTAACCATAGAGGGAAGCCATCTCCACTCTCACACAAAGTATAATGCACTAATCCATAATCCACACCACACACTATGAGTTGTGTCCACACTCATCTAACCCTAGCTAATGTCCACACACTATGACCAGCTGGACACAATGTAGAAGCTATGCTCCCTATGAGCAATGCTAATTTCTTTTATGTACTGTAGAGCTATACTCCTTATGAGTTAAGCTTTTTCTTTCATGTAATGTTTGGATCAAGGGAGGGCAATATACCATGCCATGATCAAGGGAGGTGTTGGAATATATGATCAATGTCATGGTCTAAGGTTAAGGCACACAATGAAATGTAAAAGGACCATGTAATATGAAGAGAATCCACGTGAATGAAGGGTAAACCCCACTTGAGATAGGCGAGTTTCAGAAGATGCTCTGGAGGCTATATTCTAGGGAGCCAAGTGGGGGGAGATGGCCTTGGATGCTCTTGATGATATGTAAGCAGTGATGTCACTCAACCATGTACACCTTGGCTATAAAATGGTGGCCCTCCTAATGAGAAAAAAATGAATTTCTATGCTATGTGAAGCTCCTTTCATGCTACCATTATGGTCCCTTAATCCTTGATTAAGTGCTAGTTAATTATCTTTTTGCTCATGTGACCACCATGGATTATCTTGAACCACCATAGCTCATTTATCATTCCTTGCTCACATTAAGCTTGTATTATCACTCATTATGCTTTTCCCAACAAAGACTCTCAACACTCCCCCTCAAGCCCATCCCATGTACTCCCAACATAGTACGGAAGTACTCAAACTTTTCCCTGCTAAGTGGCTTTGTGAAGATATCAGCCACCTGCTCATCAGTCTTCACATACTGAAGATCAACTGTACCATCCAGCATCTTTTCTCTAACAAAGTGATAATGGACCTCTATGTGTTTGGTCCTCACATGAAACACTGGATTCTTGGCCAACTGTATATTGCTCATGTTGTCACAATGAATGACAACTTTGCCATCAATAGGCTCACATAAATCTGCCAAGAGACCCTTTAACCATACTGCCTCACAAGTAGCAATGGCTGCACCCCTGTACTCAGCCTCTGTACTGGATAAAGCAACTGTAGGTTGCTTCTTGCTACTCCAACTCACCACAACACTTCCAAGTGTAAAAGCATATCCACTAGTAGACCTCCTGTCATATGCGCTACCTGCCCAATCAGCATCTGTGTAGCCATGTATGTCCAAGCTTTTACCACTCTCATAAAGTAGACCATAATGTGCAGTGGTCTTCACATATCGCATGATGCATCTCACTGCATCCAAATGTGGTTTTCTGGGGCCCTGCATAAACTGACTGACTAACCCCACAGCATAACTCAAATCCGGGCATGTGATAGTCATGTATATGAGACTACCAACCAAACCATCTTCCTGTACATAGATGGATCATCAAGCTCATCACCATAATCAGCCCGCAACTTCACATTTTGCTCCAAAGGTGTACTCATAGGCTTACACCCTGTCATGCCATATTTTGCCAACATATCCAATGCATATTGGCGTTGTACTAACCATGTACCTGCATGATCTTTTACCACTTCAATTCCAAGAAAGTATCTCAACTCACCAAGATCTTTCATGTCAAATTTCCCACTCAAAGCTTTCTTGACATGCATCACATCTGCACCATGATCACCTGTAATAATCAAGTCATCCACATAGAGATGAGTAAAACAATCCCATGCTCTGTCTTCTTCACATAGAGTGAAGAATCTTCTATAGAAATCTGAAAACCAAGTGAGATAAGATATCTGCTCATCTTATCACTCCAAGCACGAGGTGCTTGCTTTAGACCATATAATGCCTTTTTCAATTTGCATACGTGAGTGGGATATCTAGGGTGTAGATACCCTTCTGGCTGTGCCATATACACTTCCTCTTGTAGTTCTCCATTTAGAAATGCATTTTTGACATCCATCTGATGCATTTCCCAGCCATTAGCTGCAGCCATAGCAATGACTGCTCTCATTGTGCCCATCTTAGCCACTGGACTAAAGATTTCATCATAGTCCAAACCTTGGGTTTGTGCATAACCCTTTGCTACCAATCTTGCTTTATGTCTTTCAATAGAACCATCAGATTTGCACTTCACTTTGTAAACCCATTTACATCCAATAACATTCTTGTCCTTTGGTAATGCAACCAAGTCCCATGTATCATTATGGACCAATGCATCCATCTCTACATCCATTGCTTTCTCCCATACATGCTCTCCAATAGCCTCTATATAGCATGTAGGTTCCACATGCTTCACCATAGATGTCATATATGCATAGTGCATAGCAAAATCTCTATATGTCAACCTGTCAACGGGATATCTGACCCTCTGGGATCTCTACAATGCATGTGGGTCACTCTGTACACCTGTAACTCTAGCATGTGGTGGCACATATCTATCCTACCTAGCACCAGGTGTGCGTAAAACAGGTATGCCAAGTTCCTCATCCAAACTCTTTGAACTAGATGACTCATAACCTGTGATTCCAATTCCTTCGACTTTCTTTTACCTTTATCCATAGCACTACTCCCAGTGCTCACACTCTCATGCCTCAAACGTCCTGACCATGGACGTACACTGCTACTCTCAGCCTCTGCTCTGCTGGCCCAGACATAATAGTAGAACTAGAACTTGCTTGTGGCAAGTTCACAGGCACATCAGCTTCAAGTGACTCAATGACTCCCTCATCTTTTGCTTTGTACTAACTAGCAAGCTCATCAAACACCACATCTCGTGAGATGACCACTTGTCTAGTTTGTGGATTATAACATTTGTATGCCTTTCGATCCTGTGCATATCCAGCAAATACACATTTCTCTGCCTTAGGATCCAACTTCCTTCTTCTTTCATCAGGCACATGTACATAAGCTATGCATCCTAAAACTTTGAGGTATCCAATGTCTGGCCTGTAACCTGTAAGCCGCATCTCTAGCGTGCTTCCATGAATGGCTGCTGTAGGTGTTTTGTTCAGTATATACACTGCAGTAGCACATGCTTTTGCCCAATAATAATTTGGCATGCTCTTTTCATTAAGCATCGCCCTTGCCACTTCACATATGACTCTATTCTTTCTCTCAGCCACACCATTCTGCTGAGGTGTATACCTGCAAGTCAATTGTCTTCTTATTCCATGCTTCCTCAAGAAATGCTCAAAAGCTTTTGAGGTGTATTCACCACCTCCATCTGTTCTCAAACATTTAATCCAACAGCCATATTGCTTTTCGGCAAAAGCTTTGAAATCCATGAACTTTTCCAACACTTCACTCTTCTCTCTCAGAAAGTATATCCATGTCATCCTACTGAAATCATCTATGAATGTCACATAGTATAAACTGCCTTTGATAGATGGGTTTTGTGCAGGACCCCATACATCACTATGTACGATCTCAAGTGGCCTGTTACTCATATTTTCTTCTCTAGGAAACCTCAACCTTGCCTGCTTTCCAAACTGACAGGCTTCACAAACATGCATATGTCTATCATATTTGAACCTAGGCAATCCACTGACAATGCGTCTTGTTTGCATGTTCTTTAATCTCTGTATATTGACATGTCCAATCCTCTTATGCCACATATCAATGTCCTGTACCACATTTTTTCTTTTGGAGAACATGGCTGATTTTAGCTCAAGAATTCTAGCATCCAGCTTAAACAATCTGCCTTCTTTCTTGCCTTTAGCAATAACTCTACATCCATGTTTGAAGTCCTCAACGAAGCAACCATGCTCGTTGAAACAAACCTGTAATCCCTGTTCCACCATTTGACCAACTGAGGCCAAGCTCTTTATGATCGAAGGCACATACAATACATCAGACATAGACTTTGTTTGACCATTGTGCATGACCGGTACACTTCCAACATGTGTAATGACATGCTGGGTATCATCACCTGTTTCCACATAGCCTTTTACATCCATAGGCTTCATATGCTCAAACCATTCACCATGACATGTCATATGGTTTGATGCTCCTGAGTCCATATACCATGTATCATCATTCTCAGCATTTGTCATCATCGATCCCACAACATACTTCATGTGGCAAACAAATGATTTGCAGTGCCATCATTACTGCTTGATGCATAGTTTCCACCATGTTGTGCATAATTTCCACCATAATGACCACCACGTTGTGCTCTACCCCCTCTCAAATCATTCTGTTTGCGGAAACAATCTCTCGCCATATGTCCAAATTTGCCACAGTAATGGCATTCCACATCTTGCATAGAATTTTGTTGGCCTTGCCAACATCCTCGACCATGGGGGTTACCTCTGCCTCTCTGAGGTGCATATCCACCACGACCACCTCGAGCACCATATGAAGGCTGAAAATTCTACTGTGATGACCTGTCCTGCCATCCACGACCATTACCACCACGTCCACGTGATGCGAATCTCCCCCTGCCTCTAAAGCCTCTCTGCGAGTAGAAAGCCTGATTTCTGCTATCATCATGGCTAGTAGATGCATCCAGAAATGAATCACTGAGTTTGATTTCCTCAACCAACAAGAGTGAAACCAACTCATCAAAGTCGAGTAAACCTATACTCCTCACTCAGATAGATGTATCAAATGATTTATATTCCTTGCCAAGACCACGCAAGATAATATCCACCAAATCATCATCAGGCATGGGAGAATTTATTGTGGCCAATGCATCTGCAAACTTCTTGATTTCTTGCACATAATCATGTATGCTCCTTTTATTCCTTTTCACATTATGTATCTGCTATCGCTCGCAACAACTGAGACTTGCGAGCACTCGTATCTGTATCAAACATCTTGACCAAAGTATCCCATGCATCTTTGGGATTCTCAGCATCCTGTATGTGTATGAGCATAGCATTAGAAATACATATAGACAGATAATGCAACACTTTGAATGCTCTCTCTGACCATTGCTTTATGAGCAATAAGCTGCTGCTGTGTAGGTTGTCAAGGTAGCTCAGGCTCTGGCTCAGCACCTGTAATGAGATTCCAAAAACCTTTTCCTTTCAAGAAACTTTTTATCCTGTACTTCCATGCCTGGAAGTTCTTCCTATCCAGCTTTTCACCAACAATCTGTACTGGATTATCCGATATGTTTGCTCAATGCATACACCTTCCATACACTTCAAATCTATAAATGAGCCTTCCTCAGCTCAACCACACTCCAATGAATGTTCCAGATAGTCCAATGTAGCCAACAATCTTCAAATTTGATGTAGAAAATCAACCTATATGCATCCAAGATGAACTGTCTCACACGCAGTTCGGGATACCCTGCTTTGATGCGCTTTCCAAGGCTCCAAATCACAATGTAGTGGTTAAATCAAGTATGGGCAACTTGCATTGACACCTAAACAACCTCAATGTAGAGTATCAACACCATCTGACATGTGTACATATCAATTTTTGAAAACCCCTTTCTCTGTTTTGGAAAAAACCAGTAGTAATTTGGCTCTAATTTCTTCAATATTTGTCCAAATTGAGCAACCAGGCATTCATTAGCTTAGTAATAGTGTCCATCAACTCCATGTAAGAGAAATTTGTCCAATTGTTTAAGACCAAAGATTAATTGCTCAATTAAAATTGCTATGTTTCTCTGCAACGAGTGGACAGCCTGTTTAATCAGCTCATTCCTAGCTCAATTAGGCATATTTCATCAATCCAATCACATAGCCCTCTTCTCCAAAGTGTAAAGCAACCAGTTGCTAAAGCAATTGTGAAATGTATCAAGCAACCTAGTGAAATTTGATCCTCCACTTTGCAAAATAGTTAAAATTTCCTCTATTTCTGCTGTCCAGCCAGCGCCGCTTGCATTTGAGGGATTTAGGAGAGTTTGTGTTGATAATTGATGATGGTAATGAGTGCCCAAGACACCTAGGTATGTGTGCAACCAGTCAATGGTTGGATTTTAGCCAAAATCACACTCCAAACGCATCAATTTCCGACTTGCTTTTCTCTGTTTTGTGAGAGCTCAAAAACCAGAGTTTTTCACTCAATCAAATGCATGTAACTTGCTCCAAAATCACAGTAGGGCTTGCACAGGAGTTGCCAATACATCTCTCATTGTCAGATACATGTTTGCTTTGCCAGATTTACATGTATTTCCACCATACATCAATGCTTTCAAGCTTTAATGGAAAGCTTTCAAGCTTTAATGGAAAGCTTTCAAAAACTAGAATTTTGCTTTGCTTTGATTTGCCTTGATTTGCTTTGTTTTTGCCTGTATCACCTGCAATCCGCTCAAGGATGTTTAGAAGACCTTACCCGATAGGCCAAGCTCTCAGATCTCATAGTATTTGGTGTGCTCCAAGCTTCACGCTCCAATGGCAAGCTTCACAGCTTCTCTTCATAGCTTTTTCTCCCTCTTCTCTTCACTCACTCATAAACCCTAATAAACAGCACAATTCTCTGAAACCATGTTGAAAGAACGGTAGAGGGGGAAGAGACACACACACAGGAGCAAACCCTAATGTATATTACAAACCCTAACCATAGAGGGAAGCCATCTCCACTCTCACACAAAGCATAATGCACTAATCCATAATCCACACCACACACTATGAGTTGTGTCCACACTCATCTAACCCTAGCTAATGTCCACACACTATGACCAGCTGGACACGCAGTCATTTATGTCTCACACATGTTCCTACCTAATCTGCGAGCACATAGCATAGCTGGCTCATACTAACATCGAGCTTGAATCTCAACATTGGCTCTTTCCATGGAGATGGCCTTTCATCATCTAGGGCTCATGGCATACTAACATCGAGCTTGAATCTCAACAGTTTCTGCCTTTTAAGTGAGGTATGAAGCCTTGTTCATCAAATATCAAAAAGCTGCTTTACATGTTGTTACTTCTTCTTCTTCTTCTTCACCTTCTATGGGAGATTCAAAGAGTTCTTTAGCAATGGATCACCTTAAGATGAGGAATTTTATCAGGGCTTTGGATCCCCGCTTGCATGGAAAAGTTCTTAGCAAATATCCCACTAATTTTAAAGAGGCCCTTCGTATTGCTTTGAAGAAGGAGGTCACTCTTCATATTGAGTCCACATTCTAATCTTCTCCGAGTGTGCTGACCCCACGAGTAGAGATAGCCTTAACATCTCAGGTACAAGCTCCATCCTTGGATCATAACATTGCACAACTTATGGCAGTAAAATTTGCTGGCAGAATTTGCTGATTTGAAGTTACACTTAGTCAACGCAAGGCCACCTAGGGTTCCATGAGTCGAGGATAAACCTAGGGATGGAAGTAGTGTCACATGCTATGAATGTCAAGATAAGGGACACTATCGCACTGAGTGTCCAAAATTGAGGAAAAGAGAGGATAAAAGTTTAACACTTTTAGAGGAAACATGCTCAGAAGAAGAAGAGGAAACGTTGATGCCATTAATGGCAAAAAGGGGTCATAAAACTAGAAGCTAGGAAGAAGAAGAACAAGAAGATAAATCTGAAGAAAAGGAGAAAAATAAGAAGAAGAAGAGGTCATCTAGGAGAAAAATTGGACAATCTGACTTTCCTCTTGGACAAGGATCTCTTAGATATGACCTCTTAACAGATCTTAGGGAGAAAACGGCACAAATCACATTTGGGCAGCTTTTGGCACTCTCTCCCAAGCTCAAAAAGGAATGGGGTAAGCTGGCTAGCACAAGGGAATCTAAGAAAATGAAGAAGAGGGATAGTGGGACTCCTATGGCTCAAAAGGTGGATATTGATGTAGGAGATGATGTGCCTCTGAGGATTGATGTCATCATTGAGGGGCAAACAATTTCTAATGCATACATTGATGGAGGTGCGTCAATCAATGTCATGAGTGGAAAAACAATGAAAGATGCTGATTTAAAGTTATCTTCTACGAACTCTCCCTATCGCATCAAACTTGCTGATAATACTAGGGTGAAAACCTTAGGAATTGTCAAGAATTTGGGAGTGGATGTATGTGGTATTTCTGTGCCTATAACTTTCCAGGTCATTCCTACAAAGCCTGATTCTAGGGCTTACCCATTGATATTGGGTAGGCCATGGCTTTGCCAAGTGAAGGCAATTTAAAAGTGGGAGACATGTGATCTTATTCTATAAGGTGAGAATAAGAAGGTCCACTACAACATCAAGAGTCGTCGCAAGAAAGTGGTATAAGAGGTGAACCTTCAACTTCCAAAAGTTCAGAGTCAGAGTCATCCGATGAAGAGGAGACAAGTGGCAGCTCCAAGGATTCCATCTCAGAAGGGGAGGTGGAGGGAGTTGCATTTGGTGTTTTCCTGGGAAGGGATAGAGGGGATGCTGAAGACAATGGAGCCTTGAAAGGGGAAGCTTCTTCAACCATGTTCAAGAAAGGAGATGTGGACCTCACTAGTCTTCACCAATAGAATGAACTTCTTCTTGATGAGTCCATAGCAGGTACTGAAAGGGAGAATTACTTAAAAATATTGGATGGATTTCCTAACCTTTTTGCAAACAGCTACTCACACAAGTATGCCAAGTTACCCTAGTAAAGCACAAGATTGATCTCAAGCCCCAAAGTAAGCCAGTGGTACAGTGACTGAGGCATTTGAGAGTAGTGCAAGAAGCGGAGGTTCTTAAGAATGAGGTAACTAAATTGCTTGAAGCTGGATTTATTTTTCTAGTAGAGAATTCAGAGTGGATTTCCCCACTTGTAGTCACTCCCAAAAAGGGTGGAAAATGGCATGTGTGTGTGGACTTTCGTCCTCAAAGAGGGATTATTATCCTCTACCCTTTCAGGATGAGATTTTGGATCAAGTTGCACGTCATGAGTTGTATTTAGTGTGATGGATACTCTGGATACTTTTAAATCCGGATTTGTGAAGAAGATCAAAGGAAAACCTCATTTATCACCCCTTGGGGAGTGTATGTCTATAGGGTGATGCCATTTGGCTTGACCAATGCACCAGCAACTTTTCAACGCTTCATGAGTCAGGTATTTGCACCTTGGGAAAGTTTATAAGGGTCTTTTTGGATGATTTTTGCATTTATTCAAGCTGCATGGATCACCTGGAGAAGTTGAGGTTGGCCTTGCAAAGTATTGATGATGCAAAAGGGTGTCTTAATCCTAGAAAATACCACTTGGCACGAAGGAAGGTGGTTCTCTTGGGACATGTTATCTCAAAAGAAGGCATAGAGATGGATCCTGAGAAGGTGCAGGCAATTGTGGCCCTCCCACCACCTACCAATGTGAGGGAGGTAAGGAGGATTTTGGGTAAAACGAAGTATTACCAACGCTTTGTTGACATGTTCTCTGAGAAGATGTATCTTATGAATCTATTGACAAAGAAGAATGTTTCTTTCCAATGGGGGCCCAATCAAATTCAATATTTTTGTTTGCTCAAGTAATGCATGAGTCAAAGTCCAATTATGCAGCCTCCTAGGTGGGGGGAGCACTTTTATATGAACCCAACTATCTCATTACATTCAGTGGGTGCTATACTCTTGCAAAAGGGAGAGCAAGGGCGTATGCAACCAATGTATTATGCAAGCCGACAACCCACTTATGCTGCCGAGGAGAGGTATGGTGAAATGGAGAAAGGTGGTTTGTCTCTTGTTTTTGCAGTAAAGAAGTTCAGGTCATACTTGTTACCTCGCCCTTTTTTCTTCCTCACATCTCAACATTCTTTACAGTTCTTGGTCCGCAAACCCAATCATGCAGCAGCAGGAGGGAAGTTTGCAAAGTGGATTTGTGAGCTTCAAGAATTCTCTTTCACTTTTATTACAGAAAACACCACTAGGGCCTCTCTTGCAGATTTGCTTACAAGGAAGGAAGAGGAAGAAGGAAAAGGAACAAAGGAAGAAGTATATGAAGATTTGGAGACACCACCAACTGCTTTCACTATGCATTTTGATGGAGCCTTTAGCCTTTCCAGGCAATGTGGGGCTGGGGGGATAGTTTTATTTGATCCAAAAGGAAAAGAGGTATGGGCCAAGGGTAGGGAATTTCCAAAGGCTATATCAAATAATATGGCTGAGTACAATGCATTAATTTGGGGATTAGAAGATTGCATATAAAAGATGGAATTAAAGAGGTAGAGGTTAAAGGGGATTCGCAATTGGTCATCCGACAAATGAAAGGAGAATATAAGGCAACTAGTCCTAATCTCTAGAATTGTATAAAAGGGCAATGGAATTAAAAGAAACTTTTGAGTTTTGTAAATTTGTGCATGTTAACAGGAAGGATAATCAAAAGGCTGATGAATTGGCTACTAAAACCTTGGCTTCTTTCAAAGTAGCTACTCTTGCATTAATGGATATAGGTTAGCCTGAGCTCCAAGATGTTCACAACACTATTTAGATACAGGATACTTCCCTCCTAGATTGAAACCTCCACAGAGGCAAAGGCTTACCAGGAAAGCTCATCCTTACACAATTCTAGGGGATGTTCTTTACAAGCAAATGATAAGATTCTTAGGAGGGTAGTGAGACTGGAAGAAAAGGAGGGTAGTGAGCTTGGAAGAAAAGGAGGGTAGTGAGCGTGGAAGAATCTAAAAGGATTATGAAATTATGTCATGAATGTTCAAGTCACTTTGCCTCAACCAGCACAACTCGGAGGATCCCTAACATAGGATATTATTGGCCTTGACTCAGCAAAGATGTCTATGAGTGGTGCAAAAGCTGTGAAGTATGCTTGGCATATGGGCATAAGCAATTGGTTCCCGGATCATTAAACCCTCTCCCAGCATATGGCCCCTTCAAGATAAAGTAGAAGTTCAAAAATAACACCTATCTTCTAGAGGATGCAAGTGGCCAGGAGGTTCCTAGAGGTGCCAATGAGTACCCGCTAAAGATATTTTACCCTCGAGCACCATGGCCAGCAGATCCCCAAGACAAGCATGGAGGATCTGCTGGGGGGAAAGATGTGACATGAAAAATTGATATCTTTCATTTTTAATTTTGTGCATATTTTGATGGTTTCTCAATGGTAATAAGGTGGAAGCTTGTCCAAGAAGATTGCGGCACCCACAATGGAATAACGGCATGGTGATGCGACGGCTTGGCAGCTACCCTGATAACAACATTCTATCTTCAAATATAATGGTGATGCGACGGCTTGGCAGCTACCCTGATAACAACATTCTGTCCTTAAATATAATGGTTTTACTTGATTTAGGGTGCACACATTGTAAATGCCACAAGTATGCTTGATAAATACTTTGGTATGGTAGATAGGCTGGTGATGTGGAAAATAAAAGTGGGCCTTCATGCTCACATGGATTTTAATTGTATTATTAATATAGTATTCACCATAAGGCTACAAGTTGGGGAGTGTGGAAGGCATGTAGAGGAGTGTGTGTAGGTGCATATAATTGGGAAATATTCTTCTAGAATGCCTACATGGAAGAAGAGAATTCCACCATGTGTAAGTGGTATCTCCACCTACATGCTACTTAGACTTGGCTATTATCTCATCATACTTTCAAAGTCAAAAAGTCTTCAATTTAATAATCAATAGAAGACTTAGCCTAAGAGGACAATTGATGGTGACATCTACTCTTATGTCACTGAAGGGTTAAAGATTTTTATGTTGTAATTTGTAACAATGGAAGAGAGGGTGATTCTCCACTTATAAAAGGAGCCCTCCTCTCCCTTTCAAATCAAGGAATGAGCCTCCTCAATTGAGCATTTTGTGTCATTGTCATTCTCTTATCTTCAAACCCTTATTCAAACACTCTCTTTACATGTGAATGTCTCATTTAGCATTAGCTCCTCATGCTCAGCCCAATTTTGGACCTCTTTGATTATTCATGATAAGTGGGATAAGGAGTTATTATCTTGGCAGGCCTATGACTTCTCAAGGTAGCCGTTGCCTTATTGCTGCCCTTTTTCTTGAGGATGAAACCTCATTTGCAAACCCTACTCAACCATCTGTCCAACAGAAACCAGGTTCTTTATAATATTTGGAACATGAAGTATATCTTCCAAGTATTTAATTTTGCCATCCTCCCCGTAGAGAATGGCACTTTACCAACATGCACAATGGGATGTGTAGTATCATCACCTGTTTCTACATAATCTCGATTTTTCATTTTCTACATGTCTCTAAACCACTTAGCATCGTTGATCATATGGTTAGAGGTTCCAGAATCCACACATCATGTATCTTGAGATCCTAACACATCTCCTATTACGGAACTGAGCATGTGCTACATCATAAAGAGCTGCTCACTTATGTCATCACCTCCTTGGTTACTAGATGATGCATAGTTGCCTTTTGTAACTTTCCACTTTTAATGTCATTCTGCTTTTTATATTAGTCCTTTGCCATGTGCCCTGGTTTGCCACAATAGTAGCACTTTATGCTATTTGCATTCTGATTTCTTTGCTAACTTGGCCTCTTTGCCCCTTGGAGAGACGGAAAACTCTCTCACTTGTAGTAAGAGTAGCATGATGCACGTGTAGCTCAATCCAATGGGATTTGCATCCCTTTCGGAGCTAGGGATTCGACCCGTACCGGTGCACAAGAGCTTATCCACAAATGGAGAGAATGCTCATGGCTACCATCACTTGACACTAGACTAAGCATACACACAAGCTCAACTTGTCCTCATTCCTTCACACCCCTTCATTCACAAATACAAGCAAGAGGAATACAATCACTATGCACTCAAGCAAAGAGAAAGACCTCACTCCACTCCTATCTTCCTACAAGCATGCACACATTCAAGCATCAAGCTTCCATGAAAGCTTCAAATCAATCCATGTACTCAAAAATGAAATACTAAAAGCATGCACAAGAGTAAAATGATTAGAGAAGAGGATGAGAAAGACTCATGACATTGCTAATGATTCAATAAAGAGATTTACCTCATACAATGATGTAGATGGGGTGAGAGAAGAGTCTTCACCTCTATGGAGAAGAGGGAGAGTAGATCTCTCAAAGGAGCTCTTGCATGAACTAAGCCCAAAAAAGTGTGTCTAAGCTCTCAAATGAGCCACCTTTTATACAAAAATTCTAGAACTCCAAAAAGTTCCCATGTGGGATTATTGTCAAACCCTCTCCCACATTCCTCTACAAAGTGGAACTCTTTACAAGAGACCTAAGTATCGTTTTTTGTTGCATCCTGGTATTGATCTTCATTTGCATGAAACACTCCCCCCTTCCTATTTTGCGCACGTCCTCGAGCGCGGTAGTAGCAAGAGCTGCAACAAAAAAAACAATTGATACAAGTAAAGTCCTTTATTGAAAAAAAGAAAAGAAAAAAAAAAAGAAAAATCAGCAATGATGATTTCACACGTGAGCATACAAGTGCAGGGCTGATTAAAGTTTTAATGAGTACTAAAATAGATGAGTAAAGACTAGTGAAAGTGAGACTTAAGTGGTAGATAATGCTATGCAAAGGCAAGTGTCTTTGTACACCTCCGGTTATGACCGCAGTCTCAATGTCCTATCAGTATGTAAGTTACTCCTAAGTGGCAACCCTACTCCTAAGTATGAGCAAAGGTGATTGGAGCTCTCTCTTGTTGTTGTTTCTTTTTTTTTTTTTTTTTTTTGATATGTGTGTGGAAGGTGATAAAGATTAAGGTTCTATCCCCAAGAGACCCCCGCCAAGAGAATCTAAAGACCGCTAAGTATCTCAAGGGCGACAGACCCTTTTTCTTTCTTTTATGACCTAAGGAGTACCCCTTGAAGATGAAAGCATCGGTCTTGAGGGCCCATAGTGTACCCCCGAGTCCTACCAACATCTATCAAGGCGATAGATTCCTCAAAGTTCTTCTTCTGAAGTTTTTAGACATCAGTGTTCACCCCATGGAAACCAAGGCATCGGCCCCAAGGTGCTTAAGACAACCTCAGGTCCTACCAAGCATCTCACATGGCGGTAGACACTTCCTGTCTCAATTTATTTTGGATATATATTTTTTAGGGCACATTTTCGTAAATTTTTATTACTCCTAGCACCTAGCTCATATCTAAGAGGTAGCTACCACTAAGGATAACTGATATACCTTGAAAACATAAGTACTTGGCATACTCCCTTGGTATATATCCTACACTGTCTTTGGATAGACATATCTTTTACTAAGTCTTCTAAGACTCTAGAATTCACTCACCATATTTTAACTACAAATCAAAAACTCAAACCAGCCAATATTGTGTACATGCAAACCATATATTCGAAAGATAAGAGCACTTAAAGAAATAAAGATTAAGATTTGCATACACCTGTTGTAGTGCCCTGTTGATGTTGTTCGTTTGCATTGATGCATTTGCTGATTTTGGTGCAGATTACTCCTCCTTGATCTTTGTAAGCGTAGCATGTCTCCCCCCTTCCTAATTTGTTTGCACGATAGGTGGACTATTGGGGCGTATCTGATGCTCTTCTTAAGCTGAGATCTCTGCAAAAATTTTATTAACCAACAAAGAAAGAAAACAAAAGAGTAAAATTTGTTAGTGGTGCCAATCACCAAATATAGCCGAGGGGAAAAAACCCAATGGGAGAAAAGTGCCCTGGCTTGTCGTTCTTATTGTGGAGTCACTGAGTTACTCTTGCGCTGATGGTGGGTCCGTGTCCTCGTCTGCTGGAAAGATGGTATCAATTTCCTCAGGATGCAGAGACAACCCCTCACAAAAACCGGCCTCTGGAGAAGGTGGTAGAGGAAGGAGTGCTTCCTCACTGAAATATGGCATTGGTTCTATGGGAAGGTTAGTCAGACAGTTTTGATTTTGGAACTGTGCAATGTAGGTACTCATATTGATCCAATATTGACATGTGGAGGGTTGGGGAAGGAGGGCTTGCAAGATTGGTAGTTGCAAGTCATTTAAGCTTGTATCCCTCCATTGTTGTGCTTGTACCTCCTCAGGTAATCTTCGTTGATTTGGTCCCCTTTCTGGTATTCTCACATTAAGAAGATTATGGCGTTGGGGAGTAATTCCCACAATTTGCTTCATTAAGGCCGTGCCATATCGTCTAAAGTAAGAGCGGCATATCCAACAAATATGTGAAGCTTCACTTAATACTAGCCGTGCACACTCTTGACAATGTGGAAATGGGTGATGCTGTTGATAGAATAACGTAACAAAGTGATGCCCACAGCAATTTTCACCTAAGGGAGCATAGAAATACCTAGAATGTGTTTGAAATGGAGGAGCACTATAACCCCCGCGATGATCAGGTCGAGTACTATCAGGGTCAATGCATGGTGGACATGTATCGCGCCAAATATCCATCAGGAGTTATCTGGACGTAGAATAATGAAATTTAGAACACTCATATCCATCATGACCATTCCAATCAAAAACAAGATTATCTCAAAAAGAACACATCTCCTAAAGGCATAAGGAACTACATTATTCAAACATTGTTTTACCAAAGAGCTTTAATTGTAGTGTTAACGCCTTATCTTTAGCTTTTGGTATATCCTTTTTAAGAGGTGTAGACTTTAGCAATTGTCTTGGAATTTGAGCAAGATAAGAGGATTTAGGCAGTGAAGCACCAGAATCTATGCTCAAATGAGACTCCTTTGGACTTGTCTTAGGTACACCAGTTGATGGTTGAATTGTGAAACAAGGAGAAATAGGGGCAACAGTTGTTTCAATACATGTTTTAGGAAGATCAACACAAGTGGATTTGTAAGTGCTATCACAGCCACCTTTCCTTTCTTGGGGAATTTGTGTTGATTTCTTTGGCACCCACTGATATGGGCAATCAGGGGTGACTCTTGGAATCTTTTTGAAACACTCTTTTACCTTTAGCAATCCATGGCATTTTGGAAGCCAAATTGATGTTGCACCCTCATAATAACCTTGTGCTTTAAGAACCCGTTTTGGGATCCATCGAGTAACAATGCGAGATTTAGGTTTGGAAATGATGTGCTTCTTAAGAGGCTTAGCAACTGGAATAGATGGTACAAGTTTGTACGCATCTTTGGGTAGCCACATTGATGAATGCTTCTTGCCTGGCCTTCTTTGAGCAGCAACTAGAGTAGTTGGAACATACCAGCCATGGCCCTCACTTGAGTACTCATCAATTATCCACATCATTTTTTTTGGAGCTTCAAGAGCAGATGTTGATTGTGGGTTGGGTAAGGTAGAAACATTACCCTTTTGACACGATAAAGCTCGTGGTGTAGCAGATCCCAAGATGCAATCAGAATCAATTTGCAACTTGTATTGTCTATTCTTCCAATCTAATGAGCAATTGGTAGCACTTAACCACGATCTACCGAGAACAACCTCTACTACTGCCTTGGACTTACGTGCCACATAAAAGGACACTGACATCTGGTGATCCTGAATGGTCATCATAATGACACATTTTCCCTCTATAGGGTTATCTTCTCCGGAGAAGCTTCGTAGGTCCACAGGAATTTGCACAAGTGGTGGTTGACCCAAGGCTATCCAGGTATCAAACGAGAGAACATTATAATCTGCACCAGAGTCAATTAAGGCAGAGACAAAGTAGGTAGTCTCATGAAGATGAAGTCCTACTTGAATATTGAATGGTTCGACATATGGCTCATCAGTAGCCAACTGTATGGCTAACATAGAAGCTTTGGGACGCTCCTTGGTTTTTGCAACTCTAGCTTTAGCCTCCTCTTGAGCCTGACGTTTAAGTAGGTCAAGTGCTTTTTTCCGTGTTTGTGCAGCATGCATCTGTTGAAGCATGGCTTCAGTTAATGGTTCATTGTATTTCTTGAGACGACTTCCATTAATGAAGTTAGGCATTTGCTCACCTTCTAGTGTCTCTAAACGCACAGCACCACTCGGAGTAAGCTCATTAATCACAAACGGTCCTAGGCCACGTTTCTTGAGCTTTCTCTTATGCTTCTTAAGTGTGTATAAGAGCACCAGGTCTCCTTTTTTGAATCGGCCAGTTGTTACATTTCTATCATACCATTGCTTTTGTCTCCTCTTCTCAGCATACATCCCCATTACCGCCAATAAGCGGGTCTCATCAAGCTTTTCCAATTCGTCAACACGTTGTGAAAGCTCATGACCAGTCCAATCCAATTGTTTAGCTACTCGTAGAGTAGGTACAAGAAATTCAATGGGAAGAATTGCATCCAACCCAAAAGCAAGTTCAAATGGGGTTGTGCCCACAGATGTTTTATAGGCTGTCCTATATGCCCAGAGAACAGAGTGCAACTTTTGCTCCCAATCAGTCCTATGTCCCTCAACAATCTTTGTGAGTGCTGTGCAGAGAATCTTGTTAGTACTCTCGGCTTGTCCATTGGTCTGGGGATGATAGGGTGTAGAACGCTTGTGAATTACCATAAATTCTTGAAGCAAAAATTCTATGACTTCATTTACAAAATGTACACCTTGATCACTAACGATCTCAATTGGTAAGCCATAGCGTGTAAACACGTACTCATACAAGAACTTAGCTGTGGTTCTGGCATCATTTTTGACTGTTGCCTTTGCCTCTACCCATTTGGTCAAATAGTCGGTTGCGACTATAATATATTCTGCATGCGTGTTACGAGCTGGAGGTTTAATGGGACCGACAAAATCAATACCCCATTTAGCAAAAGCACGTGTGCTTAACATAGGCCGCAATGGCATGTTATCCTTTGTGATGGGAGGTTTGGTCCTTTGACAATCATCACAACGTTTCACATATTCTTCGGCATCCATTTGTAAGGTTGGCCACCAAAGCCCAGACCACCTAATCAACTTAGCTGTGGTATTGCCAGAAAAGTGTCCACCACCAACACCTGCATGTGCATGAGTTAAGATTTTCAGATAGTCAGCTTCACATACACACATGCGTAAGTTGCCATCCTTGCCCCTCTTGTAGAGTTGGCCCTCTATTAGCATATAGTTTGCCGCTTCAATCTTAATAGCCTGCTTTCGATGTTTAGGAATTGTTTGATCCGTATGACCATGCTGAAGATAGTCCACAATATACTTACTCCAACTTGGTGTAGTTGAAATTTGGAATAATGTGACATTATGAATTGGCTTCTGTATTTTACATGAAACACAGTTACGAACAAATGTTTCAGCATCTGCATGCATGGTAGGCCACCATTACCCATCTTGAGATATACGTCGCACACAAGTGGTAGCTGATGCATGGATTCCATCTATACCCTCATGTGCCCATTCCAAGATCTCCTCATATTGGTCGGGGTTAGGTATAAGCCTCAACACTCCATCATTACCCTGACGATATAATCTCCCGGAAATTAACTTGAATGGTCGCCATAGGTCCACATTAGGACCCGCTAGTTGTATTCGCCCACTTGTCAAAATTTCTAAAATGGATTCAGACCATCTAGGAGCTGTCTCTACAAGGAAAAGTGTTGAATCTAACATATCATCATCCACACCCACAGGAGCTTCACCAGAGGTGATTCGAGACAAATGATCTGCCCTTAGATGAGTTGTTCCTTTTCGAACTGCAACTTCAAAATCAAACTCAAGAAGGATGATAAACCACCTTACTATCCTTCCAGTTGCACAAGGCTTATTCACCAAATATAGCAATGCTTGATGGTCCACAAAAAATATGAATTTGTTTGCCAAAAGGTAATGGCGAAACTTTTTCACTGCATATATCATGGACAATCCTTCTCTTTCTGTTGTGGTGTAATTCCTCTCAGCATTGTTCAACTGTCGACTAGCATATGAGATTGGGAAATCCTTATTGTGTTCACCCGATTGAGCCAAAATACATCCAATTGCAAAGTTGGAAGCATCAATATGGACATGAAAGATTTGGTTCCAATCTGGTGCCCGTAGAATGGGTGCAGTCACTAATGCTTGCTTCAACTTTTCAAAAGATTCCTCACATTCATCAGTCCAATTAAACTTTACAAGAAGAGCATATAACGGTCTGGCTAGGACAGCATACATGTAGATGAATCTACGGTAATAGCCACAATGTCCCATGAATGTTTGTACCCCTTTAGGGTTGATAGGCCGAGGTAACGAGACAATGACATCAATTTTATCCATATCTGTTGAAATCCCGTTGCGAGAAACAATATGGCCCAAAATTTTTCCTTGTCTTACCATGAATTTGCACTTGTCAGGATTCAAGCATATACGATAAAGTTGACACTTTTGAAACACAAGTCTCAGGTGTTCTATATGATCATCACGCTCTTGTGAGTGAACACATAAATCATCCATGAAAATCTCAAGAAATTGCCTAAGGTACTCCTTGAATACATGACTCATTAACCGCTGAAAGGTTGCTGGCGCATTTGTTAGACCAAATGGCATAACACGATAGGCAAAGATGCCATCTTCAGTAGCAAAGGCTGTCTTGTGTTGATCCTTTGGATCAATTGACACTTGGTTGTACCCGAAGAATCCATCCAAGAAACTATATGCCTTTTTCCCTGCAACTCGTTCCAGAACATGATTCGTGATTGGAAGTAGGTAATGATCACGCACAGTAGCTGCATTTACCTTCTTGAGGTTGACACATACTCGAAGTTTTCCATTTTTCTTGGGCACCACTACAATAGGGGAGACCCATTCAGTGTGTTCAATCTCATAGATAAATTCTGCCTCTAAGAGCTTGTCTATTTCTTCCTTTATCTTCCGTGCAAAGTTTTCATTGTAAGTATAAGGACGTTGCTTGGAGGGTTTTGCATCCTCTCGCAATGGTATTGTATGTTGACATATGCTTGGATCAACTCCTTTGAGGTCTTTATAACTCCAAGCAAAAACATCACGATACTCCTTTATTGTTTGTATTAATAACTTCTCCTCATCTAAGGACAAGTCTGTGGCAATCCACACATAGCGAGGCTCTTCTCCTGGCTTAGCAATATCAATCTTTTTTGCATCCTCTGGACCATCGTATGAAACCCCTGGCACGTTTGGTTTTTGTCGCATGGGCTGTTGAAGAACAATCTTCCGATCTTGAAGAGTGTACTGTGTGAAATTGGGAGGAACATTTAGACCTTGCTCTTGTCCACTTGAGTCTTCACTTATTGAAGACCATGCGGTTTTGAGCTTTCCTTTGCTATCTTGCATCGGATTTTTTTGTTCAACCGTTGTCTTTGCACTTCCCACACTCTTTTTTGAATCGGTTTTAGACTTGAGTTTTGGTTTTTGTTTCCTCTTCTTTTTACGATTTTTGCTAACAGTTGTTAGCTTTTCCCCTGCTTGGAATCCATCTGATCGTTTAACTTGGTCTTTGATACTGTCTTGTGCATGGACATAGTATAGATATCCGTTCTTTCCTGAGAAGTGAGGTGGTGGTCGAGAGTTTTCACTCTTAGATTCCTCCTTTTCTTTCTGCAGTCTCTCACGTTGTTCACGCTCATCTTGTCTACGGATTTTTTTATGGCTCTTACAGCATTTTCGTTTAGGTCGGCTTCTAGGGATCTCTACTTGAACCTCCCTTCCTCTCAAGAGTAGGCGTGCCTTTCCTAACTCTTCCTCAGGGATTGTCACCTCATTATTAAAATCAGAGTCCCAGCCATCTTCCTTATCAGCATCATTAGCAGATTCGAGTGTCAAGTCCTCTACTGAGACTTCCTCGACATGCATAGCTGTTGTGGATGTATCCCTATAGTACAAATCATCTAAAAGGGCACGTGTTTGTACCATTCGTAGAGGAATAATATCATATCCATCTGAGTCACAAAATTGAATTGGCTTCGATAAAGCACATGTCGATAATGTTGCAAGGACATGACTCCATTCTAATGGATCAATTAAATGCTCAGGGAAGGGTTGTGGAATGTATGCCTCGTCTGATACACTTCGATTACCCTTAAGTCTCTCAGTGTTGAAATCCCTACAGGAGGCTCCACACATCCATAGATCTTCTCGCCCATCTGACAATGTAATTTTTGAGCCCTCAGATGAAGCAGAATCAAACTCATCTATTGGAGACCTTGTTACATCACGATATGAGTGATTCCTTAGGTTGACCCTTGTGATGACAGAATCATGTCTGAGGTACAAGTAGTTGTATCCCCAATCTTGAATCATTTGAAATTGTCGCATGAATGGTCTACCCAATATCACTTCATAGTTTGGATGCTTTCCAAAATCCACCACTGCAAAGGTATGCTCATATTCAATCCCACATGTGGTGACCAATATGTTCTCAAGCAGCCCAAGGGGATGTTCTAAGCTTCCATCTGCTAGCTGCAAGCGCATCCTGGTACTCCTAATAGCTGGTTTGCCCCACTTTTCCCAAATGGACCTTGTCACAATGCCCACTCCTGCGCCACTATCAAGTATTGCAGTTGAAGATACTTTTTGCACTTCTAATGGGAGGGTAGCATTTCCCTTATCGTCTTCACAAAATTTTCCTACTTTGTTGATGGGAACTGGCAGTACATGCTTTGTTTCAGAGTGTATAGTACACTCATGGTGACCCTTTTGTAGCAATACCTGCTCTGACAAACATGTGGCAATATCATTCCACAACTCAGGTTTAAGCTTTATCAACTCAAGCAAAGGTAAGGTACAAGCCACTGGTGCTGACAAAATAGCCTGCACCATACTCATATCTTTCTCCTTTGTCAACCTTTTATGCATGGAGGGTATCCTCAAAGTTTGAGAACAGTTCTCATATTCCCCCAGATATGATGGTAAGGTTTTCATTGTATGCTTACTTCTAGGAGAAACAATTGTCTGAACTTCCTCCTGGATGCTTGGGTGTCTAAATTTGTTTCCCGTGCCCCTGGTAAAATCCACCTCAGAGAATGGAGGCGAACTAACAGAAGACATGTTCTCATTAATTTTCTCAGTTACTGCGGCCCACATTTCATTTGCCATGTCCTCATTAGCATCAATAATTTCATCATTGCATGGGAAGACAAGGCTAGGTGATGGCAGAATGTCATCTTTTAATGGAGTGTCAATTGGTGCAGACCTTTCACTCTGAGCTTGTGAAATGAGCTCACTTTTCATTTCCCGACTTGATGACACTTCCGGTATAGTTTCTAATGTTGGCTTAAGAGAGGTTGGGCCCCGAGGAATAGGTGGTGGTGGTCCCTCAAGTATTGACTGAGCTTCCCTAATGAGTTGCTGGTGTACAGCTAGATTGATCTTCTCCTCACGAGGGTTTGGGTATTCTTGAAGCTTTTTGGGTAGCTCAGATAAAGCTGCAATGCGACTTCTATGAGCATCAATGATGGCCTCTAGAGTCTCATTTACTTTATCCACAAAAACAGAACCCCCAGAACTAACCTCAGTCGTACTAGCCTCATCTTGTTTAACACTAGGCTCAGGTTGAGGTTGATGTTCCTCACGCACTTCCTGGGATGTAAAAGTTTTATCCCGTATGTTTTGTTTAGAGGTCTCCTGAGAACTAGTGGATGTACTTTTAGTTTGTTTGTTTCGGTTCTTCTTTCTCCTAGTGGTCTTTTTTCTACTGGACTGTAGGGTTTTGTCCACTAGATTTGTCTTTGCGTCCCTAGTTCGAGGTGTCTCATCAGTTTGCATTTCTGCATTTCGTGTCTGTGATCTAGTCATGACTCTAAGTGGCACGACATCATCATTCTCAGATGAAGGTGGCGATGGAACTGTACCTACAAGGTTGAGTGAAACCTTTGGTTGAGAGGTGCCTTCCTCATGTGGTTTCAGCAGACAGTCTTTTGGGAAGTGTTCTACACAACACCCTAGACAATATCTTTCGATTGGCGGAAACTGTTGTACTGTTGTATTTGACCGAGATGCTTGCCTTGAGCGATGTGGACAATCACGAGCCCAATGGGGTTCTCCGCACTCATAACAGGGGCCCATTGGTTTGGTCTCTACTTTCCTTGGCTGCCATTGACCTGAGGGGCCTGGAGTCCTAGGTTGGTAGCCGCCTAGCAACATTAAAGAGTTTTGTTCCCCTGGTTGAGTCTCCAGTGCTTGGCTTGGGTATGCGGGACTTTCAAAGATATTTTCTTTGGATGAATATGATACATATTCTTCTTCCACATAGCCTGGGTTTACCAATTCTCTACACATATTTGAATTGTCGTAGTCGACAACCCTCACAGGAGCAGTCCCTGGAGCAGGAGGTTGAGCACCAAGAACAGGTCGTGCTTGTTCTTGTGTCATCGGTGGCTTACGTTCAAAACTAGTATACTGTTGATACATTTGTGGAGCCACTCCACCTCTCGGCTGCTCACGTTCCTGTCTCATTCTCGCAATGCGAGTACATTCCTGTGTGGTATGAGTAAAGTTCCATGCACAGGCTTGGCACCACTTCTTTGTGGGTTGGTTTGTGACTAGAGGAGAAAAGGTATTACAGTCCTCTGTTTTATGGTCACCGCCACATGCTCCACAAAGATGAGGGCCTGTAGGAAGTACACTCCTCATTCTCTGCTGCTGTTGTTGTGGCTGCATGGGTGGACGATAGGTCTGTCCCAATCTCCGTAGTACTAGGTTAGCTATCTGGTCTGGATTTACTAGCGCGCTAGACCCTGAACTTTGGTCATCACCCCACTGATTTCTAGGTTTCACCTCAGGGCCAGAACCATCTTGAAACTTGAAGTTATCGGTGAAATCCATAGCATCATGGCAACACTCATTGAAACTTGTATGCTTCTTTGCATAGAGATGTGTATGCAGTGTCGAATTTTTAAGGCCTTTTAAGAAGAGAGAAATTAATCGACTTTGGGCGGGCTTCTCATCTTTTGGGCAACGATTAATGTACTGCTTCATTCTATTTACACAGTCTCTAACACTCTCATTCTCGCCTTGTTTGAAAGAGTAGATGTGTGCTACAGTGTCATGTTGAATTCCCATCAAGGAAAAGGCTGCAATGAATCTCTCTTCCAAAACTCGTAAAGAAGTTTTGTCTGAAGCTTCTAATGCCTGAAACCAAGCAAGGGCTTTTCCTTCAAGAGTGAGTCCAAATCCTTCAATTTGAGTATGCTTATCAGCAACTTGCTCAGCTCGAACTGCTTGCCTAAAAGCTGCTACATGATCGTATGGATCTCCCGACCCTTCGTACTTCTTAACCAATTTCTGAAGAGTTGATGGCCTTACTTGTCGTGAATACTCATCATAGGGCCTACGGCCTCTCGCTCTTAGTGGGAATTGTTCCTCTCGTTGGAAAGATGGTCCACATGTTTCCAAAATTGGTGTGGGTACTCTATTACCAGCCTCACCAAACCCTTCCAAAGATCTTGTCACCCTCATTTCAGTTGGTGCATTTATGGGAGGCCGAGTTGGCTCCCCTATCCTCCGATTGTTATAATGAGAAAGATGTTGTTGTGGTGTGACCGGTGGTCGCACATTTGTTGTAGGACAATATCTTGGTGCTAGAGTTGGGCTACTAGCAGTGGTCCACTTGGATGTTGAAGGTCCCTCTCTAGTGAACTCTCGTAGGGGAGGAGCAACAGTTTCTCCAAGAAAGGCTGTCTCTCCTGGTTTGGCTGTATTTGTTGAGAACACTTCCATAAATAATGGTTGTCCTTTCCACGTGAGTTCCCTAATCTCTTTCCAATCTAAGGTTCGGTATTCATTGGCCCATTTATCGATTATTCTGTTCATGTGTCCTGCACGCTTCTCAACTACCACCACATGAGCTAGAGGAAGATCCAGCTGTGGCAATCTAGTTGTGGCATAATATCCCTCTAACGAGTCCTTATAGACCTCTTGAAGTGGGTCATCCTGTAAGACCTTTGTCACAGGAATTTGTCGTACAAACTCCCATTGGCATTCAGCCCCCTGATCCAGTTTGCTCTTGCCTTTCCTATCCCTTTCCAAATTTAGATCTACAAGAAGTAAATCATCTATGGATGGCTTTGAGGACTGGGCATTGGATGGTCCAGGCATGTCCGGCTCGATGAGCCAATCATCTCTAGACACCCTTGCTCTGGAAAGTTCTGATAAGTCTAAGAACTCGGTTTTAGAGAGCTCCCCTAATTTGTCTACCTTTTCTGGATGGTAGGTGACTTCGTAGCGAACACCATCTCCACCCATGTACATGTTACCCTGGTCATTGACTAGAGGTGCTCTATCAAGTTCTGAGAATATGTCGGCTATCTTAACAAGATACCGTTGTTGTGGGTCCCTAAAGATCTCAGCTCCTTGAGCATTTGTGTAGACATATTGGAGTCTCACATTGAGTGTTAACCCCATGGTGTCGGCTTCAAATGGATTAAAGGATCTTGAGGGTGTTCTATTTGGGGCTACGGGATGACTATTTGTCGGCACTAGATTGTCCATGGACAATGAACTAGTTGTTCTAGAGGAAATGGTATCGGATTGGGATTCCGAAAGGGTTTCAGCAATATCTGTCAAATTTCCTACCGATTGGGTCCCACTTTCTTGCGTAGGCACTCTAAAAGGTGCCCTAGGTCCTATGGCAGAATCTACACAACGTCCCGACCGCAAGTGCATAAGGTCAAATTTTTTTGGTTTTGTTATGTGTTTTTGTTTTGTTTTGGTTTTGGTTTTTGTGTTTTGTTTTTTTTTTTGATAAAAATATATATATATTTGTATATATATATATATATTTTTTACCCTACCTAACCACTAAAGGCAACTAAAAATGGGTCTGTGTGGCGTAACTATCTACCCTATTTTTTTGTTATTTGTTTGTTTTTTTTTAATGTTTTTTTTTATTTTATGATTTTATGATTTTTACTTTTTTTTAACACAAAAATTATGAATCACACTAAAAAATACTAATTATGCACAAAGTTACAAAAATTTAAAAAATGCAAGTTAAACTAATTATGCAAAAAAATTAAAGAATGAAGAATTACAGGATATGCAAAAAATAATAGACTCCTAAAAAATCAACAATTTTCTTTTGTTTTTTCCTCCTTTTTTGTTTTTTTTTTGTTTTGTTTTTGTTTTTGTTTTTTTAAATAAAACTAATAAATTTCGTACCAAATATAAAAAATATGAATTTACTATTTATGCTTCATTTACAAAACTTCTAAAAAATAAAAATAAAAAATGCAAGCTTCTTTATTATGCAAAAATTTAAATGATGAACAATGATTTCGAAATATAAATTGTTTTTTTTTTCTTTTTCTTTTTCTTTTTTTTCCTTTTGTTTTGTGTTTTTTTTTTTTGTTTTGTTATATTACAAAAATTTAAAACAATGCAAATTACCCAATTATGCTAAAAAATACAGAAATGAAAAAATAAAAAATATGCACACAATATGGACTCCTAAAAAATAAAAAGAATTTTTTTTTATTTTAATTTTTTTTAAAATTTTTTTTTCTTTCTTCTCTCTATATTTTTTTTTTTTTAAATTTTCCACTATTCTTTTTTTTCTTTTTTTCTTTTTTTAATCTCTTTTTTTTCCTTTAAAATAAAAAATATTATTTTTTTTGTTTGTTTTTTTTTAATTTAAAAATAAAAAAACATAAAAATTAATTAAAAAATAAAAAAAATAAAAAATGAAAAAATGAAAAAATCCACTAACCTTATCGTCTGCTCGCCGCTCGCCGCACCGCTCGCCGGATTTCCCGCCGGCGCACACCGTTTTGTTTTTGCCTGCTTGCTCCAGCCTAGCGCCAGCTGCTCTTTTCCACTCGGCCGGCTTCCACACAGTCACCTTCCAGCCACCGTCTGCCAGCTGAGGCCTCTTCACTACCTTCTTCTTTCTCCTTCGGCCACTTCACCCAGGCGCCCTCCACTGACCAGCCTTTGCTGCCCGGCCTTCTTGCAGACTTCCCGTCGGCCTTCCACTACCCGCCTTCACACTGCTGCTGCGCCCGATGAAAACGCCCCCCCACAGCGCCTTCTTCGCTCGTCAGTCCACCTCCACTGCCCGCTTCGACCTCTGCTGGCCGCCTTGCCTACAGCTTCGGCCACCTCCACTGCTCGCCTCAGACCTCTGCTAGCCGCCTTGCCTACAGCTTCTCGCTCAGCTTCTCATGCCAACCGACTCTCGGCCTTCTGCAAAGGCCCTACAACCGCCACCTCCACGCAGACGCTTCTCCACGCCGCCTTTCGCCTGCGCTCTTGCTTATCCACAAATGGAGAGAATGCTCATGGCTACCATCACTTGACACTAGACTAAGCATACACACAAGCTCAACTTGTCCTCATTCCTTCACACCCCTTCATTCACAAATACAAGCAAGAGGAATACAATCACTATGCACTCAAGCAAAGAGAAAGACCTCACTCCACTCCTATCTTCCTACAAGCATGCACACATTCAAGCATCAAGCTTCCATGAAAGCTTCAAATCAATCCATGTACTCAAAAATGAAATACTAAAAGCATGCACAAGAGTAAAATGATTAGAGAAGAGGATGAGAAAGACTCATGACATTGCTAATGATTCAATAAAGAGATTTACCTCATACAATGATGTAGATGGGGTGAGAGAAGAGTCTTCACCTCTATGGAGAAGAGGGAGAGTAGATCTCTCAAAGGAGCTCTTGCATGAACTAAGCCCAAAAAAGTGTGTCTAAGCTCTCAAATGAGCCACCTTTTATACAAAAATTCTAGAACTCCAAAAAGTTCCCATGTGGGATTATTGTCAAACCCTCTCCCACATTCCTCTACAAAGTGGAACTCTTTACAAGAGACCTAAGTATCGTTTTTTGTTGCATCCTGGTATTGATCTTCATTTGCATGAAACACCCCCCCCTCCTCTAGACTTGCCTCTTCCATCTACGTATGATTACTGCTGTGAATCATTGGATTATTGTCCAAAATTCTAATTTCCTTGTTGTCGGCCACCACCTTGTCCTCTCGACCACCACAAGCTCTACCTCTACCTCTACCTAAATTATAGTAGAAAGCTTGTTCTAATGTGTTGTTTCTTTGTGAAGAAGAGTCCTCCCCTAAAGCCTTTTCTTCTATGACCAGCATAGACACCAAGTCCCGAAAGTTGGGAATATTCTCCTTGACTATAATGGAGGTCTTAAATGGCTTGTACTCTTTGCCAAGCCCATTTAAATATACACTAACCAAATCATCATCATCTTCCACCTATACATTGATGGAACCAAGGAATTCAATAATGCCCTTGATATTTAAAGCATACTCATTGATAGACATGCCTTTCTTTTCCACAATATGCAGCTCTTGTTTTAGCTACAATTTTCTTGCCTTTGTGTTGGTCTGGAACATTTGCACTAGATTCTGCCATCATGCAACTGCTAGAGTGTTGGCATCCTATATGTGTCCTATCATCATGTTTGTGAAACTAATTGAAAGCCAATAAATGAATTTTCTTACACCCTAGTTCCAATCCTTGAATGCCTTTATGTATGCTAGAGTGGCATTCTCTTAAGACAACTCAAGAGGCTCCTCATTTGTCTCCTTCAGCATAGTCCCAAAACCTTTACCTATAAGGAAATTGGTTATTCTGAACTTTCAGGCATGGAAGTTGTTCTTGTTCAGCTTCTCACTAACAATCTAATTGATTCCGTCATGTAAGATTCCTCCCTTCGACTTTTGAGGTGTGCAGGTGTAAGAACATCTCCTTTTTTATCTTATAATTATTTCCCTCTCTGAAATAAAAGAAAGATCCTGTTTTATCCTATTTTGGCCTAGAGTGAGAAAATGTTCTAGTGTGAGGTTATTCAATTTTTAAATATTTTTGGATGGAAAAATATCTCTTCTTATTAAAATAAATTCCCCTGAAACAGAAGTTCAAAAAGAAATTCAAAAGGTGCATTAGAAATAAATTATAATCTGTTCAAAAGGCCTTAGCCTAAGGGTCCAGATTTTCTTGAAAATTTTAGATTAAGGTTCTGAGGGGCCAATTAGATTAATCCAAATGTAGGGAGGAGATAAATTGAAGAAACAAAGAAAATCCTCCCAAAAATGAGTAAATACTCACATAAGATGAAGAGTTGACTGAGGACAAGGTTATTAGTTAAAAAAGAAGAGATATTTAGAGGAAATGATGTATTTTTGACACCTCAATGTGGGGGAGTTCTCCTCATGAAGGAGGCACCTATTTCACATGAAGGAGGCGCCTATTTCACATGTGTGGTTAAGTTTTAAACTCACAAATAATGAGATATTTTCATCTCTCCTCTCTCTTGCTTCAACTAGATCCAAAAAGTAAGATAAACTGACCTGACTAAACTGATCTGGAAAATTCTAGAATCAGTTTGCTTGGCTAGAGGCTCACTTTTTCCTATAAATGAAGCCTCTCCCTTTGTAAACGGTTAATAGTGTTTTATGCACAATTACTCTACTCCTTCTCCCCAGAGCAAAAAACAATGAATTTATTAATAATTTATTAGTTTTTGACCTTTTCCTCTTCAAAAAAAATAGTGGCCACTCCTGTTGCAAACAAGAGTAGATCCCTCAAACCATCAGCCAAAGGAAAGCTCACAGAAATTCATGTAAGCTAGAAATCATACTTTTTCTTTATTCCTTTTAATGGTTTTCTAATTTTTATTTTCTTTAAAATGAAAAATTGATGTTATGCCTTGTTGGAAAGGCTTTCCCCCTCTCTTCATTCTTAAATTCAGCCTTTCTTTATCCTAGATAAGTAATCAAATTGTTAGAATTAAACTTTTCATATTGTTTCTCTTTTAAAAGTGGAGTTTGATTAGTTTAGAATGCTTTAAATCATTTGGGATAATTTTTAAGTAACTTGAGAATAGAAAAAATTGAAAAATGGTTAGCCATACAAAGGAGGTTATGGCAAAATTTTCTTAAATTTTGTAAAATAAGTTTTATCTTTTATTGTTCAAAAAGAGTAATTCCCACCATTTGTGTATTCTAAAAGTGTTATTTTCATTCTATGCATAGAAAAATGCATATTAGAAATATTTTTATTATAAAAGTGTTATTTTCATTAGAATTAATTTCTATGCATAGAAAGATGCATATTGGAAATATTTTGATTATAAAAGTGTTACTTTCATCAAATTGATTTTTATGCATGAATAGACGCATAAAAGACTTTTTTTAATTATAAAAGTGTTAGTTTGATTAAAATTAAATTTATGCATAAAAGAATTTTTTTAATTATAAAAGCGTTAATTTCATCAAATTTTGATTTTATGCTTGGAAAGATGCATAAAGAAATTTATTTTTAATTTCAAAAGAGTTATTCTCATCAATTTTGATTTTATGCTTAGAAAGATGAATAAAGAAATTTATTTTTATTTCAAAAGAGTTATTCTCATCAATTTTGATTTTAAGCATAGAAAGATGAATAAATAAATTTATTTTTATTTCAAAAGTGTTATTCTCATCAATTTTGATTTTATGCATAGAAAGATGCATAAAGAAATTTATTTTTATTTCAAAAGAGTTATTCTCATCAATTTTGATTTTATGCATAGAAAGATGCATAAAGAAATTTATTTTTATTTCAAAAGAGTTATTCTCATCAATTTCGATTTTATGCATAGAAAGATGCATAAAGAAATTTATTTTTAATTCAAAAAGAGTTATTCTCATTAAAATTGAATTTATGCATAGAAAGATGCATAAAAGGTTTATTTTTATTTTGAAAGTGGTAATTTTCTTAAAATTAAATTTATGCATAAATAGATGCATAAAAGATTTTTTTAATTATGATAGCGTTACTTTCATCAAATTTTGATTTTATGCATAGAAATTTGCATAAAGAAATTTATTTTTATTTCAAAGGAGTTGTTCTCATCAATTTTGATTTTATGCATAGAAAGATGCATAAAGAAATTTACTTTTATTTCAAAAGGTTTATTCTCATCATTTTTTATTTTATGCATAGAAAGATGCATGAAGAAAATTATTTTTATTTCAAAAGAGTTATTCCTATCAATTTTGATTTTATGCATAGAAAGATGCATAAAGAATTTTTTTTAATTAAAAAAGAGTTATTCTCATTAAAATTGAGCTTATGCATAGAAAGATGCATAAAAGATTTATTTTTATTTCGAAAGTGTTATTCTTAAAATTGAATTTATGCATAAATAGATGCATAAACGGATTTTTATAAAAGTGTTATTTCCCACTGAAGTTCTTATACATAAATAGATGCGTAAAGAATCTTTATATCAAAAATAAGAATTCTCTTACATTCTATAAATAGATGTGATGAGATGGGATGTGAATCAGGTAGATGGGAATGAATAGAGAATGGATGTGATGAGAATAGAAGTGATGAGAATGAGAGGTAAATAGATGTGATAAGATGGGATGCGAATCAGATAAATGGGAAAGAATGGATGGATGGATGTGATGACAATAGAAGTAATGAGAATGAGAGGTAAATAAATGTGATGATATGTGATATGAATCAGATAGATGGAAATGGATAGAGAATGGATGTGATGAGAATAGAAGTGATGAAAATGAGAGGTAAATAGATGTGATGAGATGGGATGCGAATCAGATAAATGGGAAAGAATGGATGGATGGATGTGATGACAATAGAAGTAATGAGAATGAGAGGTAAAAAAATGTGATGATATGTGATATGAATTAGATAGATGGGAATGGATAGAGAATGGATGTGATGAGAATAGAAGTGATGAAAATGAGAGGTAAATAGATGTGATGAGATGGGATGCAAATCAGATAGATGGGAATGAATGGATGGATGGATGTGATGAGAATAGAAGTGATGAGAATGAGAGGTAAGTAGATGTGATGAGATGGGACAAATCAAATAAATGGGAAAGAATGGATGGATGGATGTGATGTGAATAGAAGTGATGAGAATTAGAGGTAAATAGATGTGATGAGATGTGATGTGAATCAAATAAATGTGAATGAATAGATGAGATGTGATGTCATGTGAATTAGGATGTAAATGAATGATATAGGATGTGAATGAATGTGTTAGCATGTGAATCAGGATGTGAATGAATGATATAAGATGTGAATGCATGTGATGTCATGTGAATCAGGATGTAAATGAATGATATAGGATGTGAATAAATGTGTTAGCATGTGAATCGGGATGTGAATGAATGATATAGGATGTGAATGAATGTGATGTCATGTGAATCAGGATGTAAATGAATGATATAGGATGTGAATCATGAATGTGTTAGTTGTTAATAATCCAAAAATGGGATTGATCATGGTGATAGACATAGATTAAGGTGGGATTGATCATGGTGATAGACATAGATTAAGGTGGATTAAAACACACTAAAAACTCCATGAGAGAGAGAGAGAGAGAGAGAGAGAGAGAGAGATTGCACACTCAACAGTTGATCTCTTCTATTATATTGCATATCACAAATGAACCATACAATGATATAGGCTTTCTAGCCTTATCCCACTTTACATGTCGTCATCCATGTGGCAACTCCTTTTTCACTCTTTTGGCACTCACACACCGTTCAATATTACATGTGGCATTCCTATCTCACCACAATATCTTGCACTTCTAGGGTGCTTTCCCACATACACACAACACCATGATTACATCTCTCAATACCCCCTCTTAATCGAGGTGTTCCACAACTCACCCACCATCACCCATCACCCATATCAATGTAGCATTGCACAACCGCAATCGCTACCTTTCAACAATCCCCCTCAATGATACATTGGAGTGTCCATCAACCAAAACATGTGTGCGTGTGTCTACCATCTTAGACACCAAGTCCATTTTGAGCCGACTTGCTCATAGCAAAACCACTCAGTCTGATTTGAACGTAGAAGTTCGGGTGGGAACCAACCCATGCGCATGCACCTCACACGTGCATCACTCATGCACACATCACAACCACCATTTTGAGCTTCTCGGTGAGCTCAGTCGGGCATGGTTACCTTTATACCATGGGTGATTTAAAAAAAATACATATCTCGTTTTGAGATTTTATCTGCTGTACGGCTACCCATCATCGACTGTGGGTGAGAATAAAAATTACAAAGTCTTTTTGGCCAAGCCTGGCATGGAACCATGTGTGAACATCTTCTTGTGGAAAAAATACAACTCGGGGTTAACACCATATAGACAACTCTCAAACATAGTGACATTTTGAGTGTAAAACCACCCTTATATGGAGTGTGTACTAAATTTCTTTTATAACTTTAGAAAATAAATTTATGCTGTCAAAAGCCTCTCTACCTCATAAGCCTCTATGTATAGCCTTTAGAGATGTATGCATCTCTTAATAGATAGCCATATGACCATATGTATTAGCCTCATGCATGAGGCTAATGCATAAAGCTTATGCATTAGCCATATGAATAAGCCTCACGCATGATGCTGGTAGATAAGCCTCAAGAATGAGGCTTAAATATTAGACATTAGCCATATGCGTAAGTCTTATGTATGTGGCTTATACATAAAGCCTCATTTACAAAGCTTATGCATGAGGCTTATGTATTAGCCATATGCATAAGCCTCACGTATGAGATTAATGCATATGGCTAAGGAACGAGTCTTATGAATTAGTTGTATGCATAAGCCTCATGCATAAGTCTAATGCATAAGATTCAATTAGTATATGGATCATTGTATGAGGCTTATACATTAGTCATATGCATAAGCCTCAATTACCATATCGCTAATGTAATGTACCCCATATTCTGTTCCATTTAATTAATCATAAAAATTCACAATATTTATTAAATATTCAAAAATCATGTCACACTTCATAAGAAAGATGAGATTTATTCAATAACCAAAATCATTTCTACGTCTGATCAATCCAAAAAAATTAAAATAAACTTATATACAATTATGAAAATCTAGAGAGAGATTCACCAGCAAAAAATCGAGCAAAATCTAGAGCTTTCTCCAACGCTCGTCCACCCGACCTCCACACTGGACATCACAGCTATCCTGGGTATGTCTCCTTCTCGTCATCTCTAGGTTTGTCTCCTTCTCGTCATCTCTGGGTATGTCTCTGGGTTTTACCACAAGACTCCCATAGGGCTTCAATCGCGTTCACTATTCGACAAGTAAACAGTACCGGCCAACCCGAATCTCAAAATCTATCTCTCTCCCCCTCTTCCTCCTGCAAAAAATCACACCAAGGCTATGAAAAGATAGCCCAAAAAATAGACCATGAGAATTAGTTAAATTACTATGCAAAAAAAAGATAAAGATAGCAATCTTTTCTAAAAAAACATTCTTTAACCAAAATAAAGATGATACGTTTTTTTAAAACATTGAAAAGTGGTGTCAGATTTGTTTCAAAAATACTGGCCAAACCGTGAGAAATCTCCCAATGGTCCAAACATGAACTTTATTATTCTTATGATGATCTATCTTTCTTTGGTTCTTGTCTCTAATAAAAAAAGTCATCTACCCCCTCATATGAAGCCGTTACTGAAAATTAAGGGTCAATTTGGTGTCCAAACCTTGTTTCATACGCCCGTGTGGCTATGTTTACTATGTAAACTCCCATACAAGTTTCCTTTAGTCTAAGCCATCCACTATGACTCTCTTATACATTATCTAACATGGTTAGATATGGTATAGAAATTACTTACAAATGAAAGCACAGAACATGTATGAAAACCTAAAAATTAACCGAAGATCGATATCTCTAAAATCACTCAATTTGTGACCAATATTAATCTTTTATGTCCTTCAAGTATTTCCCACTTATAAACATTAAATAAACATGCTAAAAATAAATAAGTCAACTGGACCACAAAAAATACATACATATGAGTACGTTACAGCTAATGCATGAGGCTTATGCATTAGCCTCGTTCATATGGATTAGCCTCATGCATCTGGCTTATGCATAAGACTCACGGATTAACCTCATGCATAAGCCTCATACATGAGACCTATGAGGCTTGTGCATTAGCTATATGTACAAGCCTCATAGATCTCATGTTGTCTGAGGCTTACGCATGAGGCTAATGCATCAGTCTTACGCATGAGCCGATGCAATAGGCTTATACATATGGCTCGTGCATGAAGCTTATGCATTAGCCTCATGCATAAAGCTTATGCATGAACTATGCATTAGCCTCTCATGCATGAGACTTACGCAAAAATGTTATGTATGATGCTTCTGCATAAAGCATATACATAAGGTTTATGTGTAAACTTAGGCTTATGCAGCATAAAGCCTCATGGATAAGCGGTATGCTGGAAGCTAATACATAGTATGCATGAGGCTTTTGCATACTATGCATAGCCTCGTAGCTCTGAATACATGTCGGGTGTTACCTAGCCATGCTGGGAGAATGCATGCCACTTGGCGTAGGCTTGGGTATGTATAGCCAAGCCTAAGACAAGGGTTCCAAGCCTACACCCTTTCTTTGCATTGGCCTAGCTTGGCTTCACACCCTTGCTTTACCTTGGCCTAGGCTTGGCTATGCATAAGGCTCCCAATACAACCTAAGTACCGAGAGCTCCCATGCATGTTGGGTATTGCCTAGGTATGTTAGGTACTTCCTAGGCATGCCCATAGCTATTGGCTATTGGCATGCACCGGATACTCCCAATGCATGATGGATACTACCTAGGCCTGGTAGCTCGCGATGCATGCCGGACCCTAAACCTAAGCATAACGGTAACTACTATTGGCATGCACTGGAAACTCCCAATGCATGCCGGGTGCTAACCAAGCGTGTCGGTAGTTACTGGTGTGCACCGGAGTTGTAAATGCATGACGGGTGCTACGACCATGTACCAAGAGCTGTCAAGTGCATGACGGGTGCTACCACCATGCACCAGGAGCTCCCAATGCCTTCTCGTTATTATTATGTTATGAATCTTCCTCATCACATGTTTGTCACCTTGATCATCATCATCACATGTTTGTCACCTTGATCATCATCATCACTGGTACTTCAAATTTCATTCATTTACTGTCTCTCATGGTGGGTGCACTGGAATTTATTGAGAACATCATTCAATAATCTGTCTTATGTTCTAGCTTACTACAATCGTGTCAAGCTGAGACGTCGGGTCTATGCGGATGCGTTGTCTTGGCAACAGACCATAGCACCACGCAGCATCTGCATAATTGCGGCCTACAAGCTCCCCCATCAGCTCAGCTTGTACGTCCCAGCTTTCTCTTGCACACCATTGCCAAAAACCCTTCCTCCGGAGACTCTCCAATTCCGCCATAAACAAAACACACCAGCTCACGCCCAAACAGAGATCATGACCTTTGGCCTCTTGCGACTTGCTCGATTACGTACGGTTTTATGTATATGTAGAGTTATTACACTTGCTTTAACTACTACCTGTTGATCAAGCAAAAGAAAAAAACCCTCATGCGCAGATCCAAGAAACGTTTTGGGTGGATTTCGAAGCATCACGACTCAAGCGGCCATCAACGTGCTCAACATACTTATCAAAATCTGGAAGAAAAAACGCAAATATATACGGTATTCTATTTACTGATGTAGGCACCAACATGCGCATCAATTAACTGCTGCTCCAGCTGCAGCCAATTAGTTGGAACTTAGTTCACACACCATGCATGTAGTAGCCAGCCAGCGGGCGACCACAAGGGAAACAAAAGCATACATACTTGAACGTAAAAGCATCATACTACAGCTACTAAAGATCCAATAAAAGCACTGCCTCTTCCCAGGACGACATCTACCACACTGAAGATAATCATTAGGCGCGTGCTGCTCTAGACATATACGATCTTAAAGCCTGCTATGGTGACGGGGGTTGAGTTGGTAGCTAAAACTTTTGCTACCACGGTGACAGCTATCTTGTCCTGATCTTCGATGCCAAGCCTTTTGATGTTGTCGGTAATGCTGAACTTGGCATTGTTTCTGCGAGAGTTGGACGTCATGCCGCTCATCCCGATGTGGGGCACATTTGCATAGGAGCCCACATACTCAGCACAGTCTAGAGATGTTGTAGAGTCTGCGTCTGGCAGGTTGATGAAAACCGCCAAGTGGGATGGTGAGGTTTTGGGCACCTGCACGTCTTGCAGCACCAGCACCTCTTCCACCTCGGACTCACTAAGCCCCTTGGATTTAGCATATTCTGCTAGATTAGTGGGCCGTGTTACGAGGGAGGTGAGCGTGGTGGTGAGCTCTTGAGGTTTCTTGCCTTTGACAGCGGGTCCCAGGTCGGGAAGCTTGTCTTTGCCTTTAGGCACAACGCCTTTCACCTTAGAGAGGGGCTTAGGCTCAAGCTCGCGCCAAAGCTTGTCTCCTGGAGCTTCCTCATAAGTGATTCCAAGCTGCTTTTTGCTATCCAGGCAGTCTTTCACATACACTTGTACCAGCTCCGACTTCTCGTTGTAAAACACAAACGAGGAGTTTAGGAAGTCGGAGTTTGTGTAGAGATCTTTGCGACGATTGGGCAATGCATCCCACACAGTCCACGTACGATCAACGTTTGCATGATGGGAAAAGAACAAGGGGTCCCTCCCAGCGGAATAGAAATTGCCCATGTCCTCCCCATATGTTTGCCTGGGATCACCAGACCATACATGGATGGCAGTGTGGGGGCCGAGCTCCAAAGTTCCTCCGGAAGATTCATCGTTGAAATCCCTGGAAAAATTAGAGAAGTAAATATAATATTCGATACAAATTAATTCACTTCAATTCAAAATTTGTGCAAAATTAGAGAAGTAAATATAATATTCGATACAAATTAATTCACTTCAATTCAAGCGCTTCTACTTTAAATCGACCATTCACCACCATGATATATAGCCATGACAATATTCACGAGGAGTTTAGAGACCTTGCTAGTAGCTAGCTAGCATTTCCACACACATGTTGATGTGACGACCTCACAGGCGCATGACATACAAACTATCGCCCATTCACCATGATATATGCCCATGGCATTCATGAGCTCCAGTTTAGAGACCTTGCATTTATCGTACAGTTTCTAGTGTATTTTTGAGGTACTTTAAAAAGTCTAATCTGCAGATTTTAGATCTTGCGCTCGTAGTTAAGAAAGAGAACACAAGCATGCAGCACGACCTGGACTGATGTGGAGTAGTAACACTGCTTACCCGAAGAGGGGGGCTTCTCCCATGAAGCCGGTGGCCGTTTTGGGTTTGATGAGGGATTGGTACATGACGCTGATATTGTCGCGGATGATTTTGTCATCGGTGAGATTAAGAGAGTTGTCGGAGAGACTGAGGGTGTTGATGGAGGGGGGCAGGTGGTTCTGGTTGCGCTTCTCGTCGTAGAGGGCAGGGTAGGTCGCCGATTGGACGAATATTGCAGGCATAACATTACCGCCGTTTTTCTGGTCGTCCCAGTTCCAGTAGGGGAGGGCGAAGGAGGGGTCATTGATCAGGCTGGCCAGAATCCTTTCATGGAAGTAGAGGTAGTAGCGGTGCCAAGGGAAAAAGATGTAGGAGAAGTGTATTTGGAGCTCGGCGCTGCTGTTCTGCGGGGACGGATACGCCCCGTTGCAAAACGCGCAGTGCACGTCGGCCTGTTGCTTGAAGCTTCGCGGATCGGTATCCGGTAACGCTCTCATCAGCTCGTAGGCCTTGTTGTATTTCTGAATATAGGCAGCATCCACCGTGTTCGCCCGCTTCCTCACCTTCAGCACTGAGCCCGGACTCGGCGTGACCAGCTTCGCCGGGGTGGCCGACTCCGGCAAGCAGCACGTCACGGTAACATTCGCACTCGTGGACACTGTCGCCGGCTGACACTTGGTGAGGTCTGGCGGCGTCACCGGCACTCCCACTGCCGGGTAACTGAGCAACGTGGACACACCCGCTACTGACGCAGCTAGCAGCTCTCGCCTCTCCAGATTAAGTGACGCATCCGGCCAGCCACACTCACCCTCATCAACCATATGTTTACTACGCTTGCCGGTCACCTCATCCTTACCCCCAGCTTCGGCTCTCCATACGAGGGTTCTGGAGCCGCCTAAGCCGGCACTATCACAAATCCCCCTCCCCCTGCAAACAGAACGCCGCAGTTTGAGAAGTGCCGACTCACCCACGCAAAAGCGAGACTCGCTGGATGACTGCAGGGTGCAGAATGCAGTTGGGACAAAGGAAGCCATGGCTACGACTCACAGTGACATGCCCCCGCCCCTCGAGTATTAATAGGCATTTGAGGGGGGTGTCGCGCTTCCAGGCAACGCAATGATGCGCGCTATGATTCGGATCGGCAAGAAACCATATGACATAGGGATTAGGGAGAGCATGCTGATGCATCTATTATGCTATAATCCTGCTTTTCAGCACGTCAATTGTGACGAACAAAAACCATGCAACTTTATGATCGCGCAAGCACGTGTAACGCCTGGGCCCTCTGCCTCTGGCGTATATTGGAATTTGGACCAAATAGGACAAACCCATGTGAGTATTAATAGGCATTTGAGGTGACTTTTCCCTTTACAGCTTTTTTTGTTGGGGATAGAGAAATTATGGAGAACGCCAGTCGGACAAAGTCCGCGCGGGCCTTTTTCTCACGGTGTCGAGTCTGGACTCCGGAGCACTGCAGGGTCCGTGGGATGATGGATCACGTGCCACCGCTTGACGTTAGTGAACCGTCCTCGAGACTATAGCTATTGGTTTAGTGTATTGTTCGAAAAAAAACCATGGTTTAGTGCACCTGCATATTTTGAAAAATACCTTCAAATTTAAAATTTGAATAAAAATACTCAGATTTCAAGATTTTTCTTTATAATAATCCTACAATTTTTAGATAAAGGTTTTCCACTTTTTGAAAAAATATTTTTTTTCGAACAATGCAAGTTCACTAACGAGTGTTCTTAAATTATTGCATGTGCTATGTATACGTATACTCCTGTCAACTTCAGTACTAAATTTTAATAGTGTCAGGGTCAAGCTATGGTAATTTCAGCCCTGAGATGGCGGGTGCAATGAGGGTGACCTTGCTCTCTTTGATGGTGTCATGCCCGTTTTTAGGTATTTTGGTCATAAAATACAACCATTTATTTTGAATTATCGTCAGAAAACAAAGTAAATTATGAAGGAAAGGGCATTACTTCTACTAAACCCATTATTTTGAAGGATAACCAACGTGCCAAAAATCTTCCTTGATTGTTCTAGTGTATTGTTTGAGGTTCTCTTGAGAAAACCACGGGTAACAAACATCCAAAATTCAACACGGTCCATCAAATAGCAAGCATGGGAACAACCGGGTAAAGTTTCAGCATCTAGATGCTAAACTAGGAGTAAGTAGTAACTCTCCTTAAAAAGTGTACTAGTACTTAAATCTTAATCAAGATTCTAGAAGAGGATTAGATGCTAAAAGAGTAGTAAATAATAACTCTCCTTAAAAGTATACTAGGACTTAAATCTTAATCAAGACTCAAGAAGATGATTGGATGCATGACTACTTACTACGAGGCTATTCATACGGTGGCCTCCAGTGGTGGTCAGTGCGTTGGCCACTGGCCACTAGTGGTCAAGCGTTGTGGCCTAAGGGTCACCATTATTTTGGTTCATGCATGCGCTAGATAGCCACAACTAGTGGCATTGTAATATATTTTTGAGTGTCTTTGTGTGTATAGTACTTTCATTTCTTTGCCTCCTTTTCTTGTGATACTTAGTTTGTGTGGGCTATTTGTGTTATGTATGACCATGTGCCTCCTTATTTTTCCCTCATTAATACCTAGCGAGTGAAGCACTAGCCACATCATTTGAACGACAATGAATAGTGAGCACTCTATGAAGGAGAGGACTAGATGCAACTACTACCCTATTACAATGAGCACTCTTTATTAGTTAGTTGGCTTTAGGCTTTAGCTTAAAGAAATAAACTCTATTGGAATAATCTTCATCTAAAATTTAATTTTAAGTTCACAAAAAATATATATGAATGAAACATCTATAGCTTCATAATAAAATATACGTACGAATCATTTATTGCTTCATAAGAAAAGATATGTATGAAATATCTATAGCTTCAATATAAAAAAATATGTCCGTCATCTATAGCTTCATAAAATGAAATGGATCTAGACCAAAGATCAAGAAATCAACACATAAAGTCCAAATCTAGCATCCATTTGATGGGCATTTAACACATATGAGAAATCCATGTGATTATGATGAAAAGAGAAGAAATCTACATGCACATGTAGCAAAGAAGGTATGTGCATAAGGCCTAAATGATTCATCCTCTCTCACCATGAGGATGGGTATCATGCTTGCCATGAGCCCTAGACGATGAAAGTCCATCTCCATGAAAGGAGCCAAGAGTACATGTAAGTGTCCAACATATGAATGACCAAAAAGATCCCTACAATGAACCCAAGGCCCTATTTATAGTAGCCTTGCCCATGGTCCATTATTTACATGTTTTTGACCTTAGTTTTGCTTCATTACAACCATCCCTTCGCAAATATTTTGTCCTCAAAATCATACAAGATATCTACAATTCAACATATCCTCGAACGAAATCAATGGGAAGTGGTGAAGGTCCCAAATATGCTCTCCCCATGTAAGGAAGTCCAGGAGACTTCATCTCCAATGCATATGTGTGGAACTATTGTGGAGCAAATGAAATAGGCTGCAAATGATGCATACACTTTAGCCAAACAAGTCCCGCATTATATCCTTTCATTGTGATGATCATTAAGGCTTGTTGGAGTAGAGCATCAACCGTAACAATGGATCTCACCAAAACTATCCAAAAATTATAACATGTCTAAAATCCCAAGTATTTTCCATTTTCTACATACAAATCATGCCACTTGGTCAAGCAACACCTTCCTCAAGTATGCCATATTATTGCACATACTCCAAAGATTTCCAAATAGCCTCATCCTGAGCAATGTAGAAATAGACCTTCCAATCATGAAACAAGTGCTCTTGAACCACAGTGGACTATTATGGTAGCCCATGTCAATGTTGAAACCACTTGCAAATCTCTCATGAAAACACTTCAAAATGAGCCCCGAATTACATGTGCATAATGCCAAAGCATCTACCTAGCATGAACTACCATCATGGTAACCATTAGATCTCGTTATCACCAAAAGACTCCAAAAAGTGTCGCTAGCAAATCTGTCGAGAAAATTCTAGAATTCATATCTTCCATTGTAGGAGTCAGAAAAGCCCATATAATGCATATCAAATGCCCAAACCACATCCTCACATAATAGATCTTGTTGTTGCACCTAAGAAAGTGTTTCCCATGAATAATCATCCACAAGGAAATGTATCCTTTTGAAACACCATGTCATCCACAATGTGACCATTATTCCAACCACCGAGGTCAAATGGAAAATCTATGAGTATCTCCCTGAAGATGAGGTAATCAATATAACTATGACCACATGGACGAAATGTAAATCCAAGCCATGTAGAATCTAAAGCAATGGCTCTCAAACTGTCTGGATCAAACAAAGAATATAGAAAGCCCATGTCAGCGATGCGACTAGCCAATCCTCCTGGATCAAATGAAAAACCACAACACAAAGCAACTATAGACGCGCTTTAGACGCGCAAAATAGTGGGCGCATCTATAGGCGTTGCTTGAATAGAGAAATTACGGGCGCGTCTAACAACGCCTCTATTTGCGCGTGTATTGACGCATCTATTCGTGCGTCTACACTGAGAATCTAACACTGCGTCTAAAAGCGCGTATATTTACGCGTGTATTAGCGCGTCTATTAGTGCATCTACACTGAGAATTAGACGCATATTTAGACGCAAAACAGAGAATACAAAAAGTGAGATTTTGGTGTAGGCTGGTAAATGTACATCACTGCTTTCTAAAAATTACCCATGATTACCAAAGCACATAATTTTAACAAAAACATCAATGCTTTTTTGCAAACCCACATATACAAAAAATAAGTGAGGTGAGAAGAATGAGACAATATGTAAAATAGTTTAGCCAATATCAATGATGGGCTACGGTTCAATCTCATCCTCAATGAGATCAACCCTTGCCAAACTATCTACTTCAAAATCCAAACAAGTGTTTAGATCTACAAATACATTCAACCCACTACTACTTGTGCTACTCATGTGCTCATCGAAATCAGCATCACCAATGGTAGGCTCGTCCTCACGGGTAATGGCCTCAATATGTGTATCTCCTATCTCATGATCATCCTCCTCTCGTATCACAGTCATCATCACCTCCATGGCCATGATCATCCTCCATACGCTCCATATTTGTAAATGTACTATACATCACTTTGGAACGTGGCATAATAGGTATGACATGCCACCATCTGTTATTATCCACCATTGGTTGATAGACAACCTAATTCAAACACAAATACAATCATGTTATTTTCCTTGCATTGAAGGTATCAAATATTTAAAAGAGTATTTTTATATGTGTGTACAGTACCTGTTCACATTGTTGCGGTAGTACTAGTGTGTCCTTCTTACTTTGCCAAAACTTTGTGGAGTCAATAGTTACAAAGCCACTTGCATGGCGTTTGATTGTTGCATTAGGGCCTCTTTCCACCACGTCCTTAAACCACTTTACATCCAAAACATACACAAAGAAGCATCGAAAGTCAAGCTTAATAATATCTTGGATTATGCCACAATAATCATCCATGGCTCCATTGGCTTCCTCAAAGCTAGCAATGATGCCGCAATCTTGTGTGTTTCTCTTACCATCAAACCGTTGTGTTCGAAAATGCTTGCCCTGACACCATATAGCATTGAACATAGTGCACTACACCAAGACAAAATCATACAGCATTGAATATAGTGCACTACACCAAGACAAAATCAATTAAATAAGCAATCTAAATTATTGAAAGCTCCTAACTTATGTATAACATTTTATATACCAACCTTGCTCATGCATCCCCTAGCATACTCTCATTCTTCCATTGTGATATACATCCCCTCGTCTTTCTCAGCTTTCTCCATTTCGTCAAGTAGCCAATCCACATGAATATCCTTTGGAAGTGCTCTTAGATACTGAGGGTATGGCACATGAGATCCGTGGTGTGTACGAAAGAGGGCCCTTCCTTCTTGTCTTCTTGCCTTTGCATCCTCGTATCTTATCACCCATCTTTTCATCACATCACTATTAAGCACGCAATAGAGGTTGATAATATTAAGCAACTCCGTGTCTATTACTTTGTTGCATCCTTTCCCTTGAGGCACAATAGAGGTCATCCTTAGGTCTTCATCATCTCTCCATAGTCGTGGGAGAGAGCTATCCACATCAACAAGAAACTCAGAAATATATACAAGTGACTCTTGTACCAACCAACCCTCGGCCATGCTACCTTCGGGTCTTGCATTTTGTCTCACGAAACTCTTCAAGGTCTTCATGGAAGCGCTCGAGGAAGAACAACCATCGTGCATGTATAGTACTGCATATAGCAATCTCATCCACCAAATGCACTATGAGATGTAGTTGGCTTGTGAGAATAGAACGTGGAAATGTCTCCTCCACTAAACAAACCACCTCCACTGACATAACTCGAGCATTCTCAAGCGTGGTGGAATCTATTTCCTTTGAGCTCACATACCTAGAAATGAAAAAGTACACCATATTAGCAATATGAACACCTTGCATGGAGCATTGATATGCATCACATTTTGTATCATGTAAAGTACCTCACAAGCTTGCCCATCTTGTAAATACAATTTTTCACGTCCTTCGACGCACTACGAGAAATGCTAGTAGGTAGTATGAACTAAACACACGAGGAATGGTTGATTAGTTGCTTCTAATACACTCACAAATTTGAAAGGAAAAAGATATTATGCACATAAAATACTTACTTGGAGCATCTTGTGCCAATCATGAGATTTCAAGCCATATAATTGCTCTACACCTTGCGCTTTGTAAAGGCCCCCTTCAAACACCTCGTGCATCCACCAGTGGGAGTACGAATTGTAGTAATAGCACGCTTCACCGCCACCATCTCTAGCTTTGATAACCTCCACGGTACATGAGGTAAAAAAACATGCCCATTTGGTCTCTCTTGTGGCCAAGCTTCACGCATCCTCTCTCTGGTATGTAGATCCTCCCTTATGCCTACGGAATCTCGTGTCCCATTCAAATGTTCCCAAATGGTAGATGCCACATTCTTGAAGATATGCATGGGATCAAGCAGGTGATTGATCTTGAGGTGGGACCAATATGGTAAACGATAAAAGATGGAGGAGTATCTAAACAAAATTTGGTGTTAGCGGGCAATCTTTATTTCTAGCCAATATAGCACACAATAGTTACAAACCCTTACTGGCTCATGCCAAGTGGTGGAGGAGTCGTGGAACCATCCCAAATTCTCATCCAATCTCCCGCTATGAGTGATTGTGGGAGGACTTCATTCCAAGGGGCAACATATCTAGGATGATCAGGTGGGAGAAATTCATGGTGATTCTCATAGATGACCTTATTCAATGCGTCTGCCCGTGAGGCAACAAGCGAAGGACCATAAACAGGTCATGCATGGTAACCCAATGTAGTGAGACCTGAACAATAGACACAATGAAGAGTTCAAGGTGGGTTTAGGGTGCCACATCCTTTGCCTACTCATAATTAGAAGTGCAATGCTTATCTGAACACTCGCCATAGCTTGGGAAGTCATGCATCGTCCACATCAAGATTGCTTTGCAGTTGAAGTCTCGTGAGACGAGGGAGGCCTGCTCACATCATGCACCTCGATACCTCTCCAAAGTATCTCTAGCTCGGCAATTAAAGGCTCCAAATAAACATCAAGATTTTTGACTTTATATTTTCCTGGAATTAGAAGGGATAACATAACATGTCCTTTCTTAATCGCCATAGAGGGTGGAAGATTATAATTCACCAATATCACTGGCCATACACTGTAAGAGGTGCTTTTGAGACCTAATGGGTTCATAGCGTCCATATCCAATCCAAGTCTCAAGCTCCTAGGTTCTTCCTTGAAGCTTGGCCATGTGTCTTCAATATGCTTCCACGCAAGAGTGTCTGCAGGAGTTCTCCACTTGCCATCGGTTGATCGATGGGAGGAATGCCATGACATGAGCTCTGCAATGGATTTGCACTTGAACATATGTTGGATGCGAGGGATTATGGGAAAATGTCGCAGAACCTTACGAGGCATGTCCAAAGTTTTGAGATCTACTCTATATCTTGCCTCTCCACAAGTAGGACACTCTCTTGCATCCTTATGTAGTCCACGAAACAAAACGCAATCGTTGACGCATGCATGGATGCACTTGTAATCTAATCCTCCAAGAGAGGTCACATGTTTCCTTGCCATATCTCTCGAGGTCGGTAATTTATTCTCCCTTGGAAGCATTTTACACAATAGCCTGCACGTGAAGACCATAAATGAGAAAAAGCATTCGAGTAATTGACCCACTAGCATAATTCACCACGTTTGCAAAATAGACTTTAAAGCTTACTTGAGTAATGCATTCAAACTTGCATTGCTCCATCCATAGATGGTTTGCAAGTTTAGTAACTCAAGGGAGGCACGTAGAATAGAGAATGTGCACCCCTCAAACAGTGGAGTCGATGCTGCAGTAAAAAGATCGTCCTGCTCCATGCTATCATTCCTCCCTTCGAATTGATGGACATATAAATCCTGCACCATATCATCAAACACCTCCTCCTCCATGGCTTCATGAGGTAATGGTGGAGGGTTACTATCACCATCACTCTATGCATCCGTAATGGTACCTCCTGAAGATCCCACCTTATATTGCCGACGCTTTGCCTCCTCACGACGAGCATAGGGCAACATATGCGGGTGTGGCACTGCATCCTGTATCAAATTAAAATGGGATCATAACTTAAACATATGAACACCCATAGGTATCTCAATCAACCTTAACTCTTTAACACTTATCAGGTTTACGGTCCCATCCCATTCTCCATACTTTGAGATGTGATTGAGTGTAATCCTGCGTGCACGATACATGTTTCCTCGACATCGATCACACATACATTTGATTTTTTGCTCCAACCACATTTTGCGATGGTGGATACGGAGGGATTCATCCTCACTGGAGCTACTTGTTGAAGATGAAGACATCCTACAAATAAACAACCCAAAAAAATTGCTCTTGTATCAAATATTTAATCTAAAAACTCTGTGGCGCGTCTAATACCCTGTCTAAAACCGCGTCTATTCTGTGTGGTGCGCGTCTATAGGCGCGTCTAAACCGTGCTATAAATGCATAATTAAACACTCATTTAGACGCGTGTATACACGTGCACTACACAGAACAGATGCAGTTTTAGACGCGATATTAGACGTGACATTAGACGTGCCTATAGACTCAATTTTCATTTTAAAACCTACTTTTAGCGCGCTTGCTTTTCTTTACATACTTTTAACAGGCTTGCTTTGCTATTAACAGATCCATAGCCTAGCATCCACACTTATCTTCAAGAACCCACACTTATCTCCATGCTTACACAATCATCTCCAAGCACACAAGAGAAGAGGGTGAACAAGAAAGAGAAGAAAGAGAAGCAAAGGGTGAACAAGGAAGAGAAGAAAGAGAAGCAGCTTTGAAGGGTTGATCTTCTTTGAAAGTTGCTCTCTTTGGATTCGTCCTTTGCTCTCTTTGAAACGAATGTTTTTGGTACAGCTGTTGTGCTTTTGTGTCGGGCGTGTCGGGCACATGTCCTTTTCGAATAGTATGTCTGTTAGAGCGCGTCTATAGACGCATCTGAGAGTACGTCTAAAAGTGTGTCTAAGAGTGCGTCTATAGACGCGTCTACTCTGTGTTGGAAACAAATAGCCGCGTCTATAGACGTCTATAGACGTGCTGTTATACGCGAAGATAGACGCTGTGTTTTTTCTATCTTTTTTTCCTCTCCTCTCTTTTTCTGTCTTTTTTTCTCCTCTCTTTTCCTCTCCTTTCTCCTCTCTTTTATCCCCACTTTTTCTCCTCTCTTTTCCTCTCCTTTCTCCTCTCTTTTCCTCTCCTTTCAAGGAAATAAGTGATTGCATGAATGAAAAAAGGGATTGCATGAATGATGGAAAGGGATTGCATGATTGAGAAGGGGATTGCATGAATGATGGAAAGGGAAAGCATGATTGAAAAAATGGATTGCACTCTATATTTTCCTCTCTTTTTCCTTCTCTCTTTTATCCTCTCTTTCCTTCTCTTTTCGTCTCTCTTTTTCTCTCTTATCTCCTCTCTTTTTTTCTCCTCTCTTTTCCTCTATTCTCCTCTCTTTTTCTCTCTTTTATCCCCTCTTTTTCTCTCCTCTATTCTCCTCTATTCTCCTCTATTCTCCTCTCTTTTTCTCTCTTTTATCCCCTCTTTTTCTCCTCTCTTTTCCTCTCCTTTCTCCTCTCTTTTATCCCCGCTATGCATGCCTTTTCTCCTCTCTTTTATCCCCGCTATGCATGCCTTTTCTACTCTCTTTCCTTCTCTCTTTTTCTCTTCTTTTTCTCTTCTTTTTCTCTTCTCAGTTCATCTTCTTAGTTCATCAGTAATCTTCTTTTTTTCTTTTTTCCAGTTCATCATGTGGCCACAGGAAGCTCTTCAGGCTCACCTAATCTTCGGGAGACCATCTTTCGGGACTTATATAACCTTTTGGGGCACCCTCCCAGTCCTAGGGAGTTATACGGCTACATGATGGGTACTTGGGGCACCCTCCCAGTCCTGGGGAGTTATACGGCTACATGATGGGTACTCTAAACACCCCCCAGGAGTCGGCACTACAGACTCCAAACCACCCCAACCCCACACCTTTTGAGATTACCCCAGTGGAGTCAACATAGCCCAGTTGGCCAGATAGAGCATGAGCAATGGAATGTTTAACATCATTCAGAATGGTCATAAAATCAATAGTGAATTGACCAACAGCTTCTATTTTGTGAGAAAGTCTACTTACCAGAATAGGCAAAGGTTTTCCATATACAGTTTCGAAAGGTGCTTAACTAGAGATGAATGAGTAGTATTATTGTAAAAACATTGGAGACGATGGATGTACTTATCCTAAGAGTTAGGTTGTTGGGCAGCATAGGCTCTGAGTAGATCTAAGATAGTGTTGTTAGTAACCTCAGTTTGTCCATTTGTTTCTGGATGGAAAGCTGTTGAGAAATCTACTTTAGTGCCTAAGTTGGAGAATAATGTAATCCAAAAATTACTACAAAATCTTGAATCTTTGTTCGAAACAACATACAGAGTTTTGGGCATTGACGATCTTCACCGAGGCTTCGCTCGAGTAGAGGCTAGGACTGGCAGGCCTCTTGATTTTACCTCAGCCTACTAACTTGAGACTCGACGCAGCCGATGACACAGATCAGGAGCCTGAGGTGCCTCCATAGATTGAGTGGAGTGCACAAGAGTTTGATGCATACCAGAGAGTCCTTCACGAGAGCCAGATCACAACATACGAGCATGTGGGTGGTGCTGGTCCTAGTGGCACCTCACGTGATGGTGCTAGCAGCAGTAGTGCTGCTTCATGAGTAGCGTGTCCTTACAACAGAGGAGCTTACACGAGCAGAGTGGCAGACACGTACCATTGCTGATTATAGATTTTGGGTTTATAGACAGAGACATCTTGCAGTAGCATGACGTAGAGAGAGGGAGAGGGTTATAGCAACTTATGGGACTCGTGAGCTCCCGAGTACACCGGCACCAACTCATTATCCTGCCTCTCTTTGAGGGAGACCTCCCCGCAGATATTCGACAACCCCTCCAGCTGGCACAGCCTCCTCGACATGCATAGCAGCCTCAATGCGCACATCGACCACAGTAGTTAGAGATGACAATTTTGATTGGGTTGCCGTTGATAGTGACTAAACTCAAACTAGCTGGGTTAGCTCACTTACATTGTACTTAGATTTATGGGCAGTAACTAACCTCAGACTAGCTGGGGTAGCTCATTTTCATTATGCCTTGATCTTTTAAGTTAGTGGCTAAACCCAGAGTAGTTGGGTTAGCTCACATTCTAATGTACATATTTGATGTTTATATGAGTTTTTTCATTATTGAGTATCATTACATTTTAGTTGAAGTTCTTGATTTTTTTAAATTTTTTAACACTTTGGCTATCATATTATTTGTTGAAAATCCCCATGCCATCGTACCCAAACATGCTCCGATATGGGGGGGACCAAACTTTGCAAACATGTGGGGGGGAGCCCACCCCCACATGCTTGCAAAGTTTGGTCAGATCGGAGCATGTTTGGGTTAGTAATTAGTGCCCAGTGTGGATGTGCTTTTAAGAGGCCATGGAAAATCCGAGGCTTCCCCATACCATCGTATCCAAACATGCTCCGATGGGAACCAAACTTTGCAAGCATGTGGGGGAGACCCACCCCCACATGCTTGCAAAGTTTGGTCCCAATCAGAGCATGTTTGGATTAGTAATTAGCACCCAGTGTGAATTTTTCAAGTCTCTTGGTGCTTAAGAGGTCATGGAAAATCTGGGCCTTCCCCATACAATCATACACAAACATGCTCGGATGGGGATGAAACTTTGCAAGCATGTGGGGCTGGGCCCCTCCCACATGCTTGCAAAGTTTGATCATGATCGGAGCATGTTCGGGTTAGTAATTAGCACCCAGTGTGAATTTTTCAAGTCTCTTGGTATTTAAGAGGCCATCGAAAATCCGGGCCTTCCCCATACAATTATACCCAAATGCTCAAAGTTTGGTCACAATTGAAGCATGTTTAGATAAGTAATTAGCGCCTACTAGTGTGGATTTTTCAAGTCTCTTAGTGCTGAAGAGGCCATGGAAAATCTGAGCCTTCTCGTACCAAACATGCTCCAATGGGAACCAAACTTTGCAAGCATGTGGGAGGGTCCCACCCCCACATGCTTGCAAAGTTTCGTCACAATCGGAGCATGTTTGGATTGGTGATTAGCGCCCAGTGCAGATTTTTCAAGTCTCTTGGTGCTTAAGAGGCCATGGAAAATCTGGGCCTTCCCCATACCATCGTATCCCACCCCCACATGCTTGCAAAGTTTGGTCACAATCGGAGCATGTTTGGATTGGTGATTAGCACCCAGTGTAGATTTTTCAAGTCTCTTGGTGCTTAAGAGGCCATGGAAAATCCGGGCCTTCCCCATACCATCGTATCCAAACATGCTCCGATGGGAACCAAACTTTGCAAGAAAGTGGGGGTGGACCCCTCCCACATGCTTGCAGAGTTTGGTCATGATCGGAGCATGTTCCGGTTAGGAATTAGTGCCCAGTGCGGATTTTTCAAGTCTCTTGGTGCTTAAGAGGCCATGACAAATCCGGGCCTTCCCCATACCATCGTACCCAAACATGCTCCGATGGGAACCAAACTTTGCAAGCATGTGGGAGGGTCCACCCCCACATGCTTGCAAAGTTTGGTCACAATCGGAGCATGTTTGGATGAGTAATTAGCGCCCAGTGTGGATTTTTCAAGTCTCTTGGTGCTTAAGAGGCCATGGAAAATCCGGGCCTTCCCCATACCATCATACCCAAACATGCTTTGAGTTAAACCAAACTTTGCAAGCATGTGGGGGACGCCCACCCCCACATGCATGCAAAGTTTGGTCACAATCAAAGCATGTTTGGATTGGTAATTAGTGCCCAGTGCGGATTTTTCAAGTCTCTTGGTGCTTAAGAGGCCATGGAAAATCTGGGCCTTTCCCATACCATCATACCCAAACATGCTCCAATGGAGACCAAACTTTGCAAACATGTGGGGGGGACCCACCCCCACATGCTTGCAAAGTTTAGTCACAATTGGAGCATGTTTGGATTAGTAATTAGCACCCAGTGCAGATTTTTCAAGTCTCTTGGTGCTTAAGAGGCCATGGAAAATTCGGGCCTTCCCCATACCATCATACCCAAACATGATCCGATGGGGACCACACTTTGCAAGCATGTGGGAGGGACCCACCTCCACATGCTTGCAAAGTTTGTCTCACAATCAGAGCATGTTTTAATTAGCGCCCCACAGTGCGGATTTTTCAAGTCTCTTGGTGCTTAAGAGGCCATGGAAAATCCGGGCCTTCGCCATACCATCGTACCCAAACATCCTCAGATAGGAACCAAACTTTTCAAGCATGTGGGGGGGGCCCACCCCCACATGCTTGCAAAGTTTGGTCATGATCAGAGCATGTTCGGGTTAGTAATTAGTGCCCAGTGCTTGCAAAGCTTGGTGATTTCCAACAAACAATATGGTGATGGGGTGATTTTCAACAAACGATATGATAGCCAAAGTGTTGAAAAATTAGAAAACCATGAACATCAACTAAAATGCAATGATCCTCAATAATGAGAAAACTCATAATGATATAAACATCAACTAAGTACATCAAAATGTGAGCTAACACATCCACTCTGGGTTTAGCCACTAACTCAAAAGATCAAGGTATTTTGAAAATGAGCTACCCCAGCTATTCTTTGATTAGTGACTCCCAAAAAATCTAAGTACAATGTAAGTGAGCTAACCCAGCTAGTCTGAGTTTAGTCACTATCAAGCTAGAGATCTAGTCAACAGCACCCTCTGTAGCTCTCAACTGCTCTAAAATGCTCTCATGGTCATCCACTTGAAGCTGAAAATGATGGTGAGAACTGTGTTTTCGGCTCTATACTCGATCAAGAGTGAACTTGGTAGCAACATCTAGATGAGAGAACTAAAATGCCTCTAACTCCCACTTCCACTGCTGGGACTCAAGACTCTCTCGATGAAGTCGAATCTGCTGGTAGAACCGGCATGCCACAATGATGTTATAGGTGTCAAAAGAAAACCCATGATCATCCACTGTATCCTGGTCAAGGATGCACTTTGGCATAGTGCAACTCATCAAATAGTAGTCTACTCCCTCGTTATTTCCCTCACCAGCAATAACAACAAATACATTAGCCTCTTGTAAGCAAATTTGTGAGGTCATCATAGCTGACCATGAACGCAGGACCTGTGTGCTCATCGGACAACACTGGATGTGAAGGATGCTCGGGGGAGAGGAATGTCTGTATCCATGCATCTGCCCATCCTCTCGAGGCACAATGTGACCAATCGCGCCATCCATACATGCTCCACAGAAGCATGCAAACCGTTGTGTGTAAATCGTGGGGGCCGCCATGCACGTACTCCTGATGGAATGTAAGCCCAAGGTGCTTGGTACTGTGTCACAATCATGGGAGGCTCTTCGGTCAATCATGCCACCATCCACATGCCAAAAAAATCTCCTGACAATCCAAGCATCACGTTTGGGATACGATGATGCTGCACTCCTACACAAATGTTGGGAGCACCACTCGACTACGTGGCCCACATCTCTAAATCGCTTAGCATCCTGCCGCAGCTAATGACGCCTTAGGGCACGTTTCACACACGCGACTGCACCATCATGCTCTCCCTTCCCGTGACTAGTCTCAAAGAATGACCAAATCATTGGGATACTAGACTGCACATGCCACCTATAAATCCATAAAACAAAGTCTTAGTTATTATTTTCTTTAAGATGTTCTAGTGAATTTAGTTTAATTGTGAATATAAGAGAACCATAAGTACTACCTGTGGAGCCAATAGAATTGTTGTGACGACTTGAACTCTGTGCCACAACCATCCCACAATCTCGTAAAAAATCATGGAGACGAAAACAATGTTGCACAAAATGTGCATCATGTGAATGATCATCATTGATATAGAAATGATACTCTCGAATAATGACACGGGTCTCGGGGGTACTCGTCGCTATCCCATCTACATGAGCCTCTGCATGTCGATAGCTAATGTGGACCATAATAGCAACCTGGTGAGGTAAGCAATACAGATGATTAGGACACAAAAAATCAAATAAGAAATATAGCTCAAACACGAAACAAATATTATGAAATATAACCATTACCTGCTCTGAGAAGTAATAATCAAATTGTATCTCCTAAAAAGGTTTGAAGGTGTAGTTCTTTGCAAAATCAATCACAAAGACAACCACACCAATAGGAAACTCTGCCAGCAGACATGCTCCGAACTGATGATCCTGCCACTTGGCACAATGACTGTGCCGTATATAGGGGTAGATCTGCTCCCTAAATTGTTGAGATATCGAGCTCGTCTAGTGAGGCGGTGGCCACTGATGACCCGCCTGGGGGATAGGCCCCACACTTACACCACTGGCATGGTTGGTGAGATCTTGGGTGATATGCGGCCAGTGGGATGACAGGCTGTGTGTGACAGCCATTCTAGAGACTGGCATAGTTATAGCGCCAGCTCATTTAGTCGGGTTCACACTATAGAGAAACCGTGTATGTATTGGTTGAGTACCTTTCATATTATGTGTACTCTTATCTTGTATATGGTGTGTTGAGTGTTGAGTAGAGAAGAAGAAGATTTTCAGCCTCTCACCTTGTGTGTTCTCTATTAGGGTTTTGTGAGTGTGTGTGTGTGCTTGCAAGAGCTCAAGCTCTCTTCCCCCCTGCATCTTTTCATGGTATCAGAGCCTCGTTCATGCTAAGGGTTGAGCTGCAAGCAAGAGAACCACAGGAAGCGGTACGAGGGTAAGAGCTTCAACTACTCTTCCCTATTGTGTTGGTGACTACACCCTTGTCGGGAGCTCTACGGGAGGCACCGGAAAATGATCTCTGATTGAGGAGCTTTCTTCGCGGGAGTAAAGCTATTGGTCAACTATATAGTCCTACGGACTGAAATTTTCGGGCCGAAAATGCGTTTCGGGCGCGTCTGGACCTCCGTTTTTCAGAAAGCAGGCGATTTTGAGCACTGCGGGTAAGTCATCGATTCTCTGCAGAACTCTGTTTTTAGAACTGCAGGAAGACAGATTGACTGTGCAGACACTGTGGGTGCTGCAAAGAGGTCTACAGGTTGCCATTGGGTGTATGTATGTACATTGAATCACTGGTTGTGACATTTGAGAGTACTACAGTACCGCTCTGCAGAAAATACAGCAGTTGTGCAGGAAAAACCAGAGTGCAGTTTCTGGTAAAATTGTGTGTTTGGCAAGATGTCAAATGATGGCATAACACAGATTGTGGCTGAGAAGCTGGATAAGAATAACTTCCATGCTTGGAGGTTCAGGCTGATGAATTTCCTGATGGGAAAGGGCTATTGGGACTATATAGAAGGTGAGCATGAAGAGGCACCGGAGATACCAGATATCAATCCAACTGCTGCAGATGTCAAGGAGTTCAAGGATTGGAACCAAGGAGCCAGAAAGGTTATGTATTGGCTCTCCATTAGTATACAAGACACCATGATTGGGCACATTCAGGATGCCAAGTCCCCCAAGGAGGCGTGGGACACCTTGGTAAAGCTTTATGAAACAAATACCAAGGCACGTAAGATACAGTTGAAGAATGAACTTCATACTGTGGAGAAAAAGAGCATGTCTGTGAATGACTATGCGTTGAAGATAAAGGGTATTGTGGAATCCCTTGCATCTATTGGTGTGTCAGTAGATGATGATGATAAGGTGGAGGTCTGTCTACGTGGTCTCGGGCCACAATACAAGGCGTTCAAGACGTCTATTCAGACTCGGGAAAACATTCCCAACTTTACAGATTTGGTGTCTATGCTGATTATCGAAGAGAAGAGCTTGGGTGAAGACCAACAGTCTTCACAAAGCAAAAACAGTTCAGAGCAACAGGCCTTCTACACGAGTTCAGGAAGAGGACGAGGTAGAGGAGGCCGTGGAGGCGGTCAAGGAGGTGGCCGAACAGGTAATCAGAATTATGGTCAGCAGCAGCAGCAACAACAAGAGTCCCAGAATCAACAACAACAACAACACGCAGGTGGAAGAGGTAAATTTAGAGGCAGGGGGAGTCAAAGAGGCCGTGGAAACTGGCAAAGGCAATATAATGATGCACGTGAATGCTATTATTGTGGTAAGCCTGGACATGTGCAGGCAGAATGTTATAAGAAGCAGGCTGACATGCAAAATGGGAAAGTGCAGCAAAACAACTATGCATCCTCAAGCAAAAATAATGAGGATAATGAAAGGTTGTTTGTTATGCAGCATGTCGTGAATGCCATGTCTGAAAATGTTGATACAGCACAAAAAGATAATGTATGGTATGTGGATTCAGGCGCTTCGAACCACATGACGAGTCATGGGGAGTGGTTCAAGGAGATGAAAAACCCGGAAAGACCAGGTTTTGTGGAAACAGGGGATGACACTGCTCATCCAATTGCCCACGTTGGAGATGTGCCATTGTCTATGCAGGATGGCAAAGTGAAGTACCTTGCAGATGTACTTCATGTACCGAATATAACAAAGAATCTGGTTTCAGTTGGCCAGATGATTGAGCAGGGTTTGCAAGTTCGGTTTAACCCTGATGGGTGTTATGTTGAAGATTTCAAAGACAAGTGCAGGTTGGTTGCAAAAGGCAACAGAGTGGGCAGAATGTTTACGTTAAATGTAGACATGCCTGAAATGAGTGCTGCGATGTTTGCAAATGGTTCAGGAATAGTTGCAGACACAGACATTTGGCATAAAAGGATTGGACATGTAAATGTGCAGAGATTGAAGTCTATGCAGACAAAAGGAATTGTGACAGGGCTGCCAAAATTTAAAGTGGAAGGTATGCAGAAAATATGTGAAGCATGCCAATTTGGGAAGCAAACAAAGCATGTGTTTCCACGTAACAGATATGTGAGCAGAAATGCACTAGATGTTGTGCATTCGGATGTATGGGGTCCTACGAAGACCATATCTATGGGAGGCTGCAGGTATTATGTGACTTTCATTGATGACCACACAAGGAAAGTGTGGGTATATTTCATGAAAGAGAAGAGTGAGGTGTTCACTCACTTTCAGAATTTCAGAGTTTTGGTTGAAAAGAAAACAGGGAAATATGTAAAGTGCCTAAGGTCAGATGGAGGGGGAGAGTACTTCTCCATGAGTTCTCTGAATTTTTGAAGAAGAATGGAATTCGGAGACAGTTTACATGTAGATACACTCCGTAGCAAAATGGAGTTGCTGAGCGGAAAAATAGGCACATTGCTGAGATTGCGCGAGCATTGATGGAAGAGAAGAATATGCCGCATTGCTATTGGGCTGAGGCTGTTTCTACAGCAGTATACATCATGAACAGGACTCCAACTGCAGCCATACATGATGTAACTCCAGAGGAAAGGTTTACTGGCAGAAAACCAGATTTGTCTCATCTGAAAGTCTTTGGATGCATTGCATATGTGCATGTGCCAGATGAGCTGAGAACTAAGCTGGATCCAAAAGCTGAAAAATGTGTGTTTATTGGATACTCCCTTGAGCAAAAGGGATACAGGTGTTATAACCCTGCTACACGTGAGTTGAGGGTAAGCAGGGATGTTGTCTTTGATGAGATGAGCAGCTGGTATGCTGCTGAAAAAGAAGCTGTTGGGGCTGATGTGAGTGGAAGTGTGGTTGCACAGAATGCAGGTCAGCATCACAGTCTTTGAGTGGACGAGGAGAGTCCTCATCTAGTGGGTCTATTGATAGACCATGGAGTGGCAGGCTGCGTCATAATACCAGTCCTGCAAATGTGATTAGTACATCATGTAAAGGAAAAGAGAAAGTGGTTGAGCCCCTTGGTATGCCTGACATTTCTGCAGGGCATTCTCATGTTCAGATATGAGCCTTGATGAGGAGCTTGGGATCCCAGCTATGAGAACACCTGGTGTAAAGAAGGCTATGGAAGCCATGAATGAAAAGCTGCAAAGATCAGGGAGAGTGAAGAACCCTGTGCAGAGATTTACATATGATGGTTATGTGGCACATCACTATGCATATATGGCAAAGGTTGTGCAGGTTGTAGAGCCCACATGCATTGATGAGGCTGTTGGAAATGTGTGTTGGGAGAAAGCTATGGATGAGGAGATGGATGCACTATATGGAAATGAAACTTGGGATTTAGTGCAATTGCCTGAAGGCAAGAAAGCCATTGGATGCAAGTGGGTGTACAAAGTTAAACATAACAGTGATGGAAGCATAAATAGGTACAAGGCTAGATTGGTAGCCAAAGGATATGCGCAGACATATGGGATTGATTATGAAGAAACTTTCAGCCCAATTGCCAAGATGGCAACGGTGAGAGTTGTGATAGCAGTGGCTGCGTCAAAGCAATGGTCTTTACATCAGATGGATGTAAAGAATGCATTCTTGCATGGGGATTTGCAAGAAGAGGTGTATATGCTGCAGCCACCTGGTTATGAGGATGTGGGTCACCCCAAGCATGTTTGCAGGTTGAAGAAAACCTTGTATGGCTTAAAGCAAGCACCAAGAGCATGGTCTCACAAGATTTCTGAATATCTTGTCACTATTGGCTTTCATGTAGCCAATGCAGATTTCTCGATGTATGTGAGACATGGTGATAGAGGAGTTGTGCTTGTTGTCATCTATGTAGATGACTTGATCATTACGGGGGACCATGATGCAGAGATCTTTGATGTAAAGATCTTGCTTAGACAGAAGTTCGAGATGAAGGATCTGGGGGAGCTCAGATATTTCTTGGGCATTGAGGTGATTAGGTCACCACATGGTATTGGATTACTGCAGAGGCAGTATGGCTTGGACATGTTGTCCAAGTATGGTATGACAGGTTGTAAGCCTATTTCCGTGCCATTAGATTAGAATGGCAAGTTGAGTGCAAATTCAGGAGAGATCTTGGAGGATCCTACTATGTATAGGCGCATAGTAGGAAGTCTGGTCTACATGACGATCACCAGACCAGATTTGAACTATGATGTTGGGTTGGTGAGTCAGTTTATGCAGGTTCCACGGAAACCGCATTTGGATGCAGTGAGATGCATACTGAGGTATGTGAGGTCTACTTTGCATTGTGGACTATTCTATGAGACTGGGACAGAGATATGTGTACATGGGTACACAGATGCTGATTGGGCTGGTAGTATCTCAGATAGAAGATCTACCAGTGGATTCATGTTTTCTTTGGGGAGTGCTGCTGTGACTTGGAGCAGCAAGAAGCAGCCTACGGTTGCTCTATCGAGTACAGAGGCCGAGTACAGAGGAGCTGCTATGGCAGCATGTGAGGTAGCTTGGTTGAGAAAGCTACTTGCAGATTTGGGTCTATCAGTGGATAGACAAGTTGTCATTTTCTGTGACAACATTAGCAGTATACAGTTGGCCAAGAACCCAATCTTTCATGCTCGTATGAAGCACATAGAGGTCCACTACCACTTCGTCAGAGAGAAGGTCTTGGCAGGAGATCTTGACCTTGTTTATGTCAGCACAGAGGATCAGGTAGCTGACATCTTCACCAAAGCATTGGGTACAGAGAAGCTTCGCAGATTCAGGGCTTCGCTTGGTGTACATGAGATGGAGTTGAGCTCGAGGGGGAGTGTTGAGATATGGAGCTCGTCTAGTGAGGCGGTGGCCACTGACGACCCGCCTGGGGGATAGGCCCCACACTTACACCACTGGCATGGTTGGTGAGATCTTGGGTGATATGCGGCCAGTGGGATGACAGGCTGTGTGACAGCCATTCTAGAGACTGGCATAGTTATAGCGCCAGCTCATTTAGTCGGGTTCACACTATAGAGAACCCGTGTATGTATTGGTTGAGTACCTTTCATATTATGTGTACTCTTATCTTGTATATGGTGTGTTGAGTGTTGAATAGAGAAGAAGAAGATTTTCAGCCTCTCACCTTGTGTGTTCTCTATTAGGGTTTTGTGAGTGTGTGTGTGTGCTTGCAAGAGCTCAAGCTCTCTTCCCCCCTGCATCTTTTCATAAATGTGGCTATGAAGTGACAATGTGGTGTATGTTTGTCCACAAGCTGCAACTTCCTGGACTGTCCACCACTCTGGAGCTGGTGTGTCACATACTCATAACGTTACCATGGAACTATCTCTTGGTCACTTGCATCAAGTTCTACCATCTGTAGATGTGCAAGTGAACCACATGATGTGTAATTTCTCTCCACACAAGGCATTCTATGGAACTGGGCATCCTCCGTGCATGCACATAAAAGAGAGTGGATGAAATCACGAGGACTACGAGGCAACTCTCTATGCCCACTAAGAGAACGAAACACATCATAAAAAAGTTTGAACTCAACATGGTAGCGACAACATGTCACGTTGACGTGAGTACCTCACAAACCAAGGCTTACACCCCTCAAATGACCTTTGCCCAATTTTAAGCTCTGGATACGATGCCACAAACTGAGAATACAACTCTGTTTGGGTCATTTCAAGAAAGCAAGCACCGTGCTCAATGAACACTCTTCTTGTCACTCTCTTACGCAAAGCTTTCTTGAAAATTGGTGAGGCATGACAATTCTCCTCCAAAAAACTTTCTATCAAGGCTCTAGTGGTTTCATCTAGTAGGCGATCATGCCTAGCTACACGACCCCACTACTCACCCACAAAGCACCAACCTCATTGGCATCTAAAGTTTGTCGTCTAATAGACCCAACTCTAAGTGCGTGTGGTGCTATGGAAAGGATGCAAGATGTGGCAGTCACCTTACCCTTCATTTGGGAGCTACTTATGGTTGCCACAATAGCCCGTCGAGCAGCCAAAGTGTCCGTCGCAAAGTTCCTCTTCTTGTTAACTATATAGGAATGACGAACACTTTGTAGCACCGCCATGCCATCTCTCCTCTCTCTTTGACCTCCAATGTCGGAAAGCGCCCTGCAGTTGGCCATGTTGGGCAAATCGATCAATGCATCAAGCACACATGTCTGTGATGAAGGCGTGAGGTCTTTGAAATAGGAATGGAAGATTGCATGGGCACAATGATGTGCCCCTGAATTTGATAGTTCTTTCCTATCCACACGATGGGCACCCAAAGAAGGGGGGATGGGTTCTTGTAGAAGAGAAGGGGACTCAAGAAGGGCGGGTTCATGTGGATTATCTAAACTAAGGGGTAGTGGGGGGGAAGAGGGCGGAGGGAGAGGAAGTGGAAGAGGAGGAACAAGGCTTGGATCATCGCCAATGGAAGGTGTTGCTCGTTGACGTGCTCTCCACTCTCTCTTTCTCTCATCACGAGCTACCCTTTTTCTCTCCTCCTCTTGAACTAGGTGGACGGGGGGAAGTCTAGTCCTATCATGTTTCCGACTCCTACGACTTTGTGAGAACCCATTCTCAAGGAAGCTAAGAGAGTAAAAATTATGAAGGCTCAATGATGGAATAGTACTAGAGATAAATGTGGGATAGTACTAGAGATGTGTGATTATATAGGAAAATAGGTTATCCACTTCAAATCTCATTGGATTTCCTATCTAAGATTGATTGGATAATTAAGATAAATATAAAGATAATTAAAGATTAGCTATTATCCACTTAAAAATCAATATTATTTAATAATATTTATTAACAAGTCTAAATATTTATCATCACTAGATATATAAATATATCTTTTATTTTATAATTATATAACTAAATTTTTTTTATAATGTATTTTTTCTAAATTTTATTCAAAGGTTTATTCTACACAAAATATTTTCAAGAAATATTAAATTTTAAAATTATTTTTTTAAATTGAATAACATGAACTTTAAAAATAATATTATTGATCTAATTCCAAAATATAATCCTTTAAAATTAGTGACTTCAAATTCTTTTATTTAAGAAGTTATATATATATTTTATTATTTAAAATTCTATATTCTATTTCTCTAAATTACTAAATTAACTTTTTTAAAAATATATTTTTGAAAAAAATGGGAAGGTAGGAAGGAGGTGCCATGTGTTACATACGTGCATGACATGTGGCATTCTCTTGACATGTGGCACTGTTATGGCTTATGTGGCAATTCCATGATGTGGCATGCCATGTCACCAAGTGTGAGGTGGCATGCAAAGGTGGAAAGAAGATGTGGCATTAATGATGACTAGGATGATGAGGTGGGGAGTCAGCTAGGTTGACCATGTTGACATGGAGGGTGGAGGTGGCAAGGTGAGGTGGCAAGCTGCTTATGTGGATCCTCTTGAAGCTCATGTAGACATAAAGTGGCATGCATATATAAGGTTTGTGCCTACCCAAGCCTCACACATGGAATGATATCTAGGCTTTGAAGTTTACCAAGCCTAGATTTCCAAACCTAACTAGGATTGGTTTTAGACTTGAAAAGGGGAGAGTGGACACAATATGGGAATTTTCACTTGGGAGGATTGAAAATGGACCTTCCCATACTCCAATTTTTTTCAATAAATTCATGGCAATAAGCGTATTGATCCTTAGAGATTTTAGATTGAAAGATTCAATATTTGATTTTCTAGAATTAAATTACAATTGATTTAATGGGCCTCTAACAGTCATAACAAATTTTTCAAAGTAAATCTACAAAAATCCAACCGTTAGATTTGTAATTTTATCTTATACCCACATTATTCTAATTGTCCCCAATCTAATCATCACTAGATCCATACAGTTTGAGCATTTTAAATGGTAGATGTGGTGGGAGGACAAAATATTATGTTTTTTAACAATTCTAAACCTTTTAAAGAATATAGAAAATAGTAGAACACATAAAAAATTACTCGATAAATCAAGTTAAGCTCTATGTTATTTGTATTTGTGATATGCAAAGTGGGAACATCATATGAGCAATAATGTAAAAGTTATAGGCAATTTACTCACATTCACTGTACTACCTGTCTAAACCTCCGATAGGGCCTGTATAAAATTTTGGTTCCCAAAGAAAAGGGGATTTGCAATTATTGGATATTCCATCAGATTATAGTTTTAGGTGCCCAACTTTGCATATGATGTTTCATTAGAAGACCTTGAAGTGAAACTCCTTGGGGCTACTAGGAGAGATTGGCTATTCTTCTTGAAAAAATGCTTGTTTTCATGCTAAAGCCAAGGGCGCCCACTACATGAAACTAGATAACCTCATCTTGTGACCACCCATAAAGCAGCCATTGCCACCTTTCTTTCTGAATAGTTACCTTTTTGTGGAGAGAGGTGAGTTTTCTCGAAAGATAGGGATTTTAAAAACCCTTTTTGTAAAAAATTATATTAAAGAAGCTCCAGGTTTTTGTGGGTTTTCTCTCTTTTCAAGTTTTTAGTCACAAAAATGCACCCAAAAGAGAGAGAGAGAGAGAGAGAGAGAGAGAAGAAAAATGGTAATGGGATAAGGTGTGTGTGTATATATATATATATACATACATATATATATATATATATATATATATACATACATATATCTACATATATATATATACGTATATATATATATATATATATATATATATATATATATATATATGTATGTATGTATATATATATACATGTATATATATATATATATACATACATATATCTACATATATATATACACGTATATATATATACGTATATATATATATATATATATATATATATATATATATATATGTATGTATGTATATATATATACATACATATATATATATATATATATATATATATATGTATGTATGTATGTATGTATGTATGTATATACATATATATAAAGTTTTTTGGCACAATAGAAATAAATGGAAAGAAAAAGCACAATAGACAATGCAATAGATACACAATGGAGAGAATTCAAAAATTTTGATTATACCAAAGAGGTACAAGTGATTGTGTCTTCCACCTGTGCACTCTCAAGTGGAGCTTAGATGGGAATCTAGACATACTCCGGATGGAGGATGTACGAAGTGTTGAAGGGGGTGGATACTCACAAATATTGGATGCCTTAACTCATGGCAACCATGTCCATATATTGTATTGTAGGCGATGTGGTGGATGTGTATACAATGAGGTTGGTACACTGCATAGACACGATCATTGCCGTATATTTAAGAACATGGCCCCCACTAACAACCTACCACTAATGATGGACCTGGTATCTGAGGGAATATTCTTCATACCATCACCCACTAGTGATGGGCTTGGTATCTGAGGGAATATTCCTCATACTATCGCTCGGGCCCCAGCTAACTCTTGTACCCCTAACCCCCTACTAGCCATGGCCAAGGTCACAATAATGAACCCATCCGCGTCTCAGTCGGGGTTACCACTAACGACATGTGCACCATGGCTACTCCTCATAATGGGGGCCTAACAAATGTGCATTATACATCAAAGTGAGATACATGTTGAGAGGCGGGCATTGAGTGTATACTAACAGATGGATCTTGAACCCTGTAGAAGCTTGAGAATACCATTTCTAGGGTTTCTTAACTCATGGGAAGAGGGAGAAAAATTTAAAAACTCCAAGCTTCAAAAATTCCTCAAAATGGTGCTCTATGTGTTGTTAAAGATGTCCCCGACCAAAGTCCCAAGGTTATTTGTGGAAATGGCTATTGTTTTTTAAAATTTGGTCCAAGAGATTGGTCCAATATCCAAATCTTGCCCAAAAAAACCTTAGTAAAAATTCTAGATGAAGAAAAATTCATGAAATCTAACCATGTTCCATCTTCTTGATCAAGAAAATGTAAAATATTTTCAATAAATTTCAAGAAAGTGGATCAAAATGCAAGCTCTAATACCAATTGAAATGGATCTAAACCAAAGATAAAGAAATCAACATAGTAAAGTCTAAATCTAGCATCCATTTTATGGTCATCAAACACGTATGAGAAATCCATGTGATTATGATGAAAAGAGAAGAAATCCCCATGCATATGTAGCAAAGAAGGTGTGTGCATAAGGCCTAAGTGATTTAACCTCTGACCCATGAGGATGGCTATGAAGCTTGCCATGAGCCCTAGACCATGAAAGGCCATCTCCATGAAAGGAGCCAAGGGTACATATAAGTGTCCAAGATATGAATGACTAAAAAGATCCCTACAATGAACCGAAGGCCCTATTTATAGTAGCCTTAACCATGGCCCATTATTTACATGTGTTGGACCTTAATTTTTCTTCATTACATAAAAAAGATATATGTATGAAACATCTATAGCTTCTGGAATAATGTGAAGGCTTTCTCTTTGGGCATTGGTAGCTATGGAATGAGCCTTTGATCTTTCATTAGGTGACTCTGTTGGTTGTTCCTCTTTCTTTTCGAATCTACTTAGATCTAAAGTGCTTTGGCATATCTGGGTTCCTATAAAAAGGTGTGTTTAATCAAAATGAGGCTATGGAAATAGTTGGTCTGAGAATGACAGTATTTGTGTAGAGTCAGGTTCTGAGACAGAAAAGGGAGGCGGATGAAGTGCTCTTTAGACCCAAGTTGAAGTGGAGGCATTCTACAAACATATTAGGCTAAATATGCACTGATCTCATTTTTGCCTCAAGGATTTTCACACCTCCTCTCTCTGGAAAAATGGGCTCATGGTGAAATTTCTACAAATCAAATCAAAAGCTGTTAGAATTTACACATTTGAAATGTACTCATCGAGACCTTTCCAATGATATATAGCATGATGGGAAATTTTATTCAAGAAGTCCTTGAATAATCAAAATTTTCCATCATGCTATCTCCGCCAACAACATTTGTTTTGATTAGCAAAAATTTCATCATAAGCCCATTTTTTAGAGAGAGGTGTCGAAATCCTTAAGGGGCAAAAATGAGAGTCTATATTTTGTCTAATGAGAGATTTTGCTACTATGAAGAAGATCTCAATAATGGTTTCATCTTCTTTAAAATTTTAAGGAATGCCAACGCCTTAACTCCTCAGCAACAACAACAAGATCAACAGTACTCCTCCTGAATCACCTCATTAGGAGTTGTAGCTAGGTACATGTAAGGTCTGGTGCAACATATACTCATTATTGCAATGTGTTTTTATACTCTTCCTACTCTTATCTATTGGGTTTTTTCCTCTTTAAAATAATTCTTATTCCTTTTTCAAAAAACAAAATCACACTTCATGATCTGATAGTCTCATTGTCGGGAAACTTAGCAACATAGTGATGCTAGTTGGTTACCATTCGGGTTGCTTAAACACACAAGCTCTTGTGTAGATGCTAAATACACGAGAGTGGTTGAGTGCTCTTGTGTAGATGCTAAATGCACGAGAGTGGTTGAGTGACTTGCTTGGTGTTGCTTGGGTTTCCATTATTTTCAGACTTTAGGTGAAGCTATTGGGGTTGAAGTCGGTGGTGAGGATTTCTTCACGTTGTCCAGTTTTGGCAACCATTATGATGGGATTACCATCATAGTATCCTTGTTGTTGAATCATGTGCACAAGAACCCATCTTTTGATGAAAAATAGGTAGAGGGAGAGGAGACACACACATAGGAGCAAACCCTAATGTATTAATCAAAGCCTAACCATAGAGGGAAGCCATGTCCCATCTCACACGATGCATAAAGCCATAATCCATAAGCTACAACACACTACTTGTGTTGTGTCCACACATAGCTAACCCTAGCTGCTGTCCACACATTATGACCAGCTGGACGCGGTCATTTATCTCTCACACATGTTACTACCTAACATGCCAGCACATAGTGCAACTGGCACAAGCTGAGATCGAGCTTGAATCTCAACAGCCCCCCTCAAGCTCATGATGTACTGCCATAGATGAAGATGTAGATGAGCTTGGGCTATCAAAGCTCTCAACACTCCCCCTCAAGCTCATGCCATATACTCCCAACATAGTACGGAAGTACTCAAACTTCTCCTTGCTAAGTGGCTTTGTAAAGATGTCAGCCACCTGCTCTTCAGTCTTCATATACTGCAAATCCACTGTACCATCCTAACACTTTCTCTCTGACAAAATGATAGTGGACCTCTATATGTTTGGTCCGTGCATGAAAAACTGGATTCTTGGCTAATTGTATGCTACTCATGTTGTCACAATGAATGACAACCTTGCCATCAATAGGCTCACCCAAATCATCCAAGAGACTCTTTAACCATACTCCTTCACATACAGCTATGGCTGCACCCCTATGTTCAGCATCTATACTAGATAAAGCAACAGTAGGTTGCTTCTTACTGCTCTAACTCACCACTGCCCTTCTAAATGTAAAGGCATAACCACTAGTAGACATCCTGTCATACGAGCTACCTGCCCAATCTGCGTCTGTGTAGCCATGTATATCCAAGCCTTTACCATGTTGATAAAGAAGACCATAATGTGCAGTGGTCTTTACATAGCGCATAATACGTCTCACTGCATCCAAATGAGGTTTTCTGGGGCTTTGCATAAATTGGCTTACTAGCCCCACAACATAACTGAGATCCGATCGTGTGATAGTCATGTAAATAAGACTGCCACCATCTTTCTATACATAGATGGATCATCCAACTCTTCACCAAAATCAGCCCGCAGCTTCACATTCTGCTCCAAAGGTGTACTCATTGGCTTACACCCTGTCATCCCATATTTTGCCAACATATCCAATGCATATTGGCGTTGCACTAACCATGTTCCTACATGGTCTTTGATCACTTCAATCCTAAGAAAATTTCTCAATTCACCCAGGTCTTTCATGTCAAACTGCCCACTCAATGCCTTCTTGACATGCATAACATCTGTAGCATAATCTCCTGTGGCAATCAAGTCATCCACATAGATTGACAAGCAAGACAATCCCATGATCTGTTTTCTTCACATAGAGTGAAGAATCTGCTAAAGAAACCTAAAATCCAAGGGTGATAAGATATCAGCTTGTCTTATCACTACAAGCACGAGGTGCTTGCTTCAAACCATATAATGCTTTCTTTAACCTACATACATGAGTGGGGTACCTCGGGTGTACATATCCTTCTGGCTGTGCCATATAAACTTCCTCTTGTAAATCACCATTTAGAAATGCATTTTTCACATCCATTTGATGCATTTACTAACCATTTGCTGCAGCAATGACTGCTCTCACTGTTCCCATCTTTGCAACTGGACTAAATGTTTCATCATAGTCCAAGCCTTGGATTTGTGCATAACCCTTAGCTACCAACCATGCTTTATGGTGCTCAATGGAACCATCTGATTTGCATTTCACTTTATAAACCCATTTGCAACCAATGACATTTTTGCCTTGTGGTAAGGCAACCAAATCCCAAGCTTCATTATGGACCAATGTGTCCATCTCAGCATCCATTGTCTTCTCCCATACATGCTTCCCATTAGCTTCTCTATAGCATGTAGGTTCCACATGCTTCACTAAAGAGGTCATATATGCGTAATGCATCGCAAAGTCATAGTAAAGTCACGATATGTCAACGTGTCAAACTGGATACCTGACCCTTTGGGATCTCTGCAATGCATGCGGATCGCTCTGAACACCTATCACTCTAGCATGTGGAGGCACATATCTATCCTGCCTTGCACCTGGTGTGCGTAAAACTGGTATGGCAAGTTCCTCATCCAAACTTTTTGAACTTCACTACTCATAACCTATAATGCCAATTCCTTCAACCCTTTTTTTTCCTTTATCCATAGCACTACTCCAAGTGCTCACACTCTCATGTCTCAAGCATCCTGATCATGGACGTATAGTAATACTCTGAGACTTTGCTGGCCCAGACATAGAAATAGAGCTTTTTTGGGGCAAGTTCACATGCACATCAGCATCAATGGAATCAATGACACCCTCATTCTTTGCCTTGTACCAAACTAGCAAGTTCATCAAACACCGCATCTTGTGAGATAACCACTTGCCTAGTATGTGGATTGTAAAATTTATATGCCTTGCGATCCCATGCATACCCAACAAAATCACACTTTTTTGCCTTAAGATCCAACTTCTTCCTTCTCTCATTTGGCACATGCACATAAGCTATGCTACCAAACACTTTGAGGTGTCCAATGTCTGACCTAAAACCTGTAAGACGCATCTCTGGCGTACTTCCATGTATGGCAGCTGTGGGTGTCATATTAAGTACATACACCACTGTGGCACATGCTTCTGCCCAATAATAATCTGGCATGCTCTTTTCATTGAGAATTTCCCTAGCCACATCACCAATGACTCTATTTTTCCTCTCAGCAATGCCATTTTGCTGAGGTGTGTACCTACAAGTTAGCTGCCTTCTTATGCCATTATTTCTTAAGAAGTTCTCAAAAGCATATGAGGTGTATTCACCACTTCAATTTGTCCTCAAACATTTAATCCAAGAGCCATATTTCTTCTCTGCAAAAGCTTTGAAGTCCATAAACTTTCCCAACACTTCACTCTTCTCTTTGAGAAAGTAAATCCAAGTCATTCAGCTGAAATCATCAATGAATGTCACATAATACAAACTGCCTTTAATGGATGGGTTTTGTGCAGGACCCCATACATCACTATGAACAATCTCAAGTGGCCTGCTATTCACGTTGCCTTCTTTAGGAAATGGCACCCTTACTTGCTTTCCAAACTCGCAAGCATCACAGACATGCATATTCCCATCATACTTGAATCTAGGCAGCCCACCAACAATGCCTCTTGCCTGCATGTTCTTTAACCTTTGTATGTTCACATGTCCAATCCTTTTATGCCACATTTCAATGTCCTATACCACATTAATTTTTGGCCGATTTCAACTTAGGAATCCCAGCATCCAACTTAAATAACCTACCTTCTTTCTTGCCTTTGGCAACAATGACTCTACATCCATTTTTGAAATCCTCAATGAAGCAACCATGCTCGTTGAAACGTACCTGTAAACCTTGTTCAACCATTTGACCAACTGAGGCCAAACTTTTTGTAATAGAAGGCACATAGAAGACATCTGCCATAGACTTTGTTTCACCATTGCACATCACCAATGGTACACTCCCAACATGAGTGATAGCCTATTGGGAATCATCACCTCTCTCCACATAGCCTTTCACATCCATCGGCTTCATATGTTCAAACCATTCACCATGACAAGTCATATGGTTTGATGCTCCAGAGTCCATATACCAAGTGTCATCACTGTCATTATTTGTCATCATAGATCCCACAACATGTTTCATGGAAAACAAGTGATTTGCACTGCCATCATGATTGCTTGATGCAAAATTTCCACCATTTGTTCTCCCCATGTAAGGAAGTCCAGGAGACTTCATCTTCAATGCATATGTGTGGAACTATTGTGGGCAGCCCTTGTTGTAGATGAAAGCCTTTGAAAAATTCTTCATGAAAACTCTATGAAATAGGTTGCAAATGATGCATACACTTTAGCCAAACAAGTCCCGCATCATATCCTTTCATTGTGATGATCATTGAGGCTTATTGGAGTAGAGCATCAACCGTAACAATGGATCTCACCAAAACTATCAAAAAATTACATGTCTAAAATCCCAAGTATTTCCCATTTTCTACATACAAATCATGCCACTTGGTTAAGCAACACCTTCCTCAAGTATGCCATATTGTTGCACATACTCCAAAGATTTCCAAGTAGCCTCATCCTGTAGAAATAGACCTTCCAATCATGAAACAAGGGCTCTTTGGTGAGATCATGGGTGATATGCGGCCAGTGGGATGACAGGCTGTGTGATAGCCATTCTAGAGAGACTGGCATAGTTATAGCACCAGCTCATTTAGTTGGGTTCACACTATAGAGAACCCTAGTATGTATTTGGTTGAGTACCTTTTCATATTGTGTGTACTCTTATCTTTGTATATGGTGTGTTGATGAGTGTTGTGTGAAGAAGAAGAAGATTTTCAGCCTCTCACCTTGTGTGTTCTGTTTTAGAGCTTTGTGAGTGTGTGTGTTCTCTTTTAGGGCTTTGTGAGTGTGTGTGCTTGCAAGAGCTCAAGCTCTCTTCTCCCCTGTACCTTTTCATGGTATCAGAGCCTGGTTCATGCGAAGGACTAAGCTGCAAAGCAAGAGAAGCACAAGAAGCGGTACGAGGGTAAGAGCTTCATCTACTCTTCCCTATTTATGTTGGCGATTACACCCTTGTCGGGAGCTCTACAGGAGGCACCAACAAATGATCTCTGATTGAGGATCTTTCTCCGCGGGAGTAAAGCTAAAGGGTAACTATAGTGTCCTATCGGACTATGACAAAATTTTTCGGGTCGAAAATGCGTTTCAGGCGCATTAGGACCTCCGTTTTTTGAAAAACAGGCGATTTCTGTAAGATTCCTCCCCAGCCTCTCAAGATGTCCCCCTGTAATCAAATCCCTCTTCAGAAATATAAAAGATCTTGTTTCTACCAGTTTTGGCCTAGAGAGAGAAAATGTTCTAGAAAGAGAATATTCAAATTTTAAATATTTTTGGATAAAAAATATCTCATCTTATTAAAATAAGTTTCCCTGAAACAGAAGTTCAAAAAGATTTTCAGAAGGTGCACTAGAAATTAAGTATAATATGTTCAAGAGGCATTATCCTGGGGGTGAAGATTTTTTTGAAATTTTAAATTAAGGTTCCTATGGACCAATAAGATTCATCCAAATGTAGGGAGGAGATAAATGAAGAAATAAAAGAAAAATCTCCCAAAAATGAGTAAATACTCACATAAGATGAAGAGTTGACTAAGGACAAGGTTAATAATTAAAAAAGGGAGATATTTAGAAGTAATGATGCATTTTTGACACCTCTGCATGGGGGAATTTCCCTCATGAAGGAGGTGCCTATTTCACATGCTTGAATGAGTTTTAAACTCCCAAACAATGGGATATTTTTATCTCTCCTCTCTCCTGTTTCAACTAGATCCAAAAAGTGAGCAAAACTAACCTAAAAATGGCCAAAAAATGACCAAACTGATTTGGAAAATTCTAGAATCAGTTGGCTTGGTTAGAAGGTCACTTTTTCCTATAAATAGAAGCCCTCCCGTTTGTTGAAACTTAATAGTGTTTTGCACTATTACCCTGTCTCTCCCAAGTGCCAAAAACAGTGAATTGTATTCATAATTCATTAGTTTTTTACCTTCCTTCTTCTAGAAGATTGGTGGCCACTCTTGTCTCAAACAAGAGTTGAACCCTCAAACCATCAAGCCAAAGGAAAGCTCTCAAAATCCATTAGTAAGTTGGTGATTCTTCTCTTTTCCATTTATTTTATGGTTTTTATGGTTTTTATGGTTTTATATGCTTTTTGTCTTCTCTGAAATTGCAAGTGATGTTATGCCTCATTGCAAAAGGCATTCCCCTCTCTTTTCTAGTAAATCCAACCATTCTTTATCCTAGGTGAATGATTAATGAATAAAATAAAGTTTTTCATAATGTTTCTCTTAAATAAGTAGAAAAATGTTACTTTATAATGATTTAAATACTCTTGATGCATTTCTAATTAATTTTAGAGACTTAAAATTGAAAAATGGTCAGCCATACAAAGGAGGTTATGGCGAAATTTTTAAAAAAAATTAAAAATAAGTATTATCTTTCATTATTCTAAAAGAGTAATCCTTATGATTTCTATATTCTAAAGTGTCATTTTCATGCATAGAAGATGCATAGAAGATGCATTTTGATTATTTGTATAAAAAAAATTAAAAATAAGTATTATCTTTCATTATTCTAAAAGAGTAATCCTTATGATTTCTATATTCTAAAGTGTCATTTTCATGCATAGAAGATGCATTTTGATTATTTGTATAAAAGAAAAGTAGTATTATTATAAAATGTATTACTTTCATTATTATTGACTTTTATGCATTAAAGTATGCATAAAGGATTATTTTTTTATTATAAAAGTGTTACTTTTATCATATTTGATTTTTATGCATAAAAGTATGCATAAAATATTATTTTTTTATTATAAAAGTATTACTTTTATCATATTTAATTTTCATGCATAGAAGTATGCATAAAGATTATTTTTTATTATAAAAGTGTTACTTTTATCATAATTGATTTTCATGCATAAAAGTATGCATAAAGGATTATTTTTTAATTATAAAAGTGTTACTTGTATCATATTTGATTTTTATGCATAAAAGATTATTTTTTTTATTATAAAAGTTTTACTTTTATCATATTTGATTTTCATGCATAGAAGTATGCATAAAAGATTATTTTTTATTATAAAAGTGTTACTTTTATCATAATTGATTTTCATGCGTAAAAGTATGCATAAAAGATTAATTTTTTATATAAAAGTGTTACTTTTATCATATTTGATTTTCATGCATAGAAGTATGCTTAAAAGATTATTTTTTTATTATAAAAGTGTTACTTTCATCATAAATGGTTTTTATGCATAAAGTGTGGTTTTCATCATAAATGATTTTTATGCATAAAAGATAATTTTTTTATATTAAAAGTGTGATTTTCATCATAAATGATTTTTATGCATAAATGGGTGCATAAAAGATATTTTTTTATATTAAAAGTGTGATTTTCATCATAAATGATTTTTATGCATAAAAGATATTTTTTTATATTAAAAGTGTGATTTTTATCATAAATGATTTTTATGCATAAATGGGTGCATAAAAGATATTTCTTTAATATTAAAAGTGTAAATTTCATCCTAAATGGTTTTTTATGCATAAATGGGTGCATAAAAGATATTTTTTATTAAAAGAGTGATTTTCACCATAAAAGATTTTTTATGATGATAAAAGTGTGACTTTCATCAGAATCAGATTTTTTGCATAATTAGATGCATATAGAATCTTTATAATTAAATAAGGGTTCTCCTTAATCCTCTATTTAATTTTCGTAAAAATTAGAAAAATGAATAAGTAGATAATCTGTGAGAAGAAATGCTATCGTAATGAAAAAATTCAATAAAACTATCGAAGTCAGAGATCGAGATAAATGACTATCTTATTCCTCATAAGAAATTCATGTTTTAGAAACCTGTAAGCAAATATTCGTTCGTCGAACGAAATTTAGAAAAAGAGAAATTGAAATAGTACCTTTGAGAGAGATAGTTTAAGAAGAACCTTTCCAGACCCAAACTCAAATTCAGACTATTGACCAAGACCTAATTCCTTCGTCAAATTCAACCAATGACGATGTGCCCAGTTCAGGAAAAATGTACTCAAATCCCCCACCGAATCTCAAACTAAGTTAAGACTTTTGATTTTGATCTGAGGATCAAGTTAATAGAACTCGAGGAATTTTGTTTAGAATTCACACCTCGATCTAGAAGTATTGAGATACAGATTTAAGATTATTCATGGTTTTCAAACAAAATCAAAACTATAAACTTGCATAGAAACCCTGTTTTCTTAAAAGACTGTCTTACGCCAAAATGTTGGAGGGAGCATTTGGCATATATGTTTATCTAAGGGAAGTTCGGTTGCAACAACAGCTGGCGGGGAGTGTTTGAGGGACAGCTCACGCGGCAAAGTTTGCTGAGGTCTTGACCAGCCTCGGTATGGTTAAAATGGTGCGCTTCCGGTACGATGGACGAGGGCCGACGAAGAGGTCCCTGAGTGAAGTGCCAGGACACCTAAGGAGGATCCTGGAGGGTTCTGACCAGGCGATGCACGGGCTCGCGGTGCCGAGGACACCCATACATATGTCGAGGAAGATATTGTATGACAGACCAATGTTATTGTAATCTATCACTGGATCTCGTTGTTGACTCGCTGGTCTCAACGGAGAGTCCAGAGTGATACTATTTTGTGAGAAACAAAGACTCAATGGAAATTTTGAGAAGTATGACATGTGTAACCAGTAAAATTGTTTGTCAATGGATTGTTTTTATTAAAGTTTTAAAGAGGAGTGTGTGGGTATCTGTTTTCTAAAGCTAAAGTTAAGAAAGGCATTTCAATTATGGGTGGGTGAGTACTTGTTTGGTTCCACCGATTCCAGTGGTAGGGTGGTGGCTAACCCATGGGCCGGATGGGGTTAGGCTGGAATCATGGAGTTTTAATAATCAAACTGAAAAATCTTAGGATTACGCTAGGCTTCGAGTAGATAGTTAATGCCTGATAAATTTCTCGATTGAGTGGATCAACGGCTGTGCCTAATCTTGATTAGGAAAAAAGCGTTGAATTGCTCAGATGATCAAATTATATCAGAAGACCATATTAGAGAGTTTGGAAAAATCCCATTACTTTGGGAATTTTCTTTTCCATCTACTTTTTGGTGTATCTTGAGCATACAAATTCCAAAGTTGTCGGAGAATGTGGATTTAGAACCTACTCTTCAAGTGCTTTCCAATGATATGTCACATGAGGGGGTTTTGATAAAATCTTAAAAGGATTCACCATGTCCCCCATTTTTTAATCTTACAAAATGGGAATTGGGATTTTCCCAAACTCCCTAATAGGGTCTTTCAATGTTAGTTTCCTTCTATCTGGTTTATTCAAGTGAAGGATAGTTTAGATTTTGATCTCGTTAGAAAACTCGTTAAGAAAAATTCAAAAAGGTGGAATCGTCCCCGCTTTCCGGGCATGGAAAATTTTCTCGATTTTGGTTTTCGGAGTGACCACCAGCCTAGTCTTGTGCCCGGATATTCGTGGGCGAGGCCCCGAGTGAGAAACCCTGCCCTGCGCATGAGGGGGCTACTTTCGCTATCAGCTACCGAGAATCCGACGTGCGGAGGGGGCAGAGGGATCTCACAGTTAGTATCAGAGAGAAGTTGAAAGCTAATAAGGATAAACAAATTCTTATCAGAAATTGATAATAAAAACTCAGAAAAAGCATTTTTCATAATGTATTTTCATTCCGTAAGCTTCTTTAACGAAGAATTTTTAATCAAAGAAATTGTTTTTATAGATGGAAGTTCCCTATTTATCTGGTATTCCCGACCTCACCCAGTCTCAAGATATGACTGTGTTCACCTTCGAGCATCTCATTTCTTCCGCTTCAACTCGAACATGCCGAGCAAGACTCGCACGCTATTTCGAGGATTTATATTTTCCTAACCCAGTGGAGAGAATACTAAGTGGTTTGCAGGGTAGTATGTCCACGCCTCTTGTGACCACCGTGCAATGCTGTGGTGGCAGAACCTCTCATTGGCTAGGATTCTGTTAAAGCTGAAAATGGTACGTGGCATCATTCTATATCATTCGACGCCTCGAAATTTCAGACTTTCATGCCAAGTCTACAAACTCCTTAGTTGTTTTATTCCTATAAGGAGAAAATAATAGCTCCCTTGTCAGTAAGTGAACGTTTGTATCAGGGCATGGCTATGGCCCAATACCATCGTCATATGCGTCTCCCGAGGAGATTTTGAATTTTGGAGCCGAGCTACTCTATGTACATATTGCAACTTTTATATAAATAAAGAAATGTTTTTCGGAGAAAAAATTCCTGTTGTATAAGTGATTGTTTACGGACGATCTGATAAAGAAAAATCTATTATCAGACATATGTCATAGATCTCCAATAAGATCATTGTCTTGTTTAAGAAATTGTTTTTCGAACCTCTTAAGTCTTAGGATCTCGTGGATAATATCAAAATAAAAATTTAATAATATATAAATTTTTGGTAGAATCATGAGACGAGGAAACCGTGGCCGTTAGCTAGACCCTGTCTCTGAAGATGACGAGCTTGACCCTGATGTTCGCAAGGCTCTTCATAGGACTCAGCCACAGGACCCTTCAAAGGAGAAGGGGAGAACCTGGGCGAGGCTGTGGAGAAATGGGTGGAAGCCATGGAAGAGTATTTTGACGTCACAGGCTACAATGAGCGGAGCAAAATGGCTCTTGCCCGACTGAAAATAGTGGAAATAGCCAGGGTAGCATGGAGGAACCACTGTGACACCAACCGTCTGGATAGAAATACTCAGTCCTGGAATGATCTAAAAACCTATCTAAGAAAGAGATTTTGTCCTCTTGGATTTTTGGAAACCAAAATGAACGAATTCTTAGAGCTAAAGCAGGAGAGCAAAACCATCGAGGAATATCACCAGGCCTTTGCTCTTCTACTCAAATATTCACCACCTCTAGATGAAGAACAACCCATGGCCAGGTTCTTTTGGGGAATGAACAAACCCTTGGACACACTGGTCAAAAATGCCAAGCCAGTGTCCATGTGGTTGAAGCAGTAAGAATGGCAAAGGATTTTGCCAAAGCCTTTGTAGTAAAGGTCTCGCCAAAGCCTGCACCCTCTAACTTTAAAAGATTCCAAACCCAGGGAAGTACTTCAAACTTTCCACCCCCAAAGAGGCAGCAAGGCCCGAATCAGAATCAGGATGCAGGAAGATTCAGAAGTGAAGGAAGACCCTTCCCCCAGAATACTTTCTCAAGAGCCCCACCTCTTTCAAGAAATCAGAGGGATGAGCTCAGAACTGAAAACCGATGTTTTGGATGCCAGGGTTTTGGTCACCAGTTAAAAGACTGCCCGACTCCTGCCATGTCAAGGGGACAAGGAAGTCAAGGACCTCGAGTTCAGAGACCAACCCCTTCATACCAGTCTAATCAGGGTCTGTCTCGCCCGAGCCAGGGAAACCCCAGAAGAACTCTAGCTCAGCCATCTGCCTCTGTCCAGAGTAATCTCAGAACTCCTTCCCAGAACTGGGGCAACCAAAGAGAAAGAGTTTCATCTCAGACTGTAGCAGCCAGAGCAGTCACAATTTCAGATGTAGTTGAAGAGGAAAAAGGGCAGATCTATGCTGCAATTGAAAATCAAGGGCCTAACCGTCATCCATACTCCAGCAGAGTATCAGGGTAAGCCTTTTAAGCTTTTGATTGATTCAAGCAGTTCTCATTCATTCATTTCCCCTGGATGCTTGCGTAAGCTAGTCTTGGAATAGAAATCAGGGAAACCTATGCTTGCGTAAGCTAGTCTTAGAACAGAAATCAGGGAAACCTATGCAAGTTGAATTGGCCAGTGGGAAGACTCTTTTCACTCACCATGAGACAGATCTTATCCAGTTCAATCTAGATGGTAATGTAACCGACTGTCAGTTTAAAGTCTTACCTCTGGGAGTTTTTGACGGGATCCTTGGAATGGATTGGCTCCACAAAAATCAAGCTGACATACATTGTCACAATGGAACCATTCCCTTCCATGACTTTCACGGGAACAAAGTTCAAGGAACTGCAGTTTTCGGATCCCCAGACCTTCAGTTAGCTTCCAGATTGCTGAAAGGACTTAGGAAGAAGCAGCAAATTTATGTTGTCAAAATGAACCCAGTAGATTCAAAGCTTAAGGCTAAAGAACCAGAATGGTTAAGTGAATTTGATGATCTATTCCCAGCAGAGCTAACTGAAATGCCTCCAATTCGAGAAGTAGATCATGTGATTGAACTGACCCCAGGAGCTCAGCCAGTAGCCCTGCGCACGTACAAAATGCCAGTTCTTGAAGCCATCGAACTCAAGGAACAGCTTAGACAGCTGTTGGAACAAGGGTTTGTAAGACCCAGTGTTTCACCTTGGGGTGCACCAGTTCTCTTTCAGAAAAAGAAAGATGGAATGCTTAGACTCTGTGTGGACTACAGAGGTCTAAATTAGCTGACAGTTAAGAATAAGTATCCTATCCCAAGAATTGATGAGCTTCTGGACAGGCTAAATGGAGCCCAGATCTTCACAAAGATAGATCTCAAATCCAGGTATTACCAAATCAGGATCAATGATCAAGATATACCGAAAACAGCCATCAATACTCGCTATGGGCATTATGAATTTACTGTCATGCCATTTGGATTAACTAATGCCCCAGCTACATTCAATCGCTTAATGCAGGACGACATCCTCAGAGAATACTTGGATGATTTTGTTCTAGTTTTCTTTGATGACATTCTGATTTACTCAAGGAATGCAGCTGACCATGAGACTCATCATGTTAGAAAATTCTTGAGATTCTAAGGAAGCATCAACTCTTTGCCAAAAAGAGCAAATGCACTTTCTCTGCCGACCACATTGAATACTTGGGCTTTTTGGTATCCAAAAATGGAATTTCTCCAGATTTCGTAAAAGTCCAAGCAGTCATAGATTGGCCGAAACCAAAGACAGTGAAAGAAGTCAGAGGATTCTTGGGATTGACTGGTTGCATTAGGAACTCAATGGAGTCTTCTTGGGCCCTTTTATTTGGCAGTTTAAGGAAGTCAAACCTTTTCTCTTAAGAAGAAACGTTTTCTAATTTGAAGCTTCAAAACGGCTACTTTATTTGAATTTGAATTTGGAGGGAAAAATGGAATTTAAAATCTAGCGGATAAAACCATATCATGTAACATATCTATGGAAAGCTCTTGATGCGTAGATCACGGATCTGTAATCTCCGCTCAGATCGGAGCTTGTATGTAGAAGTTATGGAGGTCCGAAAATTGTAAAATTATCCCCCCCCCCTTTTTGGGAAAAAAAGTGCACCCTTTGACCACTCTTACACCTCTCTTACAAACCAATGGTTTTTGCTTACATGGCGGGCTCCTATTTGTCAAAAAGTTAAACGTTTCCATAACCTCATGGCAAATTAAAGGGCCCAAGAAGACTCCATTGAGTTCCTAATGGTATAGGATTTTTATACCAAAGTATGCTCTCATAGCTTCCCCCCTGACTAATCTTCTCAAGAAAAATATCATGTTTCAGTGGTCTGCCAGGTGTCAGAGTGCTTTTGATAAGCTGAAGACCGCCTTGGTAACCAGTCCCATTCTGAAGCTGCCAGATTTTTCTCTACCCTTTGAGGTAGTAACTGATGCAAGTGGTTTTGCCCTGGGAGGTGCACTCATGCAGGAAGGTCATGCAGTAGCCTATGAATCTCGAAAGCTCAGAACGCATGAGAGGAATTATGTTATCCATGACCTGGAATTACTTTCAGTAGTCTATGCCTTAAACTTGTGGAGACATTACCTACTGGGAAAAAGATTCACTTTGATGACAGATCATCAGAGCTTAAAGTGGATCTTTACTCAGAACGACCTCAACATGCGCCAAAGAAGGTGGATGCAAACCCTGCAGGAATTTGATTTTGAAATCAAGTACCGGCGAGGCAAAGAAAATGTGGTAGCAGATGCCCTCAGCAGGAAAGCCTCCTTGCTTGCATTTACTGTAGTGTCAAATCCTTTGATTATTGAAGTGAGAGAGAAGATCATGCAGGATGGATTCTTTGGCCCTATTGCTACCCTACTTATGCAGGTGAGCAAAACTCCACAGGAATTGAACAGAGTTCAAGGGTACAGCCTGGATGATGGCATTATGAATTATAATCATAGGCTATGCATTCCCAATAATGAGGAAACCAAGGGACAAATTCTGAATGAAGCCCATGATAGCCTTATAGCAGGACATCCAGGTTTCATCAAAACCTACATGTCTGTAAAGAAAAGCTTCTGTTGGCCTGGTCTGAAAAAGGATGTACTGAATCATGTACGTCAATGGGTGGCTGACATGCCAGAAAGTCAAATCCGAGAGAGTAAAAATGCCTGGGAAGTTACATCCATTGGACATCCCCCAGCAGATGAAGTGGGAATGTATCAGTATGGATTTTATTACTGGATTACCTTCAGTGCAATCAGGTTATAACTGCATTTTTGTGGTAGTTGACAGACTAACCAAAGTTGCCCATCTGATCCCAGTAAAAAAAACCTACACTGCAGTGGATGTGGCCAGAGTGTTCCTCAAAGAAATCTTTTGATTGCATGGCCTACCCAAGAGAATAGTAAGTGATCGAGATCCCAAGTTTACTTCAAGGTTCTGGACTGCATTTTTCGAAGCAGTGGGAACTTTCTTGGATCTTAGCACAGCTTATCACCCTGAGACCGATGGTCAAACTGAAAGGGTAAACCAAGTAATCGAAGATATACTTCGGTCATGCTGTGGGGAACCCAAGAAATGGCTAAGCTATCTGCACCTAGTCGAGTTCGCCTACAATGCTTCTTATCACCGAAGTATCAGGATGAGCCCTTTTAAAGCTCTATATGGACAAGATTGCTTAACTCCATTAACTTGGTCCGACCCATTGATTAGGGTTGAGATGTCCAGACAGATGCTTGACGACATGGAGCAGCAGATGCAGGCAATTCGTAAGGATATAAAAGCTGCCCAGGATAGACAGAAGCAATATGCAGATAAGAAGAGGACAGACAGAGAATTCAAAGAAGCAGATATGGTCTTCATTCGAGTACGGCCCAAAAGAAGTTCTTTATCTCTTGGGAAGTACAAGAAATTATCCCCCAGATATTGTGGGCCATATCTGATCACAAAGAAAGTAGGTGACTTAGCGTATGAGCTTCTTCTGCCTCCTCATCTCAAAGTTTATAATGTATTTCATGTAAGCCTTCTAAAGAAATATGTGCCAAGCCCAAATCATGTGCTTGATGATGAAATCCTAACCTCTTCAACCCAAGGGCAAATGGAACACCAACCTGAAGAAATTCTTGATGTTCGAGAAAAGATTCTCAGAAACATAATTCTCAGAGAATTATTGGTAAAATGGAAGTTCTATCCTTTTGAAGATGGCACTTGGGAGAATGAAGTCGATCTGTTTGCGGGATTATCCCCAGTTTGCGAGATGGGGACATCTCGCGTTTTCAAGTGGGAGAGAATGTAAGATTCCTCCCCAGTCTCTCAAGATGTCCAGCATCTTTCCCTGTAATCAAATCCCTCTTCAGAAATATAAAAGATCTTGTTTCTACCAGTTTTGGCCTAGAGAGAGAAAATATTCTAGAAAGAGAATATTCAGATTTTAAATATTTTTGGATAGAAAAATATCTCATCTTATTAAAATAAGTTCCCCTGAAACAGAAGTTCAAAAAGATTTTCAGAAGGTGCATTAGAAATTAAGTATAATCTGTTCAAGAGGCATTATCCTGGGGGTGAAGATTTTTTCGAAATTTTAAATTAAGGTTCCTATGGACCAATAAGATTCATCCAAATGTAGGGAGGAGATAAATGAAGAAATAAAAGAAAAATCTCCCAAAAATGAGTAAATACTCACATAAGATGAAGAGTTGACTAAGGACAAGGTTAATAGTTAAAAAAAGGGAGATATTTAGAAGTAATGATGCATTTTTGACACCCCTGCATGGGGTAATTCCCCTCATGAAGGAGGCGCCTATTTCACATATTCTACCGTCATGAAAAAATTCAATAAAACTATCAAAGTCAGAGATCGAGATAAATGACTATCTTATTCCTCATAAGAAATTCATGTGTTAGAAACCTGTAAGCAAATATTCGTCGAACAAAATTTAGAAAAAGAGAAATTGAAATAGTACCTTTGAGAGAGGTAGTTTAAGAAGAACCTTTCCAAACCCAAACTTAGATTCAGACTATTGACCAAGATCTAATTCCTTCGTCAAATTCAACCAATGACGATGTGCCTAGTTCAGAAAAAATGTACTCAAATCCCCCACCGAATCTGAAACTAAGTTAAGACTTTTGATTTTGACCTGAGGATCAAGTTAACAGAATTCGAGGAATTTTGTTTGGAATTCACACCTGGATCTAGAAGTATTGAGATACGGATTTAAGATTATTCATGGTTTTCAAACAAAATCAAAACTATAAACTTGCATAGAAACTCTGTTTTCTTAAAAGACTGTCTTACGCTAGAATGCTGGAGGGATCATTTGGCATATATGTTTATCTAAGGGAAGTTCTGTTGCAGCAGCTGGCGGGGAGTGTTCGAGGGACAGCTCATGCGACAAAGCCTGCCCTTGACCAGCCTCGGTATGGTTAAAATGGTACGCTTCCGGTATGATGGACGAGGGCCGACGAAGCGGTCGCTGAGTGAAGTGCCAGGACACCTAACGAGGATCCTGGAGGGTTCTAACCAGGCGATGCATGGGCTCGCGGTGCCGAGGACACCCATACGTATGTCGAGGAAGATATTGTATGACAGACCAATGTTATTGTAATCTATCACTGGATCTCGTTGTTGACTCGCTGGTCTCAACGGAGAGTCTAGAGTGATACCGTTTTGTGAGAAACAAAGACTCAATGGAAATTTTGAAGTATGACATGTGTAACCAGTAAATTGTTTGTCAATGGATTGTTTTTATTAAAGTTTTAAAGAGGAGTGTGTGCGTATCTATTTCTAAAGCTAAAGTTAAGAAAGGCATTTCAATGGGTGGGTGAGTACTTGTTTGGTTGCACCGATTCCAGTGGTAGGGTGGTGGCCGGATGGAATCATGGAGTTTTAATACTCAAACTCAAAAATCTTAGGATTACGCTAGGCTTCGAGTAGATAGTTAATGCCTGATACATTTCTCGATTGAGTGGATTAACGGTTGTGAATAATCTTGATTAGGAAAAAAGCGTTGAATTGCTCAGATGATCAAATTATATCAGTGATAGTTTCCTTCTATCTGGTTTATTCAAGTGAAGGATAGTTTAGATTTTGATCTCGTTAGAAAACTCGTTAAGAAAAATTCAAAAAGGTGGAATCGTCCTCGCTTTCCGGGCATGGGAAATTTTCCCGGTTTCGGTTTTTGGAGTGACCACCAGCCTAGTCTTGTGCCCGAATATTCGTGGGCGAGGCCCCGAGTGAGAAACCCTGCCCCGCGCATGAGGGGGCTGCTTCCGCTATCAGCTTCTACCGAGAATCCGGCGCGCGGAGGGGGCAAAGGGATCTCACAATTTCGAGCACTGCGGTGGGTAAGTCATCGATTCTATGCAGAACTCTATTTTAAGAACTGCAGGAAGACAGATTGGTTGTGCAGACATTGTGTGTGCTGCAAGGAGGTCAAACAGTTGCCATTAGGTGTATGTATGCACTTTGAGGTCACTGGTTGTGACATTTGAGTGTAGTACAGTACCACTGCAGAAAATACAACAGTTTGTGCAGGGTAAATTTGTGTGTTTGGCAAGATGTCAAATGATGGCATAAACCAGATTGTTGCTGAGAAGCTAGACAAGAACAACTTCCATGCTTGGAGGTTCAGGTTGACAAATTTCTTGATGGGAAAGGGTTACTGTGGGACTACATAGAAGGTGAGCATGAAGAGGCATTGGAGATACCGGAGATCAATCCGACTGCTGCAGATGCGAAAGAGTTCAAGGATTGGAACCAAGGAGCCAGGAAAGCTTTGAATCTACTGGGTTCATTTTGACAACATAAATTTGCTGCTTCTTCCTAAGTCCTTTCAGCAACCTGGAAGCTTTTACTAACTGAAGGTCTGGGGATCCAGAAACTCCAGTTTCTTGAACTTTGTTCCCGTGAAGGTCATGGAAGGGAATGGTTCCATTGTGACAATGTATGTCAGCTTGATTTTTGTGGAGCCAATCCATTCCAAGGATCCCGTCAAATCTCCCAGAGGTAAGACTTTAAACTGACAGTCGGTTACATCACCATCTAGATTGAACTGACCCCAGGAGCTCAGCCAGTAGCCCTGCGCACGTACAAAATGCCAGTTCCTGAAGCCATCGAACTCAAGGAACAGCTTAGACAGCTGTTGGAACAAGGGTTTGTAAGACCCAGTGTTTCACCTTGGGGTGCACCAGTTCTCTTTCAGAAAAAGAAAGATGGAACGCTTAGACTCTGTGTGGACTACAGAGGTCTAAATTAGCTGACAGTTAAGAATAAGTATCCTATCCCAAGAATTGATGAGCTTCTGGACAGGCTAAATGGAGCCCAGATCTTCACAAAGATAGATCTCAAATCCGGGTATTACCAAATCAGGATCAATGATCAAGATATACCAAAAACAGCCATCAATACTCGCTATGGGCATTATGAATTTACTGTCATGCCATTTGGATTAACTAATGCCCCAGCTACATTCAATCGCCTACTGCAGGACGACATCCTCAGAGAATACTTGGATGATTTTGTTCTAGTTTTCTTTGATGACATTCTAATTTACTCAAGGAATGCAGCTGACCATGAGACTCATCATGTTAGAAAATTCTTGAGATTCTAAGGAAGCATCAACTCTTTGCCAAAAAGAGAAAATGCACTTTCTCTGCCGACCACATTGAATACTTGGGCTTTTTGGTATCCAAAAATGGAAGTGCATTTGCTCTTTGCCAAAAAGAGCAAATGCACTTTCTCTGCCGACCACGTTGAATACTTGGGCTTTTTGGTATCCAAAACTGGAATTTCTCCAGATTCCGCAAAAGTCCAAGCAGTCATAGATTGGCCGGAACCAAAGACAGTGAAAGAAGTCAAAGGATTCTTGGGATTGACTGGTTGGTATAGGATTTTTATACCAAAGTATGCTCTCATAGCTTCCCCCCTGACTAATCTTCTCAAGAAAAATATCCCATTTCAGTGGTCTGCCAGGTGTCAGAGTGCTTTTGATAAGCTAAAGACTGCCTTGGTAACCAGTCCCGTTCTAAAGCTGCCAGATTTTTCTCTACCCTTTGAGGTAGTAACTGATGCAAGTGGTTTTGCCCTGGGAGGTGCACTCATGCAGGAAGGTCATGTAGTAGCCTATGAATCTCGAAAGCTCAGAACGCATGAGAGGAATTATGTTATCCACGACCTGGAATTAGTTTCAGTAGTCTATGTCTTAAACTTGTGGAGACATTACCTACTGGGAAAAAGATTCACTTTGATGACAGATCATCAGAGCTTAAAGTGGATCTTTACTCAGAACGACCTCAACATGCGCCTAAGAAGGTGGATGCAGACCCTGCAGGAATTTGATTTTGAAATCAAGTACCGCCCAGGCAAAGAAAATGTGGTAGCAGATGCCCTCAGCAGGAAAGCCTCCTTGCTTGCAATTATTGTAGTGTCAAATCCTTTGATTATTGAAGTGAGAGAGAAGATCATGCAGGATGGATTCTTTGGCCCTATTGCTACCCTACTTATGCAGGAGAGCAAAAATCCACAGGAATTGAACAGAGTTCAAGGGTACAGCCTGGATGATGGCATTATGAATTATAATCACAGGCTATGCATTCCCAATGATGAGGAAACCAAGGGACAAATTCTGAATGAAGCCCATGATAGCCTTATAGCAGGACATCCATGTTTCATCAAAACCTACATGTCTGTAAAGAAAAGCTTCTGTTGGCCTGGTCTGAAAAAGCATGTACTGAATCATGTACGTCAATGGGTGGCTGACATGCCAGAAAGTCAAAGCCGAGAGAGTAAAAATGCCTGGGAAGTTACATCCATTGGACATCCCCCAGATGAAGTGGGAATGTATCAGTATGGATTTTATTACTGGATTACCTTCAGTGCAATCAGGGTACAACTGCATTTTTGTGGTAGTTGACAGACTAACCAAAGTTGCCCATATGATCCCAGTAAAAAAAACCTACACTGCAGTGGATGTGGCCAGAGTGTTCCTCAAAGAAATCTTTTGATTGCATGGCCTACCCAGGAGAATAGTAAGTGATCGAGATCCCAAGTTTACTTCAAGGTTCTGGACTGCATTTTTCGAAGCAGTGGGAACTTTCTTGGATCTTAGCACAGCTTATCACCCTGAGACCGATGGTCAAACTGAAAGGGTAAACCAAGTAATCGAAGATATACTTCGGTCATGCTGTGGTAGGGAACCCAAGAAATGGCTAAGCTATCTGCACCTAGTCGAGTTCGCCTACAATGCTTCTTATAACCGAAGTATCGGGATGAGCCCTTTTAAAGCTCTGTATGGACAAGATTGCTTAACTCCATTAACTTGGTCCGACCCATTGATTAGGGTTGAGATGTCCAGACAGATGCTTAACGACATGGAGCAGCAGATGCAGGCAATTCGTAAGGATATAAAAGCTGCCCAAGATAGACAGAAGCAATATGCAGATAAGAAGAGGACAGACAAAGAATTCAAAGAAGCAGATATTCTCATTAATTTTGATTTTATGCATAGAAAGATGCATAAAGGAATTCATTTTTATTTCAAAAGAGTTATTCTCATTAATTTTGATTTTATGCATAGAAAGATGCATAAAGGAATTTATTTTTAGTTCGAAAGTGTTATTTTTCTTAAAATTGAATTTATGCATAAATAGATGTATAAAAAGATTTTTATAAAAGTGTTATTCCCACTGAAGTTGATTTTTATAAAAGAATGTATGGATGAATAGATGTGATGTGAATCAGATAAATGTGAATGAATGGATGGATAGATGTGATGTGAATGAATGGATGGATAGATGTGATGTGAATCAGATAAATGTGAATGAATGGATGGATAGATGTGATGTGAATCAGATAAATGTGAATGAATGGATAGATGGATGTGGATGTATGTGAAGAATGGATGTGGATGTGGCTGTATGTGAAGAATGGATGTGGATGTGGCTGTATGTGGATGTATGTGAAAGGATAGATGTGGATGTGTATGTGATAAGTATGGATGTGGATGTATGTGGAAGAATATATGTGGATGTGAATGTGATGGATATGAACGAGAATTGAGGCGATGAGATGTGATGTAAATTGGATAGATATGAACGATAAGGGATGTGAATGAATGATATGGGATGTGAATGAATGTGATAGCATGTGAATCAAGATGTGAATGAATGATAAGGGATGTGAATGAATGTGATAGCCTATGAATCAGGATGTGAATGAATGATAAGGGATGTGAATGAATGTGATGGCATGTGAATCGGGATGAGAATGAATGGTATGGGATGTGAATGGATGTGAATCGGGATGTGAATGAATGAGATGTGATGTGAAATGGATATGATAAGATGCGATGTAAACTGGATAGATGTTAATGAATGTGATGTGATGTGATGTGATGAGATGAATGGGTAAATACGAGTGAATGAGATCTGATGAGGTTAATTGAGGAAAGAAGTGTTGAGATGGAAAATGATGTGATTGGAGAGGAGAATAGGAATGCATATGAAATTAAAATGTAGATTGATGTGGAAAGACGAGAGTTCGTTACAGAAATTGTATTTATGAAATGTTTTTAAATGATTGTTTTATGTCAAGAATGCTGGGGAAGCATTTTGACCGTCTTGTGAATGAGGTCGTGGAGACCTAGCTGATAAAGTTGCAAGAGCTTCTGAGACGGAGAGTCAATGGAGGATGTCTCACGTAGCAAGGTCTCAACCAAGGTCTTGACCAGCCTCGGTTCAATTTAAATGATGAACTTCCAGTACGGTGGATGATGAGAAACCAAGGAAGCGGCCTATAAGTGAAAGTGCTAGGTGACCTGCGAAGGATCCTAGAGGGTGCTGACCATACGGTGCTCGCGGTCTGGGTTGCCGAAGATACCCACAAGTACGTTGGGGAAGATATTGGAACAAGGAGTAAGAGTTGTTTTCTGAATTCGGGCATGAATCTGGTTGATTGACCTTGCTGGTCCTCAACGGATGAGTCCATGGCTCTTTTATATGGATCCGTTGGTTGATCTTGCTGATCTTCAACGGAGATTCCATTTTGATATGTGAATATATTGCCGGTTACTATGAGCTAGGAACTATCAAAAAGGCCCCTGTGTGGATAGGTGGTGAGCGCTCTGGTTGACAATGATGCCATAGGTACACCAATGAAGGAATGATTGGAAAAGGATTTAACTGGAGATTTTGAGGACTATGATCAGTGACACAATGGTTTCATTAAATGATTGTTTTGAAAGATAGCTGATTCTGTGAAAAAGGTAATTTCATATTGGGTGTGTAAGTGGTGTGACCAGCTTAAAGTTTGGATGAATATCCGGCTAGGAGGCCTGGGAACTCTTTTCCCTGGTACGCAGGACAAAACCTAACCAAATTCCTATTTGGATCCCATCATTATAGTGGTTGGTGGGCGGTTGGCTAACCTATGGGACTGGATGGATGGGGTTAGGCTGGACTGATGGATCCCTAAAATGAGACTAAATTTCTATTGGTACGATAGATGAAGTAAATTCTGGATAAAAATTGTTCTATGGAAAAGAATCAATGATCGGCTGTGCCTCTCAATGAGGAAAAAAACGTTGGTCTCTATGATCCAAGTGCAATCTTTCCCTTGATCTCTATGATCCAAGTGCAATCTTTCCCTTGATCTGACTATGGGAATTACGGGTTTTGTTAGATCAGCTCAGTTAGTTAAGGCTTTTGACTATGTTCGAGAAAAGTTATCATGGAGGAATCGCCTGTGCTTTCCGGGCAAGGGAAGTTTTTTCCGGGTTTATTTCGATTTCGGAAGAACCCATGGATTAGTCTCTTGTCCGGATATCCATGGGTGAGGCCCCGAGTGTGGGACCTTGGCCCACACACGAAGTGCTACTTCCGTTGTGAAAAGATGCAGGGGGGAAGAGAGCTTGAGCTCTTGCAAGCACACACACACACTCACAAAACCCTAATAGAGAACACACAAGGTGAGAGGCTGAAATCTTCTTCTTCTCTACTCAACACTCAACACACCATATACAAGAATAAGAGTACACACAATATGAAAGGTACTCAACCAAATACATACACGGGTTCTCTATAGTGTGAACCCGACTAAATGAGCTGGCGCTATAACTATGCCAGTCTCTAGAGTGGCTGTCACACAGCCTGTCATCCCACTGGCCGCATATCACCCAAGATCTCACCAACCATGCCAGTGGTGTAAGTGCGGGGCCTATCCCCCAGTCCACCGCCTCACTAGAGCTCGATATCTCAACACGTTGCTAGCATCCCTGAATTCGTTGCGCGGTGGGGACAGGGATCTCACACCTGTACCACATTTCGGCTTTTAGAGAACACGGCCAATTTCAACTCAGGAATCCCAGCATCCAACTTAAATAACCTACCTTCTTTCTTGCCTTTGTTGGCAATGACTCTACATCCATTTTTGAAATCCTCAACGAAGCAACCATGCTCGTTGAAACAAACCTGTAAACCTCGTTCAACCATTTGACCAACTGAGGCCAAAGGTTTTGTAATAGAAGGCACATACAAGACATCTGCTATAGACTTTGTTTCACCATTGTGCATCACCAATGGTACACTCCCAACATGAGTGATAGCATGTTGGGAATCATCACCTGTCTCCACATAGCCTTTCACATCCATCGGCTTCATATATTCAAACCATTCGCCATGACAAGTCATATGGTTTGATGCTCCAGAGTCCAGATACCAAGTGTCATCACTATCATCATTTGTCATCATAGATCCCACAACATGTTTCATGGAAAACAAGTGATTTGCACTACCATCATGACTGCTTGATGCAAAATTTTCACCATTTGCATAATTTCCACCATGTTGTGCAAAGTTTCCATCATGTGCTCTACCCCCTCTCAAATCATTTTGTTTGCGGTAACAATCACACCCTTGTCGGGAGCTCTACGGGAGGCACCGGAAAACGATCTCTCATTGAGGAGCTTTCTTCGCGGGAGTAAAGCTATAGGGCAACTATAGTGTCCTATCAGACTATCGAACAAAATTTTTTGGGCCGAAAACGCCTTTCGGGCGTGTTAGGACCTCTGTTTTTCGGAAAACAAGCGATTTCGAGCACTGCGGGTAAGTCATCGATTCTATGCAGAACTCTGTTTTAAGAGCTGGTGCAGGAAGACAAATTTGTTGTACAGACATTGTGTGTGCTGCAAGGAGGTCAAACAGTTGCCATTGCGTGTATGTATGCACATTGAGGTCACTGGTTGTGACATTTGAGTGTAGTACAGTATCGCTGTAGAAAATACAGCAGTTTGTGCAGGACAAACCAGAGTGTTGTTTCTGGTAAATTTGTGTGTCTAGCAAGATGTCAAATGATGGCATAAACCAAATTGTTGCTGAGAAGCTTGACAAGAACAACTTCCATGTTTGGAGGTTCAGGTTGACAAATTTCCTGATGGGAAAGGGTTACTGGGACTACATAGAAGGTGAGCATGAAGAGGCACCGGAGATACCGGAGATCAATCCGGCCCCACTCTTAATTTCTCTGAAAACCTGCTAAACATGGCATCTATATCCTCATGTGTATGTCCGACCATTAGAAATCCCAACTGTACAGTTTTGAAAGCACCCCGTGCAACAAGCAATGACATTTTCTCCAGCACAATTATCTAGTTGTAGCAACAAGTTTTCTAGCAACTTGCAAAACGAGGAAACCCAATTCATTGTGTCTCCCTGATTTATACATGGTTCAACAATGGGATCTTTACCATCACTCATATTGTGGTTGTCTAAAGCTGTCCTTGAATTTAAAGCATGTAGAAGTGAAACATTGCTCCTTGGAAGCCCATTTGTTACTAGATCACCAAGAGGATGCTTATCCATCCTCTCTAAGTTATGTAAACAACTTGCAATTGAGCCAATTGTTAGATTGGGATCAGATGGCCATAAACCATTCAAAATAAAGTGTCCATAATGACCTTCTGCATGGCCATGAGTGATCATACCAATCAATGCAATTGGTAAATCGCTATGAACTATCTCAAGTGGCCTGCTACTCATGTTGCCTTCTCTAGGAAACGGCAACCTTCATGTGAATATCTCTTTCACTGAGGAGCCTTGCTCTTTCTTCTAGACTAGGTTTGGCTTCTAGTTTTGCCTTGAGACCACTACACAAGGTGCACTGGGAGAACTCACTTGCCTTTGTTAGGGACACTTGTGGTTGGGTACTCTTTATTCCAAATTCTACTAAACGATGACTTTGATAGCCTCTTCTCATGTCCCAACTGCTCAAGTGTTGCGTTGATTTCATTTAAAATGTCAACTTGCTTGAATATTGATGGAATCGACAACCTGGTTTCCCTTGAGCCATCTAGCATTGTTCTACTTTTGTGTGGCGCACGCTCGGAGATCATGTTCACAAATTCATCAAGTAGTGCTCTTGCCTCACTAGCATGTTGCAGGCCTCTCCTCAATACCCCTGTGTTTCCATGCAGATATTGACACACACCGGACTCAAACTTTTCCCTGTAACGGTAAAAGGATGTCTTTGGTATACCATGCATCTTATACCATGCTCTGCAACAAACAATCACCCCATTTAACCTAAATTCATATTTAATTTTTTGAGCTGAATCATGATGCCAAGCTGTAGAAAGCACATCATATACATAATTTGTACGAGACTCCTGAGATTGTCCCCAAAAGTCTTGTCGTATCCTCATTAGTACATCACGATCGATTAGCTGACAACATTTTTTTGCACAACAATCAATGGATGAAATCCTTTGAACTGATTCACGTGACATATATAATGCAGAAGCTGGTTGTGGTCTCTGCTTTGGAATCCTGTTTATGAAAGTGTAGCATCTTTTTGCAGAGGTTTGGGCAACAATAACCTCATTAGTTACATCTCCATCATTATCCTCATTACATACATCAGCATGTTCAACATGCATGCCATTAAGCGGAACATAGCATTGCAATGGGCTCCCATCCAGCATTGTCAGCTGTTTAATAGGCCATTTAACTAGGGTGATACTATCCACTTGCGGCATAGTTTGAAATACATTTGCACTTTCAATAGCCACACCCACACAATCATCACCAAGTTGTTGAAAGTTGACACATTCAAATGGAAACACATATAAGTTGACACATTCAAATGAAAGTTGACACATTCAAATGGAAACACATATAAGATAGTTCCTTGATTGATAGTTTGCATCATGCTCTCATCCTTTAGAAGAACCATCTCATTCTTCCAAGATTGTCGGATTTGCATGTCAAGTTCTGGAGATGTTATCGGTATTGCATCTATAATTGGAGGTTCCACAGACTCTTCTTGATCTGCATCACTACATCTTTCACTCCACTCTCCAAATTCCAGCTCCCTTGTGAAAGGCCGTAAAAGCATTTCTGGCCAACGAACATTACTCCATGATGCATTTTTTAGATAAATGGTATCCATTGTAGGGAATGGTAGTTCCACATCCTTCAAGTATTCCTCCACAAGTAATGACACATTTCCTTGACCAATCTTTGTTCCACTACAAGTGGAATTTGGATCAATTCTACACACGCAGCCAATACCAACAAAATCATTGTTCACCATCATGTAGATCCTCCCTCCAGACTGGAAATCCATCCTGCACATAATCATGTTGGACTTGTTAAACTAGTAATCAAATCTAGCAAGCAATTTTTTTTAGATTGAAACCTACATCAGACTCTACCATGAAGTATAGCTCTACCATGTGGCCGAGCTAGAACTAGAGCTAGAACTAGCTCTATCATATGGTAGAGATAGAACCCATTAAAGACTATCTCTACTATGTGGTGGAGCTAGACTTCAAAGCATTCTAGCGATACCATGGTGTCTAGATAGATTATTTTGATATAGCTCTACCACATGGTAGAGCTAGATCAATGAACTCTAGCTCTGTTACATGATATAGTTACATTGATGCATTCTAGCTCCACCACATGATATAGTTACTAGATAGTATAGCTAGTTCAATGTATTCTAGCTCCACCACATGGTAGAGCTAGACCTCTAGGCATTCTAGGTCTACAACGTGGTTTATGGTACAACTAGATTGATACATTCTAACTCCACCACATGGTAGAGCTAGACCTTAAAGTTCTACGATGTGGTCTAGGTAGAATACAGCTCTACCACGTGGTAGAGCTAGATTAAATACTTTGAGGTCTAGCTCTACCATGTGGTGGAGCTAGAATTGCATTTAAGGTCTAGCTCTACCATGTGGTGGAGCTAGAATGCATCGATCTAACTGTGTACCATGCACATTAACAAAACCAATTACTCCAAGAAGAGAGCTACTTCACATGACAAGAACCAAGGAGCTAGAATTGCATTTGATCTTGCTCTACCATGTGGTAGAGCTGTATTCTACCTAGACCACATCATAGAGCTGGAATTATTTGAGGTCTAGCTCTACCATGTGGTGGAGCTAATGCAAATCAATAAAACTAATTACTCCAAGAAGAGACCTACTTCACAAAATGAGAACCAAGGATCTAGAAAAAAGGTGAGACTCCATTACTCCTAAAAATAGGTTATTTATAAACTTAAATTATATGGGTTTATATATAAATAGGTTTGATTTATATAGCTATATAAAGTCTATAAATAAGTAAAGTATAATTGTAAACTATAAACATGCTTGAAGTTACTATAGTTAACCTACATATTTAAATAAAGCGCTTCACGGCCCATCGCTTCACAGCCCATCGCTCACCTCTCTCTCCCATCCGTCCAGTCAAGGGGCCATTCCCACGTGCCACTTCCACAAACACTAGGGTCTTTTCACATTACAATTAAAAAAAGACCTAACGAGGCTTGAAAAAGGTAAGTTGAAGAAGTTATAAATATCTATACCAAATGATGATCAAAACTAGGGCAATGTTCAGTCTCAATACCTGTTAACCTGAGGCTCTTGATCATCAATTAATACACACATAAGTATAAATTTGTTGGTGGTTCTAGATTTAGAAGGTGAGATGGGGCCACGTATCAACTTGACCCATGCCCAACACATGACCTCAAAAAAATCATATTCGACACAAGCCTCACCTTATTGTTATAATTATTCCTATGCTTTACAAGGGTTATCACAACCCTTTTTTGCAACCCGTGAGTTGGAATAAGTGCCTATAGGCACGGTGAGTTGGAATAAGTGCCTACGAGCATAAATCCCAAAAACAAAACTTAACCCTCGCCTTCTTAAACTTATCTAGTTTCAATCGGAGCTCCAGGTTCACTAAATCAATTATAGAAATCTTATATGCCCCCAGATACACTTGTAGTGCAAGCATAATTGTGTTTGCTAGGTCACCCATGCCAAACAATCGAGCACCCTTAATGCAACCACATGAGACATGGTAATTTTCCACCCATATATAACACCTCTCGGGGATTACACTGAATTGTAATCTAATTTAGATTGATGATTACCATTTGGTAACTTTGCACTAGTAAAAAATTACAAATGATAACTCACCTTTTAAGAAAAATTACCACTACGGTTTTTCTATAAGCCTATATGATGCATGCTTAACAAGGCTCAAATTGATAACTTGAGGTTCACCAAGTAGAAATCACTATAATATCTTGCTCTTTTTTCCAAGTTCTCTCAGTTCTCTCAATAACTGATAGAAATAGCTTTAATTTTTTGAAACTCATACAACATCTAGTCCCGAGCTATGTCGGTCCGCTATGCGCGCACACGTGTGTATGGATGCATAAGGAGCATAGATGAGTCTAGTAGGGAACTATGGATTTAATTTAGGCGTCAAGAGCCGGGGACCTCAATATTGATTTTGCACAAGTGCACACAGCCATTGCACGTTTAGAAGATAAAACAAGGTGATTTGTCAAGATAAATTCGTAATAATTGATCTTCATAATTTAAGTAAATCCAAGAGCAAAAAAAGAATTATATGAAATTATCTTTGCTCTTGATTTTGTATTTCAAAATTGTGTACATGATGGGATGGCCTAATCCCAAATGTATGGAGAAATGAAGAGATCTTTGGAAACTTTAAGATCTAGAAAATTACCAAATTGTAACTTAAAATTTGGTATATGTTACCAATGCTAATTTTATGTTACCAATGCTAATTTTATGAAAATCTCGAATTTAGACTAGTAATCCTTATTCTCAACCTTATCCGGCCCACGTTTTGGGCAGCTCTCTCTCTCTCTGCGTTGCGAATGTATCCGGGCGGCTCTCTCTCTCTCTGCGGGGCGCACGTTCGTGGGCGGCTCTCAATCTTTCTGCAGGTTCTCTGTGCGCCTCCATCAACACTATCTCTACAACAATTCTCTCCTCTGTTGTTGCAGGTTCTGTGTGCGCCTCCATCAACACAAGCTACACGGCTATAGGGGCGCACGTTTGCGTGGCCGTAGTAGGCTTGCGAAGTTGTGTGGCCTGCTTCTCTCTGGGCGGCTCTCTCTCTGTAGCCCCCCTTATGCGCATCTTCTACTCGCCCCTTCAGCAGCTCTATCCGTTGGATGCCTAGTATTATGTACACCTGCCAGTGGGGTTATAATTTATCTAAGCTTATCCGTCCCTTCACAGCCATGCAATTTGGATTCTAGCAGGTATATGGGCATCTCTTAAACTCTAATTTTTTGATTTTCTCTTCTGAATCAGACGATAAAAAAGATAGAGCATGTTACAGTAGTAGTCGTAGTTTCATTAGCAACCATGTAGTCTAAGAGCATTGTAGGTCATAAAGGGCAATAAACAGGCCGTGGCCATAAATCTCTCATGCTTGGTTTTCTTTAGGCGTCTCTTATTGCTGTGAGCAGGCCCACTCTCCTATACAGCATATACAAGACATTGCATAGTTGCAGGCCACATCTTCTACAGCAATAAGAGAGAGCAGCCAGCATATACTTGTCTACGCAGGTCCATCCCTGATTTTCTCTTCTGAATCAGGTTTTTTCTCTTCAACCATTCCTGAGTTTTTGAATTCTTGCATGCTTTTATTTTCTACTCTATGTCAATGTGTATGATCTGATTTTTAATTGACATGTTCAAAACTTTAAATCTAATCATAGATAATGATTTAATATGCATTGAGACAAAAATATGTGTACCTTGTTGTATCATTGAATTTGATAATAGATGCGGTGATGTCCAAGTGCTAGTTGTCAATGACAAGATGGGAAAGTAGGTTTGTATTACATAAGCGACATGGACGTCAAGGAAAACTTGAAAAATAGCAAGACCATTTTAAATTCTTTAAGGGCGGGATAATTTGAATTTAAAATTGGGCGGGATAATTTGAATGCTCTACCACATGCTAGAGCTGGAAAAATGCATTCTAGCTCTACCACATGGTAGAGCTGGAGTTGAAATGACTTAAACTAGTGCAAGATTACTTGAAATGAAAAACCATCCATCTAGTATCGTACCTCTATTTCATAGCATAGCTTCTCCCCTCTCTCCTTGCTTGAAATTGTACTTTCCTGCTCTTACACTCTAAGCATGAGATCTATGCAAGAGAGCTCTCATAATAATGCAAGATGTCGCGCCTAATGCTCTTACTCTCTAAGCATGAGACTATGCATGAGAACTCTTTTACTTTTTACATGAGATCTATCCATGGGAGCTCTTATAATAATGCAAGATATAGCTCTATGTATGAGAGCTCTTATAATAATTAATGCAAGATCTAACTCTATGCATGCGATCTCTATGTATGAGATCTCTTAATGCAAGACTTAGCTCTATGCATGAGAGCTCTTTCACTCTATACATGAGATCTATCCATGGGAGCTCTTATAATAATGCAAGATATTATAGCTCTATGCATGAGATGTATGTAAGGGAGCTCTTATAATAATGCAAGATATTATAGCTCTATGCATGAGATGTATGTAAGGGAGCTCTCATAATAATGCAAGATCTAACTCTATGCACGTGAGATCAATGTATGAGAGCTTTGAATGCAAGACCTAGCTCTATGCATGAGAGCTCTTTCACTCTATACATGAGATATATCCATGGGAACTCTTATAATAATGCAAGATATAGCTCTATGCATGCGAGCTCTATGTATGAGAGATCTTAATGTAATACCTATCTCTATGAATGAACGCTCTAATGCAAGACCAAGCTCTATGCATGGGAGCTCTATGTATGAGAGCTCTTAATGTAAGACCTAGCTCTTTGCATGAGAGCTCTAGTGCAAGACCAAAATCTCTAGCTCTCATGCATGATATGAGAGATCTATGCATATGAGAGCTATTAATGCATGAGAGCTCTTACAATGCAAGAGGGATCTCATGCATGAGACCTCTTAGAATACAAGAGAGCTCGATGCATAAGATCTCATGTATGATAACTCTATATGCATGAGAGCTCATCGATATGCATAAGAGCTCTCATGCATGAGATATATATGCATGACAGCCCTCTATGCATAGGAGCTCTCACAATGACTCGCACTTGATAATAGCTGATCTATATGCATTAGAGCTCTCTTTGCATGAGATTTGCGATCTATATGCATGGGAGCTCTCACAATGAATCACACACAATGTTAGCTCTATATTTATGAGATCTATATGCATGGATCTCTCATGGAAGAGATCCACGCTTGAGAGCTTTATGTAAGATCTCTCACAATGCATGAAAACTCTCTATGCATGAGAGCTCTCACACCTTGCATAGATATATCCTAGATCTATATGCATGAGAGCCCTCTATGCATAATCGATAACACATGCATCACAGTAAATAAAAGTATGTAAATAATTCTCTATTGTGTTATTCTCTTGACCTCACGTCCTGACCATGCTTTGGTGTTAGGTCCTCACCACCTACCGAGTTGTGGTATGCTCTAAACCCAATGCTCTCTTTTTTATGTTGCAACCCATCAGGGTGCTATGGGAGTTTTTTATAAGAGCATTAGATATCTCATGGCTGCAAGAGATCTCTATGCATAAGATCTCTTATTTTCATTTATTTGCATTGAGTGTATGAGCTCTCGTGCGCTGCATGATATCTCTATATGCATGTGAGTTCCCTATCCATGAGAGCTCGCATTTATTAAGAGCTCTTTTTGCATGAGAGCTCTCATTTGCATCTTTTTCGAGAACCCAGATTCGGACAGTTAGAAGTTGAGGATCCGGGACCCCATCAGAGAATGGACCACATGGACTTGTGCTAGGGAAGTTTCTCTATGTCCACATCACTCCGTGCATGGATTTGGGCATAGCAATCACTTCTCCCAATGCGTCAAAGTTGGGTCTCCCAGCGCCATTCAACACACTTGTTTATCTCCTTGGTTCTCGTCATGGTCTCTTCTTGGAGTAACTGGTTTTGTTGATTTGCATGGTACACAGCTATTCTAGCTCTACCACATGGTAGAGCTAGACCTCAAATGCAATTCTAGCTCCACCACATGGTAGAGCTAGACCTCAAAGCAATGTAGCTCTACGATGTGGTCTAGGTTGGATACAGCTCTACCACGTGGTAGAGTTAGATCAAATGCAATTCTAGCTTCTTGGTTCTTGTCATGTGAAGTAGAACTCATCTTGAAGTAATTGATTTTGTTGATCTGCATGGTACACAGCTAGATCGATGCCTTCTAGCTCCACCACATGGTAGAGCTAGATCGGATGCAATTGTAGCTCCTTGGTTCTCGTCATGTGAAGTAGGTCTCTTCTTAGAGTAATTGGTTTTGTTGATCTGCATGGTACACAGCTAGTTCCGGGTTGCTTGCCACACATTTTTCCATGCATGATTCGAATTTCATGCCTCTTCGGTGCCGTTTGCGCCACGGTTGGAAATTTTCGCCATTTGGCACGCTCGTTCATCTTTTTCGAGAACCCGGATTCGAACAGTTAGAAGTTGAGGATCCTGGACCCCATCAGAGAACGGACCACATGGACTTGTGCTAGAGAAGTTGCTCTATGTCCACATCACTCCGTGCATGGATTTGTGCATCGCAATCACTTCTCCCATCGCGTCAAAGTTGGGTCCCGGCGAAGATAGTGCAAAATCGCCATAACAGAGTTTCGGATTCGAAATGAGTCCGAATCGCATCTGAACACAACAAGAAAGATCCGGGTTGGTTGCCACACATTTTTCCATGCATGATTCGAATTTCATGCCTCTTCGGCACCATTTGGGCCACGATTGGAAATTTTCGCCATTTGGCACGCTCGTGCATCTTTTTCGAGAACCCGGATTCGGACAGTTAGAAGTTGAGGATCCGGGACCCTATCAGAGAACGGACCACACGGACTTGTGCTAGGGAAGTTGCTCTATGTCCACATCACTCCGTGCATGCATTTGGAGATCGCAATCACTTCTCCCAGCGCGTCAAAGTTGGGTCCCGACGAAGATAGTGCAAAATCGTCATAACAGAGTTTCGGATCCGAAATGAGTCCCAATCGCTTGCCGCACATTTGTCCATGCATGATTCCATTTTCATGCTTCTTTAGCGCCGTTTGGGCCACGGTTGGAAATTTCCACCATTTGGCACGCTCGTGCATCTTTTTCGAGAACCCGGATTTGGATAGTTAGAAGTTGAGGATTCGGGACCCCATCAGAGAACGGACCACACGGACTTGTGCTAGGAAAGTTGCTCTATGTCCACATTACTCCGTGCATGCATTTGGAGATCGCAATCACTTCTCCCAGCGCGTCAAAGTTGGGTCCCGGCAAAGATAGTGCAAAATCGCCATAACAGAGTTTCGAATCCGAAAAGAGTCCGAATCGCATCTGAACACAACAAGAATGATCCAGGTTGGTTGCCACACATTTGTCCATGCATGATTCGATTTTCATTCCTCTTCGGCACCGTTTGGGCCCATGTTGGAAATTTCCACCATTTGGCACGCTCGTGCATCTTTTTTGAGAACCCGGATTCGGACAGTTAGAAGTTGAGGATCCGGGACCCCATCAGAGAACGAACCACACGGACTTGTGCTAGAGAAGTTGCTCTATGTCCACATCACTCTGTGCAGGATTTGTGCATCACAATCACTTCTCCCAGCGCGTCAAAGTTGGGTCCCAGCGCCATTCAACACACTTGTTTATCTTCTTGGTTCTCGTCATGGACTCTTCTTGGAGTAATTGGTTTTGTTGATTTGCATGGTACACAGCTAGATCAATGCATTCTAGCTCTACCACATGGAAGAGCTAGACCTCAAAAGTAATTCTAGCTCCACCACATGGTAGAGCTAGACCTCAAAGCAATCTAGCTCTGTAAGATTCCTCCCCAGCCTCTCAAGATGTCCAGCATCTTCCCGTGTAATCAAATCCCTCTTCAGAAATATAAAAGATCTTATTTCTAAGTGTTTTAGCCTAGAGAGAGAAAATTATTCTAGAGAGAGAATATTCAGATTATGAATATTTTTGGATAGAAAAATAACTCATCTTATTAAAATAAGTTCCCCTGAAACAGAAATTCAAAAAGAATTTTCTAATGTACAATTGGAATTAATTGGCAATAGGTATAAAGGACCTTAGCCTAAGGGTCTAGATTTTTAAAAATTTTAGATTATGGTCCAATTAAGGTTCCTATGGGCCAATTGGATCAATCCATGTGTAGGGAGGAGATAAATCCAATTTTGTAAAAGAAGATACCCAAAAATGAGTAAATGCTCACATAAGATGAAGAGTTGACTATGTACAAGGTTTATTAGTAAGAAACTATGAGTATGACACATATGTAAGGAAGGGGAGTTCTTTAAAGGAGGTGCATATTTCACATAAGATGAAGAGTTGAAAATGTACAAGGTTTATTAGTAAAAAACTATGAGCAATATTAAAAATATGAGATATTTTGGGTATCCAAAAATGAGTAAATGCTCACACAAGATGAAGAGTTGAAAATGTACAAGGTTTATTAGTAAAAAACTATGAGCAATATTAAAAATATGAGATATTTTGGGTATAATGATTCCATTTTGACACATATGTAAGGAAGGGAAATTCTTTAAAGGAGGTGCATATTTCACATGCTTGAATGAGTTTTAAACTCATAAAAATTGAGATATTTAATCTCTCCTCTCTCCTCATTCAAGTCTAGTTCCAAAAAGTTAGCTTAACTGACCTAAAAATGGTCAAAAATTGACCAAATTGATTTAGAAAATTCTAGAATCAGTTTGTTTGGTTAGGAGCTCAATTTTTCCTATAAATAGAAGCCTCCCCCTTGTTGAAAAAATATATAGTGTTTATGCATTGTTACTCTACTCCACCTAAGCCAAGAACTATGAATTCATTAATAATTCATTAGTTTTTGGCACTTCCCTCTTTCTTCAATCCCCATTGGTGGCTCCATCAATATACTAAACCAATTGATTGGTTGGGGGCCTCTACCGTGAACAAAGAATCAAGAAAATTGTAAGGTAAATGGTGAATTTCTATAATTTCTCAATGTTTCTCTCTTCTCAACCCTTCTCAAGCTTAAGAAGCTTAATTGAAATGGTTTTTGAATGCTATTGAGGTTAATTGATTAATGATAGTTAGAAATTACATAAAATTGATGAATGCTATTGAAGTTAATTGATTAATGATAGTTAAGAATTATATAAATTTTCATTTATGCTTAATTCAAATGGTTTTTATGTAGATGTTCTCTCTCACTCAAGAAATGGTCATACTCATGACCCATTCTCAATCCAAATGAAGCTTTTCATAAAGCTTTTCCTTAATCCAAGATTAAGCTATGCTTGAGGTCAAATTAATGGCTTTTTTCTATGCTTTTAGTTTATGTATATTGATGATTCAATCCATTATGGATTAATGATCCAATTAGAGTTCATTCTAATTATTTCATTAATGATAAGCTTTATCCCTTAGAAAAATTGAGATTTATCAGTCATAGCAGCGGAGCTATGGCAAAATTTTTTATAAAAATTATGCATAAAATAATTTCATTCAAAACATAAAAAGAGGACTTCCTACCATATTCTAGGAATTATCATCCTAGATTAATTGAAAGATACTCATTGTAATCATAGAGAAATTGATTTTTATATTATGCATAATTGATTTTCATGCATAGAAGTATGCATTAAGGATATTTTTCTTATATCAAAAGTGTTACTTTTATCATTTTTAATTTTCATGCATAGAAGTATGCATAAAGGATAATTTTTTTTATATCAAAAGTGTTACTTTTATCATTTTTAATTTTCATGCAAAGAAGTATGCATAAAGGAATTTTTTTTTATATGAAAAGTGATACTTTTATCATTTTTAATTTTCATGCATAGAAGTATGCAAAAAGGATAATTTTTTTATATCAAAAGTGTTACTTTTATCATTTTTAATTTTCATGCATAGAAGTATGCATAAAGGATAATTTTTTTTACATCAAAAGTGTTACTTTTATCATTTTTAATTTTCATGCATAGAGGTATGCATAAAGGATAATTTTTTTTATATCAAAAGTGTTACTTTTATCATTTTTAATTTTCATGCATAGAAGTATGCATAAAGGATAATTTTTTTAATATCAAAAGTGTTACTTTTATCATTTTTAATTTTCATGCATAGAAGTATGCATAAAGGATAATTTTTTTATATCAAAAGTGTTACTTTTATCATTTTTAATTTTCATGCATAGAAGTATGCATAAAGGATAATTTCTTTATATCAAAAGTGTTACTTTTATCATTTTTAATTTTCATGCATAGAAGTATGCATAAAGGATAATTTTTTTATATCAAAAGCATTACTTTTATCATTTTTAATTTTCATGCATAGAAGTATGCATAAAGGATAATTTTTTTATATATCAAAAGTGTTACTTTTATCATTTTTAATTTTCATGCATAGAAGTATGCATAAAGGATAATTTTTTTATATTAAAAGTGTTACTTTTATCATTTTTAATTTTCTTGCATAGAAGTATGCATAAAGGAAAGTTTTTTTATATCAAAAGTGTTACTTTTATCATTTTTAATTTTCATGCATAGAAGTATGCATAAAGGATAATTTTTTTTATCAAAAGTGTTACTTTTATCATTTTAAATTTTCATGCATAGAAGTATACATAAAGGATAATTTTTTTTAATTAAAAGTGTTACTTTTATCATGTTTAATTTTCATGCATAGAAGTATGCATAAAGGATAATTTTTTTATATCAAAAGTGTTACTTTTATCATTTTTAATTTTCATGCATAGAAGTATGCATAAAGGATAATTTTTTTTATTAAAAGTGTTACTTTTATCATTTTTAATTTTTATGCATAGAAGTATGCATAAAGGATAATTTTTTTATATTAAAAGTGTTACTTTTATCATTTTTAATTTTCATGCATAGAAGTATGCATAAAGGATATTTTTTTAATTAAAAGTGTTAATTTTATCATGTTTAATTTTCATGCATAGAAGTATGCATAAAAGGATAATTTTTTTATATCAAAAGTGTTACTTTTATCATTTTTAATTTTCATGCATAGAAGTATGCATAAAGGATAATTTTTTTTATTAAAAGTGTTACTTTTATCATTTTTAATTTTTATGCATAGAAGTATGCATAAAGGATAATTTTTTTATATTAAAAGTGTTACTTTTATCATTTTTAAATTTTCATGCATAGAAGTATGCATAAAGGATAATTTTTTTTATTAAAAGTGTTACTTTTATCATGTTTAATTTTCATGCATAGAAGTATGCATAAAGGATAATTTTTTTATATCAAAAGTGTTACTTTTATCATTTTTAATTTTCATGCATAGAAGTATGCATAGAGGATAATTTTTTTTATATCAAAAGTGTTACTTTTATCATTTTTAATTTTCATGCATAGAAGTATGCATAAAGGATAATTTTTTTTATATCAAAAGTGTTACTTTTATCATTTTTAATTTTCATGCATAGAAGTATGCATAAAGGATAATTTTTATATATTAAAAGTGTTACTTTTATCATTTTTGATTTGAATGCATAGAAGTATGCATAAAGGATAATTGTTTTATATCAAAAGTGTTACTTTTATCATTTTTAATTTTCATGCATAGAAGTATGCATAAAGGATAATTTTTATTTTAAAAGTGTTACTTTTATCATAATTGATTTTAATGCATAGAAGTATGCATAAAAGATAAATTTTTATTATAAAAGTGTTACTTTTATCATATTTGATTTTAATGCATAGAAGTATGCATAAAGATAAATTTTAATCGGAGATCGACATAAATGAATAGTCCTCAAGAAATCCATGTTTTTGAAATCAGTAAACAAATATTCATTAAAAGAAATTTTAGAAAAAAAAAAAGAGAAATTGAGATAGCACCTTTGAGAAAGGTAATTTTAGGACCTAAACTCTGACTCAGACTATTGACCAAGACGTAATTCCTTCGTCAGTTTCAATCAATGACGATGTACCAGTTCAGGAAAAATGTACCCAAATCACCCACCGAATCTGAAACTAAATTAAGATTTGTGATTTTGATCTAAGGATCAAGTTAACAGAATTCGAGGAATTCTGTTTAGAATTGAGAACTGGATCTAGAAGTAATGAGATACAGATTTAAGATATACTCATGGTATTCAAACAAAAATCAAAACTGTAAACTTGCATAGAAACCCTGCCTTCTTAAAAGACTGTCTTACGCCAGAATGTTGGAGGGAGCATTTGGCATATATGTTTATCTAAGGGAAGTTCGGTTGCAACAGCTGGCGGGGAGTGTTCGAGGGACAGCTCACGCGGCAAGGCTTGCCGAGGTCTTGACGAGCCTCGGTACGGTTAAAATGGTGCGCTTCCGGTACGATGGACGAGGGCCGACGAAGTGGTCCCTGAGTGAAGTGCCAGGACACCTAAGGAGGATCCTGGAGGGTTCTGACACGGCGATGCACGGGCTCGCGGTGCCGAGGACATCCATGCGTATGTCGAGGAAGATATTATATGTTGGACCTATGTTTTTTGTAATCTATCACTGGATCTCGTTGTTGACTCGCTCGTCTCAACGGAGAGTCTAGAGTGATACTATTTTGTTGAGAAACAAAGACTCAATGAGAAATTTTGAAGTATGACATGTATAAATCGTAAATTATTTATCAAGGATTGTTTTTATTAAAGTTTAATAAAGAGGAGTGTGTGCGTATCTGTTTTCTAAAGCAAAAGTTAGGAAAGGCATTTCAATTATGGGTGGGTGAGTACTTGTTTGGTTCCACCGATTCCAGTGGTAGGGTGGTGGCTAACCCATGGGCCGGATGGGGTTAGGCTGGAATCAGTGGAGTTTTAATAATCAAACTGAAAAATATTAGAATTACGCAAGATTCGAATAGTTAGACAATTCCCTGATAAATTTTTCAAATAAGTGGATCAACGGCTGTGCCTGACCTTGATCAGGAAAAAAGCGTTGAATTTACTAAAATGATCAAATTATATTAGTGATAGTTTCCTTCTATCTGATTTATTCAGTTGAAGGATAGCGTAGAATTGTTCACGTTAGAAAAATTTTTATTCAAAAAAAAAATTCATAAAGGTGGAATCGTCCCTGCTTTCCGGGCATGGGAATTTTCCCAGTTTGTTTTTTTTTGGAGTGACCACCAGCTTAGTCTCGTGCCCGGACATTCAAGGGCGAGGCCCCGAGTGAGAAACCCTCCCTCGCGCGGAGGGGCAAAGGGATCTTACAGTTGGTATCAGAGCCAAATTGAAAGCTAATAAAGATAATTAAATTCTTATCTGAAATTGGTAAAAAGAATTCAGAAACAGCATTTTCATAATGTATTTTCATTCCGTAAGCTTCTTTAATGAAGAAATTTTAATCAAAGAAATTGTTTTTATAGATGGAAGTTCCCCATTTATCTGGTATTCCCGACCTCACCCAGTCTCAAGATATGATTGCATTTGCCTTCGAGCATCTCATCTCTTCCGCTTCAACTCGAATAAGCCGAACAAGACTCGCACGCCATTTCGAGGATTTATATTTTCCTACCCCAGCGGAGAGAATTCAGCATAAGTGGTTTGCAGGACAATATGTCCACGCCTCTTGCGACCGCCGTGCAATGCTGTGGGAGAACCTCTCATTGGCTATGATCTTGTTCAAGCTGAAAATCGTACGTGGCATCATTTTATATCATTCAACGCCTCGGAATTTCAGGCTTGCATGCCAAGTCTACATACTTCTTAGTTGTTTTATTCCTAAATGGAATATAATAGCTCCCTTGTCAGTAAGTGGACATTTGTATCAGGGCATGGCTATGGCCCAATACCGTCGTCATATGCGTTTCCCGAGGAGATTTTGAATTCTGGAGCCGAGCTACTCTATGTACATAATGCAACTTTTATATAAATAAAAAAATGTTTTCCGAAGAAAAAAAAATTCCTGTTGTATAAATGATTGTTTACGGCAGACGATCTGCTAATAAAGAAAAATCTATTATCGGACATATGTCATAGATCTCCAATAAGATCTTGTCTTGTTTAAGAAATTGTTTTTTGAACTCTTAAGTCTTAGGATCTCATGAATAATATCAAAATAAAAATTTATTAATATATAAATTTTGGCAGAATCATGAGACGAGGAAACCGTGGTCGTCAGCCAGACCCTGTCTCTAAAGATGACGAGCTTGACCTTGATGTTCGCAAGGCTCTTCATAGGACTCAGCCAGGACCCTTCAAAGGAGAAGGGGAGAACTTGGGTGAGGCTGTGGAGAAATGGGTGGAAGCCATGGAAGAGTATTTTGACGTCACAGGATACAATCAGCGGAGCAAAATGGCTCTTGGCCGACTGAAAATAGTGGAAACAGCCAGGGTAGCATGGAGGAACCACTGTGACACCAATCGTCTGGACAGAAATACTCAATCCTGGAATGATCTAAAAACCTATCTAAGAAAGAGATTTTGCCCTCCTGGATTTTTAGAAACCAAAATGAACGAATTCTTAGAACTAAAGCAGGAGAGCAAAACCATCGAGGAATATCACCAGTCCTTTGCCCTTCTACTCAAATATTCACCACCTCTTGATGAAGAGCAACTCATGGCCAGGTTCATTCGAGGAATGAACGAACCCTTGGACACACTGGTCAAAAATGCCAAGCCAGTGTCCATGGCTGAAACAGTAAGAATGGCAAAAGATTTTGCCAAAGCTTTTGTAGTAAAGGTCCCACCAAAACCTGCACCCTCTAACTTTAAGAGATTCCAAGCCCAGGGCAGTACTTCCAACTTTCCACCCCCAAAGAGGCAGCAAGGCCTGAATCAGAATCAGGATGCAGGAAGATTCAGAAGTGAAGGAAGACCCTTCCCCCAGAGTAATTTCTCAGGAACCTCACCACTTTCAAAAAATCAAAAGAATGAGCTCAGAACTAAAAACCGATGTTTTGGATGCCAGGGTTTTGGTCACCAGTTAAAAGACTGCCCGACTCCTACCATGTCAAGGGGACAGGGAAGTCAAGAACCCGGAATTCAGAGACCAACCCCTTCATTCCAGTCTAATCAGGGTCCGTCTCGCCCTAGCCAGGGAAACCCCAGAAGAATTCCAGCCCAGCCATCTGCCTCTATCCAGAGTAATCTCAGAACTCCTTCCTAGAATTGGAACAACAAAAGAGAAAGAGTTCTACCTCAGACTGCAGCAGCCAGAGCAATTTCACAATTTCAGATGTAGTAGAAGAGGAGAAAGGGCAGATCTATGCTGCAATTGAAAATCAAGGGCCTAACCAGCAGTTCTCCGTCATCCATACTCCAGCAGAGTATCAGGGTAAGCCTTTTAAGCTTTTGATTGATTCAGGCAGTTCTCATTCATTCATTTCCCCTGGATGCTTGCATAAGCTAGTCTTAGAACAGAAATTAGGGAAACCTATGCAAGTTGAATTGGCCAGTGGAAAGACTCTTTTCACTCACCATGAGACAGATCTTATCCAGTTAAATCTAGATGGTAATGTAACCGACTGTCAGTTCAAAGTCTTACCTCTAGGAGTTTTTGACGGAATCCTTGGAATGGATTGGCTCCACAAATATCAAGTTGACATACACTGTCACAATGGGACCATTTCCTTCCATGACCTTCACGGGAACAAAGTCCATGGAACTGGAGTTTCCGGATCCCCAGACCTTCAGTTAGTAAAAGCTTCCAGGTTACTGAAAGGACTTAGGAAGAAGCAGCAAATTTATGTTGTCAAAATGAACCCAGTAGACTCAAAGCTTAAAGCTAAAGAACCAGAATGGCTAAATGAATTTGATGATCTATTCCCAGCAGAGCTAACTGAAATGCCTCCAATTCGGGAAATAGATCATGTGATTGAATTGACCCCCGGAGCTCAACCAGTAGCCCTACGCTCTTACAAAATGCCAGTTCCTGAAGCCATTGAACTCAAGGAACAGCTTAGGCAGCTGTTAGAACAAGGGTTTGTAAGACCCAGTGTTTCACCTTGGGGTGCACCAGTTCTTTTTCAGAAAAAGAAAGATGGAACGCTTAGACTCTGTGTGGACTACAGAGGTCTAAATCAGCTGACAGTTAAGAATAAGTGTCCTATCCCAAGGATTGATGAGCTTTTGGACAGGCTAAATGGAGCCCAGATCTTCATAAAAATAGATCTCAAATCCGGGTATTACCAGATCAGGATCAATGATCCAGATATACCAAAAACAGCCATCAATACTCGCTATGGACATTATGAATTTACTGTCATGCCATTCGGATTAACTAATGCCCCAGCTACATTCAATCGCCTAATGTAGGACATCCTCAGAGAATACTTGGATGACTTTGTTCTAGTTTTCTTTGATGACATTCTGATTTACTCAAGAAATGCAGCCGACCATGAGACTCATGTCCGAAAAGTTCTTGAGATTCTAAGGAAGCATCAACTCTTTGCCAAAAAGAGCAAATGCACTTTCTCTGCCGACCACGTTGAATACTTGGGCTTTCTGGTATCCAAAGATGGAATTTCTCCAGATTCTACAAAAATCCAAGCTGTCATAGATTGGCCTGAACCAAAGACAGTGAAAGAAGTCAGAGGATTCTTGGGATTGACTGGTTGGTATAGAATTTTTATACCAAAGTATGCTCTCATAGCTTCCCCCCTGACTAACCTTCTCAAAAAGAATATCCCATTTCAATGGTCTGCCAAGTGCCAAAGTGCTTTTGATAAGCTGAAGACCGCCTTGGTAACCAGTCCTGTTCTGAAACTGCCAGATTTCTCTCTACCCTTTGAGGTAGTAACTGATGCAAGTGGTTTTGCCCTGGGAGGTGCACTCATGCAAGAAGGCCATGCAGTGGCCTATGAATCCCGAAAGCTCAGAACACATGAGAGGAATTATGCTTTCAGTAGTCTATGCCTTAAAGTTGTGGAGACATTACCTACTGGGTAAAAGATTTACTTTGATGACAGATCATCAGAGCTTAAAGTGGATCTTTACTCAGAAGGACCTCAACATGGGCCAAAGAAGGTGGATGCAGACCTTGCAGGAATTTGATTTTGAAATCAAGTACCGCCCAGGCAAAGAGAATGTGGTAGTAGATGCTCTCAGCAGAAAAACCTCCTTGCTTGCAATTACTGTAATATCAAATCCTTTGATTACTCAAGCAAGTGAGAAGATCATGCAAGATAGATTCTTTGGCCCTATTGCTACCCTACTTATGCAGGAAAGCAAAACTCCACAGGAGTTGAACAGAGTTCAAGGGTACAGCCTGGATAATGGCATTATGTATTATAACCGCAGGTTATGCATTCCCAATGATGAGGGAACCAAGGACCAAATTCTGAATGAAGCCCATGACAGCCGTATTGCAGGACATCCAGGTTTCATCAAGACCTACATGTCCGTAAAGAAAAGTTTCTTTTGGCCTGGTTTGAAAAAGGATGTGTTGAATCATGTACGTCAATGTCTGACATGCTAAAAAGTCAAAGCTGAGAGAGTAAAAATGCCTGGGAAGTTACATCCATTGGACATCCCCCAGATGAAGTGGGAATGTATCAGTATGGACTTCATTACTGGATTACCTTCAGTGCAATCAGGTTACAACTCCATCTTCATGGTAGTCGACAGACTAACCAAAGTTGCCCATCTGATTCTAGTAAAAGAAACCTACACTGCAGTGGATGTGGCCAGAGTGTTCCTCAAAGAAATCTCCAGATTGCATGGCCTACCCAGGAGAACAATAAGTGACCGAGATCCCAAATTTACTTCAAGGTTTTGGACTGCATTTTTTGAAGCAGTGGGAACTTTCTTGGATCTCAGCACAGCTTATCACCCTGAGATCGATGGTCAAACTGAAAGGGTAAACCAAGTAATTGAAGATATACTTCGGACATGCTGTGGCAGGGAACCCAAGAAGTGGCTAAGCTATCTGCATCTAGTCGAGTTCGCCTACAATGCTTCTTATCACCGAAGTATCGGGATGAGCCCTTTTAAAGCTCTGTATGGACAAGATTGCTTAACTCCATTAACTTGGTCTGACCCATTGATTAAGGTCGAGATGTCCAGACAGATGCTTGATGACATGGAGCATTAGATGCACTCAATTCGTAAAGATATTAAAGCTGCCCAGGATAGACAGAAGCAATATGCGGATAAGAAGAGGACAAATAGAGAATTCAAAGAAGCAGATATGGTCTTCATTTGAGTACGGCCCAAAAGAAGTTCCTTATCTCTTGGGAAGTACAAGAAGTTATCACCCAGATATTGTGGGCCATATCTGATTACAAAGAAAGTAGGTGACTTAGCCTACGAGCTTCTTCTGCCTCCTCATCTCAAAATTCATAATGTATTTCATGTAAGCCTTCTAAAGGAATATGTACCAAACCCAAATCATATGTTTGATGATGAAATCCTAACCTCTTCAACCCAAGGACAGATGTAACACCAACCTGAAGAAATTCTAGATGTTCGAGAAAAGCTTCTCAGGAACAGAATTCTCAGAGAATTATTAGTAAAATGGAAGTTCTATCCTTTTGAAGATGCCACCTGGGAGAATGAAGCTGATCTGTTTGTGGGATTATCCCCAGTTTGCGAGATGAGGACATCTCGCGTTTTTCAAGTGGGAGAGAATGTAAGATTTCTCCCCAGCCTCTCAAGATGTCCAGCATCTTCCCGTGTAATCAAATCCCTCTTCAGAAATATAAAAGATCTTATTTCTAAGTGTTTTAGCCTAGAGAGAGAAAGTTATTTTAGAGAGAGAATATTCAGATTATGAATATTTTTGGATAGAAAAATAACTCATCTTATTAAAATAAGTTCCCCTGAAACAAAAATTCAAAAAGAATTTTCCAATGTACAATTGGAATTAATTGGAAATAGGTATAAAGGACCTTAGCCTAAGGGTCTAGATTTTTAAAAATTTTAGATTATGATCCAATTAAGGTTCCTATGGGCCAATTGGATCAATCCATGTGTAGGGAGGAGATAAATCCAATTTTGTAAAAGAAGATACCCAAAAATGAGTAAATGCTCACATACGATGAAGAGTTGACTATGTACAAGGTTTATTAGTAAGAAACTATGAGTATGACACATATGTAAGGAAGGGGAGTTCTTTAAAGGAGGTGCATATTTCACATAAGATGAAGAGTTGAAAATGTACAAGGTTTATTAGTAAAAAACTATGAGCAATATTAAAAATATGAGATATTTTGGGTATCCAAAAATGAGTAAATGCTCACACAAGATGAAGAGTTGAAAATGTACAAGGTTTATTAGTAAAAAACTATGAGCAATATTAAAAATATGAGATATTTTGGGTATAATTATTCCATTTTGACACATATGTAAGGAAGGGGAATTCTTTAAAGGAGGTGCATATTTCACATGCTTGAATGAGTTTTAAACTCATAAAGATTGAGATATTTCATCTCTCCTCTCTCCTCATTCAAGTCTAGTTCCAAAAAGTTAGCTTAACTGACCTAAAAATGGTCAAAAATTGACCAAACTGATTTAGAAAATTCTAGAATCAGTTTGTTTGGTTAGGAGCTCAATTTTTCCTATAAATAGAAGCCTCCCCCTTGTTGAAAAAATATATAGTGTTTATGCATTGTTACTCTACTCCACCTAAGCCAAGAACTATGAATTCATTAATAATTCATTAGTTTTTGGCACTTCCCTCTTTCTTCAATCCCCATTGGTGGCTCCATCAACATACTAAACCAATTGATTGGTTGGGTGCCTCTACCGTGAACAAAGAATCAAGAAAATTATAAGGTAAATGGTGAATTTTGATTCTTTTCTATAATTTCTCAATGTTTCTCTCTTCTCAACCCCTCTCAAGCTTGAGAAGCTTAATTGAAATGGTTTTTGAATGCTATTGAGATTAATTGATTAATGATAGTTAGAAATTACATAAAATTGATGAATGCTATTGAAGTTAATTGATTAATGATAGTTAAGAATTATATAAACTTCCATTTATGCTTAATTCAAATGGTTTTTATGTAGATGTTCTCTCTCACTCAAGAAATGGTCATACTCATGACCCATTCTCAATCCAAATGAAGCTTTTCATAAAGCTTTTCTTTAATCCAAGATTAAGCTATGCTTGAGGCCAAATTAATGGCTTTTTTCTATGCTTTTAGTTTATGTATATTGATGATTCAATCCATTATGGATTAATGATCCAATTAGAGTTCATTCTAATTATTTCATTAATGATAAGCTTTATCCCTTAGAAAAATTGAGATTTATCAGTCATAGCAGCGGAGCTATGGTAAAATTTTTTATAAAAATTATGCATAAAATAATTTCATTCAAAACATGAAAAGAGGACTTCCTACCATATTCTAGGAATTATCATCTTAGATTAATTGAAAGATATTCATTCTAATCATAGAGAAATTGATTTTTATATTATGTATAATTGATTTTCATGCATAGAAGTATGCATAAAGGATAATTTTTTTATATCAAAAGTGTTACTTTTATCATTTTTAATTTTCATGTATCGAAGTATGCATAAAGGATAATTTTTTATATATCAAAAGTGTTACTTTTATCATTTTTAATTTTCATGCAAAGAAGTATGCATAAAGGAATATTTTTTATATGAAAAGTGATACTTTTATCATTTTTAATTTTCATGCATAGAAGCATGCATAAAGGATAATTTTTTAATATCAAAAGTGTTACTTTTATCATTTTTAATTTTCATGCATAGAAGCATGCATAAAGGATAATTTTTTTTACATCAAAAGTGTTACTTTTATCATTTTTAATTTTCATGCATAGAAGTATGCATAAAGGATAATTTTTTTTACATCAAAAGTGTTACTTTTATCATTTTTAATTTTCATGCATAGAAGTATGCATAAAGGATAATTTTTTTATATCAAAAGTGTTACTTTTATCATTTTTAATTTTCATGCATAGAAGTATGCATAAAGGATAATTTTTTTATATCAAAAGTGTTACTTTTATCATTTTTAATTTTCATCCATAGAAGTATGCATAAAGGAAAGTTTTTTTATATCAAAAGTGTTACTTTTATCATTTTTAATTTTCATGCATAGAAGTATGCATAAAGGATAATTTTTTTATCAAAAGTGTTACTTTTATCATTTTTAATTTTCATGCATAAAAGTATGCATAAAGGATAATTTTTTTTATTAAAAGTGTTACTTTTATCATGTTTAATTTTCATGCATAGAAGTATGCATAAAGGATAATTGTTTTATATCAAAAGTGTTACTTTTATCATTTTTAATTTTCATGCATAGAAGTATGCATAAAGGATAAATTTTTTTATTAAAAGTGTTACTTTTATCATTTTTAATTTTTATGCATAGAAGTATGCATAAAGGATAATTTGTCTATATTAAAAGTGTTACTTTTATCATTTTTAATTTTCATGCATAGAAGTATGCATAAAGGATAATTTTTTTTATTAAAAGTGTTACTTTTATCGTGTTTAATTTTCATGCATAGAAGTATGCATAAAGGATAGTTTTTTTATATCAAAAGTGTTACTTTTATCATTTTTAATTTTCATGCATAGAAGTATGCATAAGGGATAATTTTTTTATTAAAAGTGTTACTTTTATCATTTTTAATTTTTATGCATATAAGTATGCATAAAGGATAATTTTTTTATATTAAAAGTGTTAGTTTTATCATTTTTAAATTTTCATGCATAGAAGTATGCATAAAGGATAATTTTTTTGATTAAAAGTGTTACTTTTATCATGTTTAATTTTCATGCATAGAAGTATGCATAAAGGATAATTTTTTTATATCAAAAGTGTTACTTTAATCATTTTTAATTTTCATGCATAGAAGTATACATAAAGGATAATTTTTTTTATATCAAAAGTGTTACTTTTAATATTTTTAATTTTCATGCATAGAAGTATGCATAAAGGATAACTTTTTTTTATCAAAAGTGTTACTTTTATCATTTTTAATTTTCATGCATAGAAGTATGCATAAAGGATAATTTTTTTATATTAAAAGTGTTACTTTTATCATTTTAAATTTTAATGCATAGAAGTATGCATAAAGGATAAATTTTTTATATCAAAAGTGTGACTTTTATCATTTTTAATTTTCATGCATAGAAGTATGCATAAAGGATAATTTTTATTATAAAAGTGTTACTTTTATCATAATTGATTTTAATGCATAGAAGTATGCATAAAAGATAAATTTTTATTATAAAAGTGTTACTTTTATCATATTTGATTTTAATGCATAGAAGTATGCATAAAGATAAATTTTAATCGGAGATCGACATAAATGAATAGTCCTCAAGAAATCCATGTTTTTGAAATCAATAAACAAATATTCATTAAAAGAAATTTTAGAAAAAAAAAAGAGAAATTGAGATAGTACCTTCGAGAAAGGTAATTTTAGGACCTAAACTCTGACTCAGACTATTGACCAAGACCTAATTCCTTCGTCAGTTTCAATTAATGACGATGTACCAGTTCAGGAAAAATGTACCCAAATCACCCACCGAATCTGAAACTAAATTAAGATTTGTGATTTTGATCTAAGGATCAAGTTAACAGAATTCGAGGAATTCTGTTTAGAATTGAGAACTGGATCTAGAAGTAATGAGATACGGATTTAAGATATACTCATGGTCTTCAAACAAAAATCAAAACTGTAAACTTGCATAGAAACCCTGCCTTCTTAAAAGACTGTCTTACGCCAGAATGCTGGAGGGAGCATTTGGCATATATGTTTATCTAAGGGAAGTTCGGTTGCAACAGCTGGCGGGGAGTGTTCGAGGGACAGCTCACGTGGCAAGGCTTGCCGAGGTCTTGACCAGCCTCGGTACGGTTAAAATGGTGCGCTTCCGGTACGATGGACGAGGGCCGACGAAGCGGTCCCTGAGTCAAGTGCCAGGACACCTAAGGAGGATCCTGGAGGGTTCTGACACGGCGATGCACGGGCTCGCGGTGCCGAGGACATCCATGCGTATGTCGAGGAAGATATTATATGTTGGACCTATGTTTTTTGTAATCTATCACTGGATCTCGTTGTTGACTCGCTGGTCTCAACGGAGAGTCTAGAGTGATACTATTTTGTTGAGAAACAAAGACTCAATGAGAAATTTTGAAGTATGACATGTATAAATCGTAAATTGTTTATCAAGGATTGTTTTTATTAAAGTTTAATAAAGAGGAGTGTGTGCGTATCTGTTTTCTAAAGCTAAAGTTAAGAAAGGCATTTCAATTATGGGTGGGTGAGTACTTGTTTGGTTCCACCGATTCCAGTGGTAGGGTGGTGGCTAACCCATGGGCCAGATGGGGTTAGGCTGGAATCAGTGGAGTTTTAATAATCAAACTGAAAAATATTAGAATTACGCAAGATTCGAATAGTTAGACAATTCCCTGATAAATTTTTCAAATAAGTGGATCAACGGCTGTGCCTGACCTTGATCAGGAAAAAAGCATTGAATTTACTAAAATGATCAAATTATATTAGTGATAGTTTCCTTCTATCTGATTTATTCAGTTGAAGGATAGCGTAGAATTGTTCACGTTAGAAAAATTTTTATTGAAAAAAAAAATTCATAAAGGTGGAATCGTCCCTGCTTTCCGGGCATGGGAATTTTCCCGGTTTTGTTTTTTTTTGGAGTGACCACCAGCTTAGTCTCGTGCCCACACATTCAAGGGCGAGGCCCCGAGTGAGAAACCCTGCCTCGCGCGGAGGGGCAAAAGGATCTTACAAGCTCTACGATGTGGTCTAGGTTGGATACAGCTCTACCACGTGGTAGAGCTAGATCAAATGCAATTCTAGCTTCTTGGTTCTTGTCATGTGAAGTAGATCTCATCTTGGAGTAATTGATTTTGTTGATCTGCATGGTACATAGCTAGATCGATGCAATCTAGCTCCACCACATGGTAGAGCTAGATCTGATGCAATTGTAGCTCCTTGGTTCTCGTCATGTGAAGTAGGTCTCTTCTTAGAGTAATTGGTTTTGTTGATCTGCATGGTACACAGCTAGATCCAGGTTTCTTGCCACACATTTTTCCATGCATGATTCCATTTTCATGCCTCTTTGGTGCCGTTTGGGCCACGGTTGGAAATTTCCGCCATTTGGCACGCTCGTGCATCCTTTTCGAGAACCCGGATTCGAACAGTTAGAAGTTGTGTTAGGGAAGTTGCTCTATGTCCAAAGTAATTGGTGGCCACTCTTGCTTAAAACAAGAGTAGAACCCTCAATCCCTCAAGACAAAGGAAAGCTTACAACTCCATGTAAGCTAAAGTTTTCTTTTTTTAAAATTTTAAATCTATGGTTTTCTTGGTTTTCTTGTTTTATAGTTGATTAAAGTAAATTCTAATGCTATGCCTTGATGAATAGGCCACCTTCTTCTCTTCTTTACATTCTAGCCTTTCTTTATCCTAGAATGATTAACAAAAAATTTAATTAAACTTTTCTTTTTGTTTATTCTCTTGAAAATTAAGAATTGTGTAGATTAGAGTACTATACATCTAATTGGGGTTAATTTAAGTTAGAAGTAGAATGATAAAATGAGAAATGGTCAGCCATACAAAGGAGGTTATGGCAAAATTTTTCATATTTTTGTGGAAAAGAGTATGTTTTTATGTTATTCCAAAAGAGTAATTCCCCCTGTTTGTGCATTCTATAGAAAAATTTTAATTTGCTCCATGTACATATTCACCTATGAATATGCATGGATACCATTGATATTAATTATTGAAATTAATTTCTTTGCATAGAAAGATGCAAAATGGATCTGGGACCCCATCAGAGAACGGACCACACGGACTTGTGCTAGGGAAGTTGCTCTATGTCCACATCACTCTGTGCATGGATTTGGGCATCGCAATCAGTTCTCCCAGCGCGTCAAAGTTGGGTCCCCGACGGCGAAGATAGTGCAAAATCACCATAACAGAGTTTCGGATCCGAAATGAGTCTGAATCGCATCTGAACACAACAAGAAAGATCCGGGTTGGTTGCCACACATTTTTCCATGCATGATTCGAATTTCATGCCTCTTCGGCGTGGTTTGGGCCAGGGTTGGAAATTTCTGCCATTTGGCATGCTCGTTCATCTTTTTCGAGAACCCGGATTTGAACAGTTAGAAGTTGAGGATCCGGGACCCCATCAGAGAACGGACCACAGAGACTTGTGCTAGGGAAGTTGCTCTTTGTCCACATCACTCCGTGCATGGATTTGTGCATCGCAAATCACTTCTCCCAGCGCGTCAAAGTTGGGTCCCGACGAAGATAGTGCAAAATCGCCATAACAGAGTTTCGGATCCGAAATGAGTCCGAATCGCATCTGAACACAACAAGAAAGATCTGGGTTGGTTGCCACACATTTTTCCATGCATGATTCGAATTTCATGCCTCTTCAGCGCCATTTGGGCCACGGTTGGAAATTTCCGCCATTTGGCACGCTCTTTTTCGAGAACCCGGATTCGGACAGTTAGAAGTTGAGGATCCGGGACCCCATCAGAGAACGGACGACACAGACTTGTGCTAGGCAAGTTGCTTTATGTCCACATCACTCCGTGCATGCATTTGGAGATCACAATCACTTCTCCCAGTGCGTCAAAGTTGGGTCCCGCGACGACGATAGTGCAAAATCGCCATAACAGAGTTTCGGATCCGAAATGAGTCCCAATCGCATCTGAACACAACAAGAAAGATCCGGGTTGTTTGCCACACATTTTTCCATGCATGATTCCATTTTCATGCCTCTTTAGCACCGTTTGGGCCACGGTTGGAAATTTCTGCCATTAGGCACGCTCGTGTATCTTTTTCGAGAACCCTGATTCGGACAGTTAGAAGTTGAGGATTCGGGACCCCATCAGAGAACGGACCACACGGACTTGTGCTAGGAAAGTTGCTCTATGTCCACATTACTCCGTGCATGCATTTGGAGATCGCAATCACTTCTCCCAGCACGTCAAAGTTGGGTCCCGGCGAAGATAGTGCAAAATCGCCATAACAAAGTTTCGGATCCGAAAAGAGTCCGAATCGCATCTGAACACAACAAGAATGATCCGGGTTGGTTGCCACACATTTGTCCATGCATGATTCGATTTTCATTCCTCTTCGGCGCCGTTTGGGCCCCTGTTGGAAATTTTCGCCATTTGGCATGCTCGTGCATCTTTTTCGAGAACCCGGATTCGGACAGTTAGAAGTTGAGGATCCGGGACCCCATCAGAGAACGGACCACACGGACTTGTGCTAGGGAAGTTGCTCTATGTCCACATCACTCCGTGCACGGATTTGTGCATCGCAATCACTTCTCCCAGTGCGTCAAAGCTGGGTCCCAGCGCCATTCAACACACTTGTTTATCTCCTTGGTTCTCGTCATGGTCTCTTCTTGGAGTAATTGGTTTTGTTGATTTGCATGGTACACAGCTAGATCAATGCATTCTAGCTCTACCACATGGAAGAGCTAGACCTCAAAAGCAATTCTAGCTCCACCACATGGTAGAGCTAGACCTCAAAGCAGTCTAGCTCTACGATGTGGTCTAGGTTGGATACAGCTCTACCACGTGGTAGAGCTAGATCAAATGCAATTCTAGCTTCTTGGTTCTTGTCATGTGAAGTAGATCTCATCTTGGAGTAATTGATTTTGTTGATCTCCATGGTACATAGCTAGATCGATGCATTCTAGCTCCACCACATGGTAGAGGTAGATCTGATGCAATTGTAGCTCCTTGGTTCTCGTCATGTGAAGTAGGTCTCTTCTTAGAGTAATTGGTTTTGTTGATCTGCATGGTACACAGCTAGATCCAGGTGTCTTGCCACACATTTTTCCATGCATGATTCCATTTTCATGCCTCTTTGGTGCCGTTTGGGCCACGGTTGGAAATTTCTGCCATTTGGCACGCTCGTGCATCTTTTTCGAGAACCCGGATTCGGACAGTTAGAAGTTGTGCTAGGGAAGTTCCTCTATGTCCAAAGTGATTGGTAGCCACTCTTGCTTAAAACAAGAGTAGAACCCTCAATCCCTCAAGATAAAGGAAAGCTTACAATTCCATGTAAGCTAAATTTTTCTTTTTTTAAAAATTTTAAATCTATGGTTTTCTTGATTTTCTTGTTTTATAGTTCATTAAAGTAAATTCTAATGCTATGCCTTGATGAATAGGCCACCTCCTTCTCTTCTTTACAATCCAGCCTTTCTTTATCCTAGAATGATTAACAAAAAAATTAATTAAACTTTTTATTTATTTATTCTCTTGGAAATTAAGAATTGTGTAGATTAGAGTACTATACATCTAATTGGGGTTAATTTAAGTTAGAATTAGAATGATAAAATTAGAAATGGTCAGCCATACAAAGGAGGTTATGGCAAAATTTTTCATATTTTTTGTGGAACAGAGTATGCTTTTATGTTATTCCAAAAGAGTAATTCCCCCTGTTTGTGCATTCTATAGAAAAATTTTAATTTGCTCCATGTACATATTCACCTATGAATATGCATGGATACCACTGATATTAATTATTAAAATTAATTTCTTTGCATAGAAAGATGCAAAATGGATCTGGGACCCCATCAGAGAACGGACCACACGGACTTGTGCTAGGGACGTTGCTCTATGTCCACATCACTCCGTGCATGGATTTGGGCATCGCAATCAGTTCTCCCAGCACGTCAAAGTTGGGTCCCGGCAAAGATAGTGCAAAATCGCCATAATGGAGTTTCGGATCCGAAATGAGTCCGAATCGCATCTGAACACAACAAGAAAGATTCGGGTTGCTTACCACACATTTGTCCATGCATGATCCCATTTTCATGCCTCTCGGCGCCGTTTGGACCACGGTTGGAAATTTCCACCATTTGGCACGCTCGTGCATCTTTTTCGAGAACCCGAATTCAGACAGTTAGAAGTTGAGGATCTAGGACCCCATGAGAGAACGGACCACACAAACTTGTGCTAGGGAAGTTGCTCTATGTCCACATCACTCCGTGCATGCATTTGGAGATTGCAATCACTTCTCCCAACGCGTCAAAGTTGGGTCCCGGCAAAGATAGTGCAAAATCGCCATAACAGAGTTGCGGATCCGAAAAGAGTCGGAATCGCATCTGAACACAACAAGAATGATCCGGGTTGGTTGCCACACATTTGTCCATGCATGATTCGAATTTCATTCCTCTTCGGCGCCGTTTGGGCCCCTGTTGGAAATTTTCACCATTTGGCACGCTCGTGCATCTTTTTCGAGAACCCGGATTCGGACAGTTAGAAGTTGAGGATCCGGGACCCCATCAGAAAACGGACCACACGGACTTGTGCTAGGAAAGTTGCTCTATGTGAAATGCAATTCTAGCTTCTTGGTTCTTGTCATGTGAAGTAGATCTCATCTTGGAGTAATTGATTTTGTTGATCTCCATGGTACACAGCTAGATCGATGCATTCTAGCTCCACCACATGGTAGAGCTAGATCTGATGCAATTGTAGTTCCTTGGTTCTCGTCATGTGAAGTAGGTCTCTTCTTAAAGTAATTGGTTTTGTTGATCTGCATGGTACACAGCTAGATCCGGGTTTCTTGCCACACATTTTTCCATACATGATTCCATTTTCATACCTCTTCGGCGTCGTTTGGGCCACGGTTGGAAATTTCCGCCATTTGGCACGCTCGTGCATCTTTTTCGAGAACCTGGATTTGGATAGTTAGAAGTTGAGGATCAGGGACCCCATCAGAGAACGGATCACACGGACTTGTGCTAGGGAAGTTGCTCTATGTCCAAAGTAATTGGTGGCCTTGCTCAAAACAAGAGTAGAACCCTCAATTCCTCAAGACAAAGGAAAACTTACAACTCCATGTAAGCTTAATTTTTCTTTTTTTAAAATTTTAAATCTATGGTTTTCTTGATTTTCTTGTTTTATAGTTGATTAAAGTAAATTCTAATGCTATGCCTTGATGAATAGGCCACCTCCTTCTCTTCTTTACATTCTAGCCTTTCTTTATCCTAGAATGATTAACAAAAAAATTAATTAAACTTTTCTTTTTGTTTATTGTCTTAGAAATTAAAAATTGTGTAGATTAGAGTACTATACATCTAATTGGGGTTAATTTAAGTTAGAATTAGAATGATAAAAATGAGAAATGGTCAGCCATACAAAGGAGGTTATGGCAAAATTTTTTATATTTTTGTGGAAAAGAGTTTGTTTTTATGTTATTCCAAAAGAGTAATTCCCCCTAGTTGTGCATTCTATAGAAAAAATTTAATTTGCTCCATGTACATATTCACCTATGAATATGCATGGATACCACTGATATTAATTATTAAAATTAATTTCTTTGCATAGAAAGATGCCAAATGGAGCTGGGATCCCATGAGAGAATGGACCACACGGACTTGTGCTAGGGAAGTTGCTCTATGTCCACATCACTCCGTGCACGGATTTGGGCATCGCAATCACTTCTCCCAGCGCGTCAAAGTTGGGTCCTGAGATGAAGATAGTGCAAAATCGACATAATAGAGTTTCGGATCCGAAATGAGTCTGAATCGCATCTGAACACAACAAGAAAGATTCGGGTTGGTTGCCACACATTTGTCCATGCATGATTCGAATTTCATGCCTCTTTGGGGCTGTTTGGGTCCCTGTTGGAAATTTCCGCCATTTAGCACGCTCGTGCATCCTTTTCGAGAACCCGGATTCGGACAGTTAGAAGTTGAGGATCCGGGACCCATCAAAGAACGGACCACACGGACTTGTGCTAGGGAAGTTGCTCTGTCCACATCACTCCGTGCACGGATTTGGGCAACGCAATCACTTCTCCCACAGTGCGTCAAAGTTGGGTCCCAGCACCATTCAACACACTTGTTTATCTCCTTGGTTCTCCTCATGGTCTCTTCTTGAAGTAACTAGTTTTGTTGATTTGCATGGTACACAGCTATTCTAGCTCTACCACATGGTAGAGCTAGACCTCAAATGCAATTCTAGCTCCACCACATGGTAGAGCTAGACCTCAAAGCAATCTAGCTCTACGATGTGGTCTAGGTTGGATACAGCTCTACCACGTGGTAGAGCTAGATCAAATGCAATTCTAGCTTCTTGGTTCTTATCATGTGAAGTAGATCTCTTCTTAGAGTAATTGATTTTGTTGATCCGCATGGTACACAACCAGATCGATGCATTCTAGCTTCACCACATGATAGAGCTAGACCTCAAATTAATTCTAGCTCCACCACATGGTAGAGCTAGCCCTTAAAGCATTCTTGCTCTAAAATTTGGTCTAGGTTGAATACAGCTCTACCGCGTGGTAGAGCTAGATCAAATGTAATTCTAGCTCCTTGGTTCTCGTCATGGTCTCTTCTTGGAGTAATTGGTTTTGTTGATTTGCATGGTACACAGCTAGATCAATGCATTCTAGCTCTACCACATGGTAGAGCTAAACCTCAAATGCAATTCTAGATCCACCACATGGTAGAGCTAGACCTCAAAGCATTCTAGCTCTACCATGTGGCCTAGGTAGAATACAGCTCTACCTCGTGGGTAGAGCTAGATCAAATGCAATTCTAGCTCCTTGGATCTTGTCATGTGAAGTAGGTCTCTTCTTGGAGTAATTAGTTTTGTTGATGTGTATGGAACACAGCTACATCGATGCATTCTTGCTCTACCACATGGTAGAGCTAGACCTCAAAGCTTTCTACCTCTACAACTCTACCTCCACCACATGGTAGAGCTAGACCTCAAATGCAATTCTAGCTCCACCACATGGTAGAACTAGACCTCAAAGCATTCTATCTCTACAATGTGGTTTAGGTAGAATACAGCTCTACCACAGTTACATTCAACCTCAGCCACTTACATTCAACCTCAGCCGGTTACATTCAACCTCAGCTGGTTACATTCATTGAAGTCTAGCTCTACCACATGGTAGAGCTAGAAGAATGCAATTCTAGCTCCACAGGGTAGAGCTAGACCTCAAAGCATTCTAGCTCTACGATGTGGTCTAGGTAGAATACAGCTCTACCACGTGGTAGACCTAGATCAAATGCAATTCTAGCTTCTTGGTTATTGTCATGTGAAGTAGGTCTCTTCTTGGAGTAATTGGTTTTGTTGATGTGTATGGAACACAGCTAGATCGATGCATTCTTGCTCTACCACATGGTAGAGCTAGACCTCAAAGCTTTCTACCTCTACGACTCTTGCTCCACCACATGGTAGAGCTAGACCTCAAAGCATTCTATCTCTACAATGTGGTTTAGGTAGAATACAGCTCTACCACAGTTACATTCAACCTCAGCCGGTTACAAGCAATTCTAGCTCCACCACATGGTAGAGCTAGACCTCAAAGCATTCTATCTCTACAATGTGGTTTAGGTAGAATACAGCTCTACCACAGTTACATTCAACCTCAGCTGGTTACATTCATTGAAGTCTAGCTCTACCACATGGTAGAGCTAGAAGAATGTATTTTAGCTCTACCACATGGTAGAGCTAGATTTCATAGCATTCTGGTCCAATACATTCATTAATCTTGCTCTGCCACCTGGTAGAGATAATATCCATTGAAAAACCAGCACTAGAATACTTTGAAGTCCAGCTAGAATGCATTTTTCTAGCTCTACCATGTGGTAGAGCAAGACTAATAAATGTATTGAGAGCTCCAAGATGGAGTAATTGAGATAGCATGCTTTGAGTTCTAGCTTTACCATGTGGTGGAGCTAGAATTGCACTTGAGGTCTAGCTCTACCATGTGATGGAGCTAGAATCGTAGAGGTAGAAAGCTTTGAGGTCTAGCTCTACCACAGTTACATTTAACCTCAGCCGGTTACATTCTTTGAAGTCTAGCTCTACCACATGGTAGAGCTAGAAGAATGCATTCTAGCTCCACTACATAGTAGAGCTGGACCTCAAAGCATTCTAGCTCTACGATGTAGTCTAGATAGAATACAGTTATACCACATGGTAGAGCTAGACCTCAAATGCAATTCTAGAACCACCACATGGTAGAGCTGGACCTCAATGCACTCTATCTCTACAATGTGGTTTAGGTAGAATACAGCTCTATCACAGTTACATTCAACCTTAGCCGGTTACATTCGTTGAAGTCTAGCTCTACCACATGGTAGAGCTAGAAAATTGCAATTCTAGCTCCACCACATGGTAGAGCTGGACCTCAAAGCATTCTAGCTCTACGATGTGGTCTAGGTAGAATACAGCTCTACCACGTGGTAGACCTAGATCAAATGCAATTCTAGCTCCTTGGTTATTGTCATGTGAAGTAGGTCTCTTCTTGGAGTAATTGGTTTTGTTGATGTGTATGGAACACAGCTAGATCGATGCATTCTTGCTCTACCACATGGTAGAGCTAGACCTCAAAGCTTTCTACCTCTATGACTCTTGCTCCACCACATGGTAGAGCTAGACCTCAAAGCATTCTATCTCTACAATGTGGTTTAGGTAGAATACAGCTCTACCACAGTTACATTCAACCTCAGCCGGTTACAAGCAATTCTAGCTCCACCACATGGTAGAGCTAGACCTCAAAGCATTCTATCTCTACAATGTGGTTTAGGTAGAATACAGCTCTACCACAGTTACATTCAACCTCAGCCGGTTACATTCATTGAAGTCTAGCTCTACCACATGGTAGAGCTAGAAGAATGTATTTTAGCTCTACCACATGGTAGAGCTAGATTTCATAGCATTCTGGTCAATACATTCATTAATCTTGCTCTGCCACCTAGTAGAGATAATATCCATTGAAAAACCAGCACTAGAATACTTTGAAGTCCAGCTAGAATGCATTTATCTAGCTCTACCATGTGGTAGAGCAAGACTAATAAATGTATTGAGAGCTCCAAGATGGAGTAATCGAGATAGAATGCTTTAAGTTCTAGCTTTACCATGTGGTGGAGCTGGAATTGCACTTGAGGTCTAGCTCTACCATGTGGTGGAGCTAGAATCATAGAGGTAGAAAGCTTTGAGGTCTAGCTCTACCACAGTTACATTCAACCTCAACCGGTTACATTCTTTGAAGTCTAGCTCTACCACATGGTAGAGCTAGAAGAATGCATTCTAGCTCTACCACATGGTAGAGCTGGACCTCAAAGCATTCTAGCTCTACGATGTAGTCTAGATAGAATACAGTTATACCACATGGTAGAGCTAGACCTCAAATGCAATTCTAGAACCACCACATGGTAGAGCTGGACCTCAATGCATTCTATCTCTACAATGTGGTTTAGGTAGAATACAGCTCTATCACAGTTACATTCAACCTCTGCCGGTTACATTCGTTGAAGTCTAGCTCTACCACATGGTAGAGCTAGAAGAATGCAATTCTAGCTCCACCACATGGTAGAGCTGGACCTCAAAGCATTCTAGCTCTACGATGTGGTCTAGGTAGAATACAGCTCTACCACGTGGTAGACCTAGATCAGATGCAATTCTTGCTCCTTGGTTATTGTCATGTGAAGTAGGTCTCTTCTTGGAGTAATTGGTTTTGTTGATGTGTATGGAACACAGCTAGATCGATGCATTCTTGCTCTACCACATGGTAGAGCTAGACCTCAAAGCTTTCTACCTCTACGACTCTTGCTCCACCACATGGTAGAGCTAGACCTCAAAGCATTCTATCTCTATAATGTGGTTTAGGTAGAATACAGCTCTACCATAGTTACATTCAACCTCAGCTGGTTACAAGCAATTCTAGCTCCACCACATGGTAGAGCTAGACCTCAAAGCATTACAATGTGGTTTAGGTAGAATACAGCTCTACCAAAGTTACATTCAACCTCAGCCAGTTACATTCATTGAAGTCTAGCTCTAGCACATGGTAGAGCTAGAAGAATGTATTTTAGCTCTACCACATGGTAGAGCTAGATTTCATAGCATTCTGGTCAATACATTCATTAATCTTGCTCTGCCACCTGGTAGAGATAATATCCATTGAAAAACCAGCACTAGAATACTTTGAAGTCCAGCTAGAATGCATTTATCTAGCTCTACCATGTGGTAGAGCAAGACTCATAAATGTATTGAGAGCTCCAAGATGGAGTAATTGAGATAGAATGCTTTGAGTTCTAGCTTTCCCATGTGGTGGAGCTAGAATCGCACTTGAGGTCTAGCTCTACCATGTGGTGGAGCTAGAATCGTAGAGGTAGAAAGCTTTGAGGTCTAGCTCTACCACAGTTACATTCAACCTCAGCCGGTTACATTCTTTGAAGTCTAGCTCTACCACATGATAGAGCTAGAAGAATGCATTCTAGCTCCACCACATGGTAGAGCTGGACCTCAAAGCATTCTAGCTCTATGATGTAGTCTAGATAGAATACAGTTATACCACATGGTAGAGCTAGACCTCAAATGCAATTCTAAAACCACCATATGGTAGAGCTGGACCTCAATGCATTCTATCTCTACAATGTGGTTTAGGTAGAATACAACTCTATCACAGTTACATTCAACCTTAGCCGGTTACATTCGTTGAAGTCTAGCTCTACCACATGGTAGAGCTAGAAGAATGCAATTCTAGCTCCACCACATGGTGGAGCTTGACCTCAAAGCATTCTAGCTCTACGATGTGGTCTAGGTAGAAGACATTTCTACCACATGGTAGAGCTAGATCAAATGCAATTCTAGCTCCTTGGTTCTTGTTGTGTGAAGTAGGTCTCTTCTTGGAGTAATTGGTTTTGTTGATGTGTATGGAACACAGCTAGATCGATGCATTCTTGCTCTACCACATGGTAGAGCTAGACCTCAAAGATTTCTACCTCTACGATTCTAGCTCCACCACATGGTAGAGCTAGACCTCAAATGCAATTCTAACTCCACCACATTGTAGAGGTAGACCTCAAAGCATTCTATCTCTACAATGTGGTTTAGGTAGAATACAGCTCTACCACAGTTACATTCAACCTCACCCACTTACATTCGTTGAAGTCTAGCTCTACCACATGGTAGAGCTGAACCTTGAAGCATTCTAGCTCTACGATGTGGCCTAGGTAGAATACAGCTCTACCTCATGGTAGAGCTAGATCAAATGCAATTCTAGCTCCTTGGATCTTGTCATGTGAAGTAGATCTCTTCTTGGAGTAATTGGTTTTGTTGATGTGTATGGAACACAAGTAGATCAATGCATTCTGCTCTACCACGTGGTAGAGCTAGACCTCAAAGCTTTCTACCTCTACAACTCTAGCTCCACCACATGGTAGAGCTAGACCTCAAATGCAATTCTAGCTCCACCACATGGTATAGCTAGACCTCAAAGCATTTTATCTCTACAATGTGGTTTAGGTAGAATACAGCTCTACCACAGTTACATTCAACCTCAGCCGGTTACATTCGTTGAAGCTTAGCTCTACCACATGGTAGAGCTAGAAGAATGCAATTCTAGCTCCACCACATGGTAGAGCTGGACCTCAAAGCATTCTAGCCCTACGATGTGGTCTAGGTAGAATACAGCTCTACCACGTGGTAGAGCTAGATCAAATGCAATTCTAGCTCCTTGGTTATTGTCATGTGAAGTAGGTCTCTTCTTAGAGTAATTGGTTTTGTTGATGTGTATGGAACACAGCTACATCGATGCATTCTTGCTCTACCACATGGTAGAGCTAGACCTCAAAGATTTCTACCTCTACGACTCTAGCTCCACCACATGGTAGAGCTAGACCTCAAATACAATTCTAGCTCCACCACATGGTAGAATTAGACCTCAAAGCATTCTATCTCTACAATGTGGTTTAGGTAGAATACAGCTCTACCACAGTTACATTCAACCTCACCCACTTACATTCAACCTCAGTCGCTTACATTCGTTGAAGTCTAGCTCTACCACATGGTATGGCTAGAAGAATGCAATTCTAGCTCCACCACCACAGGGTAGAGCTAGACCTCAAAGCATTCTAGCTCTATGATGTGGTCTAGGTAGAATACAGGTCTACCACGTGGTAGACCTAAATCAAATGCAATTATAGCTCCTTGGTTCTTGTCATGTGAAGTAGGTCTCTTCTTGGAGTAATTGGTTTTGTTGATGTGTATGGAACACAGCTAGATCGATGCATTCTTGCTCTACCACACGGTAGAGCTAGACCTCAAAGCTTTCTACCTCTAAGACTCTTGCTCCACCACATGGTAGAGCTAGACCTCAAAGCATTCTATCTCTACAATGTGGTTTAGGTAGAATACAGCTCTACCACAGTTACATTCAACCTCAGCCGGTTACAAGCAATTCTAGCTCCACCACATGGTAGAGCTAGACCTCAAAGCATTACAATGTGGTTTAGGTAGAATACAGCTCTACCACAGTTACATTCAACCTCAGCCAGTTACATTCATTGAAGTCTAGCTCTAGCACATGGTAGAGCTAGAAGAATGTATTTTAGCTCTACCACATGGTAGAGCTAGATTTCATAGCATTCTGGTCAATACATTCATTAATCTTGCTCTGCCACCTGGTAGAGATAATATCCATTGAAAAACCAGCACTAGAATACTTTGAAGTCCAGCTAGAATGCATTTATCTAGCTCTACCATGTGGTAGAGCAAGACTAATAAATGTCTTGAGAGCTCCAAGATGGAGTAATTGAGATAGAATGCTTTGAGTTCTAGCTTTACCATGTGGTGGAGCTAGAATTGCACTTTAGGTCTAGCTCTACCATGTGGTGGAGCTAGAATCGTAGAGGTAGAAAGCTTTGAGGTCTAGCTCTACCACAGTTACATTCAACCTCACCCGGTTACATTCTTTGAAGTCTAGCTCTACCACATGGTAGAGCTAGAAGAATGCATTCTAGCTCCACCACATGGTAGAGTTGGACCTCAAAGCATTCTAGCTCTACGATGTAGTCTAGATAGAATACAGTTATACCACATGGTAGAGCTAGACCTCAAATGCAATTCTAGAACCACCACATGGTAGAGCTGGACCTCAAAGCATTCTATCTCTACAATGTGGTTTAGGTAGAATACAGCTCTATCACAATTACATTCAACCTCAGTCGGTTACATTCGTTAAAGTCTAGCTCTACCACATGGTAGAGCTAGAAGAATGCAATTCTAGCTCCACCACATGGTAGAGCTTGACCTCAAAGCATTCTAGCTCTATGATGTGGTCTAGGTAGAATAGATTTCTACCACGTGGTAGAGCTAGATCAAATGCAACTATAGCTCCTTGGTTCTTGTTGTGTGAAGTAGGTCTCTTCTTAGAGTAATTGGTTTTGTTGATGTGTATGGAACACAGCTAGATCGATGCATTCTTGCTCTACCACATGGTAGAGCTAGACCTCAAAGCTTTCTACCTCTATGATTCTAGCTCCACCACATGGTAGAGATAGACCTCAAATGCAATTCTAACTCCACCACATTGTAGAGGTAGACCTCAAAGCATTCTATCTCTACAATGTGGTTTAGGTAGAATACAGCTCTACCACAGTTACATTCAACCTCAACCGGTTACATTCGTTGAAGTCTAGCTCTACCACATGGTAGAGCTAGACCTGAAATGCAATTCTAGCTCCACCACATGGTAGAGCTGGACCTTAAAGCATTCTAGCTCTACGATGTGGCCTAGGTAGAATACAAGCTCTACCTCATGGTAGAGCTAGATCAAATGCTTTTCTAGCTTCTTGGATCTTGTCATGTGAAGTAGGTCTCTTCTTGGAGTAATTGGTTTTGTTGATGTGTATGGAACACAGGTAGATCGATGCATTCTGCTCTACCACGTGGTAGAGCTAGACCTCAAAGCTTTCTACCTCTACGACTCTAGCTCCACTACATGGTAGAGCTAGACCTCAAATGCAATTCTAGCTCCACCACATGGTATAGCTAGACCTCAAAGCATTTTATCTCTACAATGTGGTTTAGGTAGAATACAGCTCTACCACAGTTACATTCAACCTCACCCGGTTACATTCGTTGAAGCTTAGCTCTACCACATGGTAGAGCTAGAAGAATGCAATTCTAGCTCCACCACATGGTAGAGCTGGACCTCAAAGCATTCTAGCCCTACGATGTGGTGTAGGTAGAATACAGCTCTACCACGTGGTAGAGCTAGATCAAATGCAATTCTAGCTCCTTGGTTATTGTCATGTGAAGTAGGTCTCTTCTTGGAGTAATTGGTTTTGTTGATGTGTATGGAACACAGCTAGATCGATGCATTCTTGCTCTACCACATGGTAGAGCTAGACCTCAAAGCTTTCTACCTCTACGACTCTAGCTCCACCACATGGTAGAGCTAGACCTGAAATGCAATTCTAGCTCCACCACATGGTAGAGCTAGACCTCAAAGCATTCTATCTCTACAATGTGGTTTAGGTAGAATACAGCTCTACCACAGTTACATTCAACCTTAGCCGGTTACATTCATTGAAGTCTAGCTCTACCACATGGTAGAGCTAAAAGAATGCATCCTAGCTCCACCACATGGTAGAGCTAGATTTCAAAGCATTCTGGTGAATACATTTATTAATCTTACTCTGCCACCTGGTAGAGATAATATCCATTGAAAAACCAGCACGAGAATACTTTAAAGTCCAGCTAGAATGCATTTATCTAGCTCTACCATGTGGTAGAGCAAGACTAATAAATGTATAATTGAGAGCTCCAAGATGGAGTAATTAAGATATAATTCCTTGAGGTCTAGCTCTACCATGTGGTGGAGCTAGAATTTCATTTGAGGTCTAGCTCTACCATGTGGTGGAGCTAGAATCGTAGAGGTAGAAAGCTTTGAGGTCTAGCTCTACCACAGTTACATTCAACCTCATCCGGTTACATTCATTGAAGTCTAGATCTACCACATGGTAGAGCTAGAAGAATGCATTCTAGCTCCACCACATGGTAGAGCTGGACCTTAAAGCATTCTAGCTCTACGATGTAGTCTAGATAGAATACAGCTCTACCACATGGTAGAGCTAGACCTCAAAGCAGTCTAGCTCTACGATGTGGTCTAGGTTGGATACAGCTCTACCACGTGGTAGAGCTGGACCTCAAATACAATTATAGCTCCTTGGTTCTTGTCATGTGAAGTAGGTCTCTTCTTGGAGTAATTGGTTTTGTTGATGTGTATGTAAAAGAGCTAGATCGATGCATTCTTGCTCTACCACAAGGTAGAGCTAGACCTCAAAGCTTTCTACCTCTACGATTCTAGCTCCACCACATGGTAGAGCTAGACCTCTAAGCTTTCTACATCTACGATTCTAGCTCCACCACATGGTAGAGCTAGACCTCAAATGCAATAATAGCTCCACCACATGGTAGAGCTAGACCTCAAAGCATTCTATCTCTATAATGTGGTTTAGGTAGAATACAGCTCTACCACAGTTACATTCAACCTCAGCCGGTACATTCATTGAAGTATAGCTCTACCACATGGTAGAGCTAGAAGAATGCATTCTAGCTCCACCACATGGTGGAGCTGGACCTCAAGCATTCTAGCTCTACGATGTGGTCTAGGCAGAATACAGCTCTACCATGTGGTAGAGCTAGAGAGCACCTGTTTTGGGACCCATCGAGTAACAATCCGAGGTTTGGGCTTGGAAATGATGTGCTTCTTAAGAGGCTTAGCAACTGGACTAGATGGTACAAGTTTGTACGCAGCTTTTGGTAGCCACATTGATAATTCCTTCTTACCTGGCCTTCTTTGAGCAGCAACTAGAGTAGTTGGAACATGCCAGCCGTGGCCCTCACTTGAGTACTCATCAATTATCCACATCATTTGTTTTGGAGCTGCAAGAGCAGATTTTGAAAGTGGGTTGTGTAGGGTAGAAACACCACCCTTTTGACACGATATAGCTCGTGGAGTAGCAGAGACTTTCTCTATATGCATAGCTGTTGTTTTGGATGTATCCCTATAGTACAAATGATCTAGAAGAGCACGTGGTTGTACCATTCGTATAGGTATAATGTCATATCCATCTGAGTCACAGAATTGAATTGGCTTCGGTAAAGCACATGTCGATAATGTTGCAAGGACATGACTCCATTCTAATGGATCAATTAAATGCTCAGGGAAGGGTTGTGGAATGTATGCCTCATCTGATACACTTCGATTACCCTTAAGTCTCTCAGTGTTGAAATCCCTACATGAGGCTCCACACATCCATAGATCTTCTCGCCCATCTGACAATGTAACTTTTGAGCCCTCAGATGAAGCAGAATCAAACTCATCTATTGGAGACCTTGTTACATCACGATATGAGTGATTCCTTAGGTTGACCCTTGTGATGACAGAATCATGTCGGAGGTACAAGTAATTGTATCCCCAATCTTGAATCATTTTAAATTGTCGCATGAATGGTCTACCCAATATCACTTCATAGTTTAGATGCTTTCCGAAATCCACTACTGCAAAGGTGTGCTCATATTCAATCCCACATGTGGTGACCAATATGTTCTCAAGCAGCCCAAGGGGATGTTCTAAGCTTCCATCTGCTAGCTGCAAGCGCATCCTGGTACTCCTAATAGCTGGTTTGCCCCATTTTTCCCAAATAGACCTTGTCACAATGCCCACTCCTGCACCACTATCAAGTATTGCAGTTGAAGATACTTTTCGCACTTCTAATGGGAGGGTAGCATTTCCCTGATCGTCTTCACAAAATTTTCCTACTTTGTTGATAGGAACTGGCATTACATGCTTTGTCTCTTGGTGTATAGTACACTCATGGTGACCCTTTTGTAGCAATACCTGCTCTGACAAACATGTGGCAATATCATTCCACAACTCAGGTTTAAGCTTTATCAACTCAAGCAAAGGTAAGGTACAAGCCACTGGTGCTGACAAAATAGCCTGCACCATACTCATATCTTTCTCCTTTGTCAACCTTTTATGCATGGAGGGTATCCTCAAGGTTTGAGAACAGTTCTCATATTCTCCCAGATATGATGGTAAGGTTTTCATTGTATGCTTACTTCTAGGAGAAACAATTGTTTGACCTTCCTCTTGGATGCTTGGGCGTCCAAAGTTGTTTTCCGAGTCTCTGGTAAAATCCACCTCAGAGAATGGAGGCGAACTAACAGAAGACATGTTCTCATTAATTTTCTCATTTACTGCGGCCCACATGTCATTTGCCATGTCCTCATTAGCATCAATAACTTCATCATTGTATGGGAAGACAAGGCTAGGTGGTGGCAGAATTTCATCTTTCAATGGAGTGTCAATTGGTGCAGACCTTTCGCTATGAGCTTGTGAAATGAGTTCACTTTTCATTTCCCGACTTGACGACACTTCTGGTATAGTTTCTAATGTTGGCTTAAGAGAGGTTGGGCCCCGAGGAATAGGTGGTGGTGGTCCCTCAAGTATTGACTGAGCTTCCCTAATGAGTTGCTGATGTACAGCTAGATTGATCTTCTCCTCACGAGGGTTTGGGTATTCTTGAAGCTTCTTGGGTAGCTCAGATAAGGCTGTAATGCGACTTTTATGAGCATCAATGATGGCCTCTAGAGTCTCATTCACTTTATCCACAAAAACAGAACCCCCAGAACTAACCTCAGTCGTACTAGCCTCATCTTGTTTAACACTAGGCTCAGGTTGAGGTTGATGTTCCTCACGCACTTCTTGGGATGTAAAAGTTTTATCCTTTATGTTTTGTTTAGAGGCTTCTTGAGAACTAGTGGATGTACTTTTAGTTTGTTTGTTTCGGTTCTTCTTCCTCCTAGTGGTCTTTTTTCTATTGGACTGTAGGGTCTTGTCCACTAGATTTGTCTTTGCATCCCTAGTTCGAGGTGTCTCATCAGTCTGTATTTCGACATTTCGTGTCTGTGATCTAGTCATGACTCTAAGTGGCACGACATCCTCATTCTCAGATGAAGGTGGCGATGGAACTGTGCCTACAAGGTTGAGTGAAACCTTTGGTTGAGAGGTGCCTTCCTCATGTGGTTTCAGCAGACAATCCTTTGGGAAGTGTTCTACACAACACCCTAGACAATATCTTTCAATCGGTGGAAACTGTTGTACTGTTGTATTTGACCGAGATGCTTGCCTTGAGCGATGTGGACAATCACGAGCCCAATGGGGTTCTCCACACTCATAACAGGGGCCCATTGGTTTGGCCTCTACTTTCCTTGGCTGCCATTGACCTGAGGGGCCTGGAGTCCTAGGTTGGTAGCCGCCTAGCAACATTAAAGAGTTTTGTTCCCCTGGTTGAGTCTCCAGTGCTGGGCTTGGGTATACGGGACTTTCAAAAATATTTTCTTTGGATGAATATGATACATATTCTTCCTCCACATAGCCTGGGTTTACCAATTCTCTACACATATTCGAATTGTCGTAGTCGACAACCCTCACAGGAGCAGTCCCTGGAGCAGGAGGTTGAGCACCAAGAACAGGTCGTGCTTGTTCTTGTGTCATCGGTGGCTTACGTTCAAAACTAGTATACTGTTGATACATTTGTGGAGCCACTCCACCCCTCGGCTGCTCACGTTCCTGTCTCATTCTCGCAATGCGAGTACATTCCTGTGTGGTATGAGTAAAGTTCCAAGCACAGGCTTGGCACCACTTCTTTGTGGGTTGGTTTGTGACTAGAGGAGAAAAGGTATTACAGTCCTCTGTTTTATGGTCACCGCCACATGCTCCACAAAGATGAGGACCTGTAGGAAGTATACTCCTCATTCTCTGCTGCTGTTGTTGTGGCTGCATGGGTGGACGATAGGTTTGTCCTAATCTCCTTAGCACTAGGTTGGCTATCTGGTCAGGATTTACTAGCGCGCTAGACCCTGAACTTTGGTCATCACCCCACTGATTTCTAGGTTTCACCTCAGGGCCAGAACCATCTTGGAACTTGAAGTTATCGGTGAAATCCATAGCATCATGGCAACACTCATTGAAACTTGTATGCTTCTTTGCATAGAGATGTGTATGCAGTGTCGAATTTTTAAGGCCTTTTAAGAAGAGAGAAATTAATCGACTTTGGGCGGGCTTCTCATCTTCTGGGCAACGATTAATGTACTGCTTCATTCTATTTACACAGTCTCGAACACTCTCATTCTCGCCTTGCTTGAAAGAGTAGATGTGTGCTACCGTGTCATGTTGAATTCCCATCAAGGAAAAAGCAGCAATGAATCTCTCTTCCAAAACTCGTAAAGAAGTTTTGTCTGAAGCTTCTAATGCCTGAAACCAAGCAAGGGCTTTTCCTTGAAGGGTGAGTCCAAACCCTTCAATTTGAGTATGCTTATCAGCAACTTGCTCAGCTCGAACTGCTTGCCTAAAAGCTGCTACATGATCGTATGGATCTCCCGACCCTTCATACTTCTTAACCAATTTCTGAAGAGTTGATGGCCTTACTTGTCGTGAATACTCATCATAGGGCCTACGGCCTCTCACTCTCAGTGGAAATTGTTCCTCTCTTTGGAAAGATGGTCCACATGTTTCCAAAATTGGTGTGGGTACCCTATTACCAGCCTTGCCAAACCCCTCCAAAGATCTTGTCACCCTCATTTCAGGAGCTGCATTTATGGGAGGCCGAGTTAGCTCCCCTATCCTCCGATTGTTATAGTGAGAAAGATGTTGGTGTGGTGTGACCTGAGGTCGCACATTTGGTGTAGGACGATATCTTGGTGCTAGAGTTGGGCTACTAGCAATGGTCCACTTAGATGTTGAAGGTCCCTCTCTAGTGAACTCCCGTAGGGGAGGAGCAACAGTTTCTCCAAGAAAGGCTGTCTCTCCTGGTTTGGCTGTATTTGTTGATAACACTTCCATAAATAATGGTTGTCCTTTCCACGTGAGTTCCCTAATCTCTTTCCAATCTAAGGTTCGGTATTCATTGGCCCATTTATCGATTATTCTGTTCATGTGTCCTGCACGCTTCTCAACTACCACCACATGAGCTAGAGGAAGATCCAGCTGTGGCAATCTAGTTGTGGCATAATATCCCTCTAACGAGTCCTTATAGACCTCTTGAAGTGGGTCATCCTGTAAGACCTTTGTCACAGGAATTTGTCGTACAAACTCCCATTGGCTTTCAGCCCCCTGATCCAGTTTACTCTTGCCTTTCCTATCCCTTTCCAAATTTAGATCTACAAGGAGTAAATCATCTATGGATGGCTTTGAGGACTGGGCATTGGATGGTCCAGGTATGTCCGGCTCGATAAGCCAATCATCTCTAGACTCCCTTGCTCTGGAAAGTTCTAATAAGTCTAAGAACTCGGTTTTAGAGAGCTCCCCTAATTTGTCTATCTTTTCTGGATGGTAGGTGACTTCGTAGCGAACCCCATCTCCACCCATGTACATGTTACCCTGGTCATTGACTAGAGGTGCTCTATCAAGTTCTGAGAATATGTCGGCGATCTTAACAAGATACCTTTGTTGTGGATCCCTAAAGATCTCAGCTCCTTGAGCATTTGTGTAGACATATTGGAGTCTCACATTGAGTGTTAACCCCATGGTGTCGGCTTCAAATGGATTAAAGGATCTTGAGGGTGTCCTATTTGGGGCTACGGGATGACTATTTGTCGGCCCTAGATTGTCCATGGACAATGAACTAGTTGTTCTAGAGGAAAGGGTATCGGATTGGGATTCCGAAAGGGTTTCAGCAATATCTGCCAAATTGCCTACCGATTGGGTCCCACTTTCTTGCGTAGGTACTCGAGAAGGTGCCCTAGGTCCTATGGCAGAATCTACACGACGTCTCGACCGCAAGTGCATAAGGTCAAAATTTTGTTTTGGTTTTGTTATGTGTTTTTGTTTTGTTTTGGTTTTGGTTTTTTTGTGTAAAATATATATATATATATATATATATATATATATATATATATATATTTAACCTACCTAATCACTAAAGGCAACTAAAAATGGGTCTGTGTGGCGTAACTATCTACCCTATTGTTTTGTTATTTGTTTTTTTTAAATGTTTTTTTTAATGATTTTATGTTTTTATGATTTTTACTTTTTTTAACACAAAAATTATGAATCACACTAAAAAAATACTAATTATGCACAAAGTTACAAAAATGAAAAAAATGTAGGTTAAACTAATTATGCAAAAAATTAAAGAATGAAGAATTACAAATTATGCAAAAAAGTAGACTCCTAAAAAATCAAAAATTTTCTTTTGTCTTCTTTTGTTTTTTTCTCTTTTTTTTGGTTTTTATTGTTTGTTTGTTTGTTTGTTTTTATTTTTATTTTATTTTATTATTTTTTTAAAATAAATTTCGTGCCAAAAAATATGAGTTTACTAATTATGCATTATTTACATACTTCTAAAAAAATAAAAATTAAAAAATGCAAGCTACCTTAATTATGCAAAAATTTAAATGATGAACAATGGTTTCAAAATACAAAAATAAAAATTGTTTTTTCTTCTCTTTTTTTTTAAAAAATTTTGTTTTGTTTTGTTTTTGTTTTTGTCTTTTTTTTTAATAACAAAAAGTTAAAACAATGCAAATCACTCTAATTATGCTAAAAATTACAGAAATGAAAAATAAAAAATATGCAAACAATATGGACTCCTAAAAAAATAATTAATTTTTTTTATTTTTTATTTTTTTTTTTCTTCTCTATTTTTTTTAAAAAATTTAATTGTTTTCTTTTTTCCCCTTTTTTTTTATTCTCTTTTTTTTTTAAAAATATTTAATTATTTTCTTTTTTCCCCTTTTTTTTATTCTCTTTTTTTTTAAAAATATTTAATTGTTTTTGTTTTTTTAAAAAGCTTTTTTCTCTTTTTTTTAAATAAAAAAAATATTATTATTTTTTTGTTTTTGTTTTATTTAAAAATGCAAAAAAAACATTGAAAAAATAAAAAAAAGAAAAAAAAGAAAAATACCACCTACCTTATCCCTCGCCGCTCGCCGGATTGTGCGGTCCCTGCGCCTTCGCCTTCGCAGCCTTATCTCCTTCACGTGCTGCAGCAGCCGGCCAGTCGGCTCCACCTTCAACGGCCTTTTGTGCCGGCCTCCAAGCTTCCACCAGCCCCGCCTTGCGCCGCCTCAAGCCTCGCCGGCTTCGAACCAGTCAGCAGTCACCTTCGCAGGCCACTCTCTCTGCTTCGCCTTCACCTGTTGCTCTGCATACGCCTTGTCTTCTTTCTTGCTACAGCCGGCTAACAGCCGCCTTGCGTCGTCGCCTCTCGTCCGCTCAACGCCTTCTCCGCTCACTGCTCTCAAGCCAACCAGCTTAGCGCCGGCTCCTCTGTCTCCTTCCACCACGCTGTCTTCGCGTGTCTGCTTGCGCTCCTTGCTAGCCAGCAGCCGACGGCCAACCTAGCTGCTCTTTCCACCTTCGCCAGTACAACGCGGCTGTGGCCCAACTGCAGCTGCGTCTTCCTCAGCTCCAGCCGCCTCCACTGCAGCCACCACGTCGATTCTGCTGCAACGTCACCTGCAGGCGTCCCCTCAGCGCCTCTGCTGTCGGCTTCGCCTTCTCTCTCCTCAACTGGCCGCCTTCAGCTTCCGACAGCCTACAGCCTCCCACTGCCGTGCTCAGTACAGACGACCCCCTCCACGCTACCACGTGCTGCCGCCTCCTCTCTACAGCCCGCCTCCTCCTTCATCCCCCACACACCTCCACAAATCTCCGCCCCCACCTTCCCACGAATGGCCTCCCGTCTTTCCCTACCCCAAACACGGGCCACGCAAATTTCCTCCTCCCTACTAGCCAACTCGAACTGCTACGCTTCTCCAATGTAATATATATATATATATATATATATATTTTCTTTGCTGCACTTATGGAGATGCTTCCCTACACAATAACAACAAAACAACAAAACAATAAAGGAAATAAAGCCGCTTCACTACTTCCTACCTCCCTTGTCTTTCCCTCTCCCCCTTAAGCGGGCTTCGCACTTGGGAGCCTATGGAGCTTGCATAAGCTATGGAAAAGCTTAGCAATGCACCTCTTTTTTTTTTTTTTTTTCACTAATTACATGTTTAGCGAAAAGCATGAAAGCATGAAATGGCAAAAGAAAACAATGAATGTAAGCATAATGACGGTACTTGAAAAGCAATAAAACAATAAAACATAAAAAAACAATGCGGGAGAAACCTCAACCGCTCAATGGTTAACCTTATCCACTCACACCGGGATCACACACCCAAACTTAACCTAATCACTCAATGGTTTTGCAACCAAAAGAGGAAATAGTGGTGGTTTCCACACACTCTCAACCGGATTTGAGTCTTCTCCCCGGCAGCGGCGCCAATGGAGAGACGGAAAACTCTCTCACTTGTAGCAAGAGTAGTATGATCCACACTTAGCTCAATCCAATGGGATTTGCATCCCTTTCGGAGCTAGGGATTCAACCCGTACCGGTGCACAAAAGCTTATCCAATTAATGGAGAGAATGCTAAGAAAACTACTACTATTGACATAGACTCAACACACACTAAAGCTCAATCTTGCTATTGCTCACTCAACTCCACATTCCACTCATCCATACATCCAAACAAGAAGAAAGCCTAGCTATTGCATACACAAGCTCAAAGCATCCTTCACTCTCAAGATCTTACTCCCTAGCATGCACACAAACCTTGAAGCTATCAACAAAGAAACATGCATACTAGAGAATAGACATGAGAAGAGAGACAAACATCACTCATTGCATTGAATTAACAAAAGAATAGAACTTACAACAATGTTGATGGGGAGTGAGAAGAGCTTGCACCTCTATGGAAGAAGAGGGAGAGCTAGTCTCAAGAGAGCTCAAACATGAGTTTGCCCAATGTGTCCATGCTCTCAAATGAGCCACCTTTTATACAAAAAATTCTAGAACTCTCAAAAGTTCCCATGTGGGATTATTGTGAAGCCCTCTCCCACATTCATCTACAAAGTGGAACTCTTTACAAGAGCCCTAAGTATCTTTTTTGTTGCATCCTTGGCATCCTTGTATTGATCTTCATTTGCCTGCAACAGGATCTAGGACCAATGACTCTATCTTATATTTTTGTAGTTGATTCTCATCCCGATATTGAATGCATAAATATTGGGGTACCTGGGATCCATGAGTATCAACTAGATCCCAAGGCATTCATTATTGAACGAATAGTAAGAGATAAACAAGATACTATGTTCTCTCGAGGGTGGAAGTTAGATTGTGCAAGTCAAGAAATAACTCTTGAAGAGTTGCAAGCTTCCATTGCTTATTGTGTGAAAGGTAAACAAAAAAAAGAGAAAACGCCCTCTAAAAATCCAGTTCAGAAAAAGGCAAAAAGCAGTACAGGTATTATGGATGTAGATGAAGCAGTTCTTAAATCTACAGTAGAGAAAACAGGCTTGGAAAATTCAACAAAAATAAGATTTGTGGATCCCAAAGTTTTGGAAAATGAGGGTGCAAAAGGCACAAAAGAGTGATACAGGGGGTATGGAAAAATACTCGTATTTTCCATTCAAGTACAAAGAGTATGAGATCCCTGTGGATCAATGCTGGCTAGCTCCTGATCACTATAACTCCCGTCAAATAGAACCTCACCGTGTGGATGAATGCATGTTATTTTTTGGTGCAAGTGCAAACAGGCCAGGAGCGTGTACATACTTAATGCCTGTAAAGAATGCTGGCAAGAAGAAAGGAATTCCAATGAAACTAAGTGAGGTAACAGAGGAGAAACTCACTGAGTATTCATATTGGATTATTGATGGCCAACATTCCATCTATGCTGCAAAATTCTTACGGTATCAAGAAATGGAAAAAGATGGTCGTGCTCAAGACCTGATACAAGTGTATGAAAAAAGGAAGGCTCGAATTGTTGTAGATCCAGAGCCACAAGTTGCGACGGCCATATCTGCTATAGCTAATGAAGAGGCCCAATCAAACAACCATATGTACTATGATGTCTTGCAGCACTTGAGGAGTCAGTGGATCTTCAATAATTCTCCGTCAAGGCTAGCATCTGGAGTAACAGAGGGCTCATCATCTCGTGTAGACTGGGATGTATGTCCATATCCCTTGCTCTCTTATAATTATATGTTTTGAAAAAAATACTTGATTTTGATCTTTTTTTCTTTTATTTCTTTGCAAAAATTTTTACGAATGGCTAGAATTACGATGGGAGCATCCTTCATTTCAAAGCAATCTCACATGGTCATTTACTCTGATGAAGTTTTCAAAAGCTGGCTTGAAATCATGGAGAAGAAAAACAAGAAACCAACTGCCACAGCTTTTAGATGTCTTGCTGGGCTAGATGAATAAGAAGTCAAACAAATACAATCAAAAAACAGGTCTGGAAAATTTGTTCTTTCAAAGGGTACTAAGGATGTAGATGTGATTGATATGCCAGAGCGTATCAAGCACCTCAAGCAAGATAAAATTATTCAAGATGCATTGCTTGTAGAGTTCAACACTCTGAACAAGGACAAACAATGTCAAGATTGGTCAGAATTGACTATCACCTATAGCATCAATGAGGTTGTATACTCAGTTCTTTTGAAGTTATGTGATGTGTATATAAAGTCAAAGCTACAGGTTGGATCAAAGAAGATTGATTTTCCAGTAGAAGCAAGGCAATATGTGGAGTGGAATATCAGCCTTAGCAAAGAAAGTTCAACCTTGTCCTTGGATCTTCCTTGGTGTATTTATGATGTGAGTCTTCCATTCGACGGGAGTTACTACTTGAAGCGCCACCTCAACAATCCAATTTCCATTGGGTTATGTGTTCTGGATAACACTGAAGATTTGGGAAGAAATATGCATTGGGATGTGGAATCATTTTACAATCTTTTGAACGGCATTATGATCATTACAGCAGCTGGTAGATCTTTGCCATCCGAATATGTGTTGCTTACCTTTCTAAATATTACAGATTTTATTCACTTGCAAAATGCTTTAAAAAATTTGATTGGCATAGCAAAGGAACAGTATAATGGGGCATTGCATTTTCGACGTGACAACCGATGCATTGGTGCAATAGAGTTCTTCACATCCTTAGTGTTTTTCAGTAAGGGAGATGCCTTTCAAGGACTAGCAGATGTTCCTGATCCAGGTACACAAGCGACAATATTGGATACTGGACTTCTTGATATAGATAATGATGTTAAAACTATCCTAGACATTGAGTTTCTAAGAATCAAGAAGAATCTTTTGATCAAGCAATGTATTCGAAAGTATTGCAGAGAAGGCTGCAAGCTTGTTGATCTTTTCAGTAATGGCTACATCATCGAGCTAGGGCTAGCACTAAATAAGGAAGTGATTTGCTTAGTGGAGAGTATTGAAGATCAAAGAAAGATGGGAACAAGGCTTCTTGACTTTGCAAAGTCAAGAAATGAGCAACCAGTACCGCCTATTTCTAACAATCCAAGGAATACCACGGAAAGATCGAGCCATGGTGAAGTTCGTTCAGCTCGAGATTTTTTGGATTTTGAAGACAGTATGTAACTTCTTAATGGGCTTTCCTTGTATCTTCAATACTTTGATTTGGTGATGTTTTGACTTGTTATATCCTTGGTTCATTTTTTAGTAGTATTTTTGTAGCTCTCTCCAAATTGGGCTTTGGAATCTAGAATCACCAAGTTATGGATCCTAACATGTTCATTGACAAATTCACTTTTTACATAACCAATTGGTGAATTTGGAAAGCCTACTTAGTGGTCGCACAATGACTAGTTGGTGAATCTGAAAATCTTGCTTATAAATCTAAGATGATAGAGCTAGAGATCCTCTCATTTACTTCAATCCTACCCTGTGGTAGATCTAGATTTCAATAGGTCTACAATTTGGTGGTGCTAGCTACCTCTTCAAAGTGGTGGAGCTAGGCCAATGCACCCCCCCAAAGACAGTTTTTGCAGAGCATCCATTTAAGTCTAGCTCTACCATATGGTTGAGCTAGGCCAATGCATTTCTAGCTCCACCACATGGTAGAGCTAGTTCAAATGCAATTCTAGCTCCTTGGTTCTTGTCACGTGCGATGAGCTAGAACCCATTGAAGTCTAGACCTAGAACCTATGGAAGTCTACTGGCTCCACCCATAAAGAAGCTATCTTGATCCCCAACTCAACCACGTGGTAAAGCAAGACTTATAAATTTCAGCTCTACTATATGGAAAATCTAAAACATCTAAAATTTTAGCTTTACCATATAGTTGAGTGGTTTTGTGTTTCTCACCTCCACCTACTCTTGGAGCTCAAGAGTGGATCTCAAGGCCTACTTCCAACAAGAGCTCCCTTGCAAACTGGCTCTACCAAACGGTAGAGCTAGAATAATGGGTGTATTTGGAAATCCATTTTAAACCCTCCAATTCTAGAGTGAGCAACTAGAATTGATAATTGGTATCCAAACATGATTTCCTTTTAGATTACACCAATAAACATGTGTTAAGAGTGAGTGTTACAATTGTAAATTCTTTTAATTTGAAAGATTGTTGAGTCAATGTTACTTTTTTTTCTTTTAGATCCCAAAATTGAGATAGTAGCACCAAGTGAAGTAGCTACGGAATGCCACAATAAAGATTTCTGAAAATCTAGACCCTTAGGCTAAGGTTCTTTATACCTATTTCTAATTAATTCCAATTGCACATTGGAAAATTCTTTTTGAATTTCTGTTTCAGGGGAACTTATTTTAATAAGATGAGTTATTTTTCTATCCAAAAATATTCATAATCTGAATATTCTCTCTCTAGAATATTTTTCTCTCTCTAAGCTAAAACAGTTAGAAACAAGGTCTTTATATTTCTGAAGAGGGATTGATTACAGGGGAAGATACTGGACATCAAAAAGGGGGTTGGGAGAGGAATCTTACATCCACGACATGGTAGAGCTAGACTTGAAAGCGTTCTAGCTCTACCGTATGGTAGAGCTAGATCAATGCATTCTAGCTCTTCCATGTCACCACACATGGTTGAGTTGGACTTCAAACCATTCTAGTTCTACCATGGGGTCTATCTAAAATATTTTGATACAGCTCTACCACGTGCTAGAGCTGGACTTCAAATATTATTTCTAATTTTGCCATGGGATCGAGCTAGAATACTTTGATATAGCTCTATCACATGGTAGAACTAGATTTAAAAATATTCTAGCCCTACCACATGGTTGAGCTAGAACAGTGCATTCTAGCTCTACCACGTGGTTGATCTAGATCAATGCATTCTAATTTCACCACATTCTGATACTTGCTAACACATTTTGTCACGTCTTTTTAGAATCAAATGGAAAGAGTCTTTGCATCTTGGGTCATTTTGTAATGCAACTAAAGTCAACATTTTAAAATAGTATATAGTTTAATGTTAGCGTGCATAGTCACATTTGTTTTGTAATTGTTTAAAATCTATCTTTGCATAAAAGTAGTTGTAACATGCCTTCCCCCACATGCCCACCTTTATCATTAAGCATGCTCATTTTTTTCCAAGTCATGTGATTGATTCTAATTGGCAGAGGCGACTTCTTCGTCACAGAGCATTAGTACATCACATGTCCAAGAAAATCCAGAGTGTACGAAGATAGTTGGTTCAGCGCCGTCTTGACCGTCTACGGGAAATTGATGCAAGGTTGCGCTTTGTGCATCCCTCTGAGGGGGTTATCATACTGACATGGTATTCGTCAGACCCAATATGCGTACCCCTACGCAAAGAGGATGATAGGAGGGCTATTATTCTAAACCTTAATGGTTTGTTGTGCCATGTTGTCGAAACCCAATATGATGAGAAGGATCCTCCTTATAGCAACAAGTTGGTAAAATATCCAATTAACCAATATCGTTATGTCCTATGTCACAAGGATGCACATGAGTTCTTAAATTGGTGTATTCAATTCTTTTATGTTTTTATTTGGAGCGCATGTAGGAGAACTAAGCTCTCTGGAATAATTGACACAGTATTTCCACAACAACAAAAGCCCAAGTTTGCAGGTGTTCTCTCACAAGAGCATTGTTCAAAATCCACATGGGTTGTGCAGAATAGACAAGTTTTCTTTAAAAAGCTTGAGACCTTTTGGGGTCTCCATCCTTTGTACAACAAGAAAAATACATTGATAATTGATGATAGCTACTATAAGGTGTTTAAGAATGAACGAGGAACCTGGTTAATAGTCCGAGAATTATACCATCAACCTTCCAAGGAAAGGTATAGTTTTTTGACAGAAGATTTAAGAAATTGGTTGTTTTTATGGCTACAAAATGAAGATCGGCAAGAGTATACATGGGATAATGCCTTGGAAGAAAAACCTAACCAATTCTTAGATGATGTGATGAAGAAATGGCTTGAAGAAGAGAAATTGAAAGTACAGAATAGGAAAAAGGCAGAGGTGTGGAAGCAACAGCAGGAGGCTGATGCTGAGGCAGAGAGGCAGGAACAACTTGAAATTCAAAGAAAGCAAAGAGAGGAGGCTGAAGCTGAGGCAGAGAGGCAAGCAGAGAGTGAAAATCAAGCAAAGCAACAAGAGGAGGCATCATGAAAGTAATACACCACCATGAAGCTCATTTTGTTTGTCCCTAATATAATCGAATGTAGAGGATGCAAGTATTTTGGCCTTTTTTTAATGTAATAAAAAGCCATATATTGAAATATGATATTGTAATCAGGCCTCTTATGGAGCATACTGTTCGAATGTTTGCCTTTGCAAAGCATTGAACAAATTCTAGCACAAGCAATAAATTCATGTTCATTTACAATGTCTTATTATAATTGAGTCATAAATGGAGTGCATCCTTCTCTAAGGGGACTCCTTTTATCCTTTTATCTTTCGGTCAAACTTTGTAAATTATTATTTTTTTAGTAAGAGTAGGTGAAGACTTTTAACTATCATTTTGACAAAGGTCATCCTACTGCAAGGAGACTCTTTCTATCTTTAGTAATGTTAATTTGTAGTAGTTGTGTATATAAGGAAACTTTCACCATGTCAAATTATAAATTCTTGTTTCAAATTATTTAGTCTTTGTTCATTACAATGCAGTCTTAAAATTGGAGAGTGCATCCTACTCTAAGGGGACTCTCAATATACAATCTCTTGTATCAATGTTTTTACTTGGGGGTCTAGATTGAACAAATGGTAGATCTTGGTTCTTTCAATGCGTTCTTGCTCCACGTGGTAGAGCTAGCATTCTATGTCTATATCTACCATGTGGTGGAGCTACCATCCATTGAAGTCTAGCTGTATAATTTCATGGAGCTAGCTAGCTCCACCATGTGGTATCTTATTGAGCTCTAGCTCCACCATGTGGTGGAGGTAGCAGCCATGGTCTCTTCATGGAATTTTGGCCTTACCACATGGTGGAGCTAGTATCCATGTGTGGTAGACCTAAACCTTTGGAAGTCATAAAATACGACTAGAATTTTGAGTCTAGATCTACCGTTTGGTGGAGCTTGCATCCACTGAAGTCTAGCTCTATAATGTCCAAGTGGTGGAACAGGATCTAGAATGGATAAGTCATGGATCAAGAAATCCTTTTCAGCTCTATAATAGACAAGTGCTAGATCTAAAGTGAAGAGATAAAGTGATTGACGTTGGACTGCTAGCCCATGCTAGCTAGACACCTCAATATGAGCAACAAGGCAAATATCTCGCTACATTGTCCATTTCAGATAAATAACTACACGAGTTTTCTTCAAAAAAGTTCATTTCTTTTGGGTCTCCATGTTTTGTACAACAACAAGAATACATTGAAACTCGATGATAGCTACTACAATGTGTTCAACAATCAAGATGATAATCAAGATAATAATTGAGAGAATAATCTAAGTGTGTAATCTTGTGAGTACACAAAATGAACATGCTTAAAAAGAAGCTCAATACCTCATTCAACCAATACACCCCCATGACACTAGTACATTTTGTTACTCCCTTTTGTAATTGAATGTAAATGGTCTTTGTTAATGTCTCTATTATAATAAAATATAAAGGGTCTTTGTAATCTGGCCATCTTCGCGAGCGTGCTGTTCAATTGTGTGCCTTTTGCAAGGTATTGAACATATTTTAACACAAAAAAATAAATTCAGTTTCATTTACAATGTTTTATTATAATGGAGTCGTAGATGGAGTGCATCCTACTCTAAGGAGACTCCTTTTATCTATTGACAAAGTGCATCATACTTTAAGGGGACTCTTTAGTAGAATAAGCTTTATCAAAATGAAATCTTTTAACCGTAATTTTGACAAAGTGCATCCTACTCAAGGAGACTCTTTCTATCTTTAATAATGTTAATCTGTAGCGATTGTATATATAAGTATAATACCTTCACCACCTCAATTTATAAAATCTTGTTCATTTTGTCTTATTATAATGAAGCTTTAAAATTGGAGAGTGCATCCTACTCTAAGGGGACTCTCAAAATACAATCTCTTGTATCAATGTTTGTAATTGGGGGTCTAGATCAATCAAATGTTATATCTTGGTTTCTTATGGACTGTAGAATGGCCAAGTGGTGGATCTAAAAATCTTTAAATCCTCCTCAATGTGTTGTAGCTCCACATGGCAGAGCTAGCTCAAAATTCTAGCTCTACCATGTGGTGGAGCTAGAACCCCTTAAAGTCAAAATTGCACCCCCATGATACTAGCACATTTTGTTACTTCATTTTATAATTGAATGTAAATGGTCTCTATTATAACAAAATATAGAGGATCTTTGTAATTTGGCCAACTTTGGGAGCAGACTGTTCAATTGTGTATCTTTGCAATGCATTGAACAATTTTTAACACAATAAATAAATTCATAGATGGAGTGCATTCTAGTCTAAGGAGACTCCTCTTATGCATCCACAATGTGCATCCTACTTTAAGGGGACTCCTTTTATCCAGCTATCTTTTGGTTGTTAATGCAAAAGTTTTATTATTTCTTTAGTAGAATTAGCTTCATCAAAATGAACATTTATAATCGTAATTTTCACAAAGTGCATCCTACTCCAAGGAGACTCTTTCTATCCTTAATAATGTTAATTTGTAGTGGTTGTGTATATAAGGATACCTTCAAGTGGTGGATCTAAAAAATCTTGAAACCTTTCTATTTCTAAGATCAAGCTAGGTTCGATCTAGCATCACTTCATAAAGCAAACCATTTTTAAATTTTTTATACTAGGTTGAAGAAGGTAGATTCTAGATTAATAAATGCATACAATTTTTCAATGTGGGAATGGGATTTTTCCCACTTTACCTAATACGGTCTTAGTTGAAGAATGAACTTCATACTGCTGTGGAGAAAGAGGGTATGTCTGTGAATGACTATGCATTGAAGATCAAGGGTATTGTGGAATCCCTTGCATCTATTGGTGTTTCAGTAGATGATGATGATAAGGTGGAAGTCTGTCTACGTGGTCTCGGGCCACAATACAAGGCGTTCAAGACGTCTATTCAGACTCGTGAAAACATTCACAATTTCACACATTTGGTGTCTATGTTGATTATAGAAGAGAAGAGCTTGGGTTAAGACCAACAGTCTTCACAAAACAAAAATAGTTCAAATCAATAGGCTTTCTACACAAGTTCAGGAAGAGGACGAGGTAGACGAGGCCATGGACGCGGCCAAGGAGGTGGCCGAATAGGTAATTAGAATTATGGCCAGCAGCAGCAACAACAACAGTCCTAGAATTCACAACAACAACAACACGCAAGTGGAAGAGGCCAATTCAGAGGCAGGGGGAGTCAAAGAGGTCATGGAAATTAGCAAAGGCAGTATAATGATACACGTGGATGCTTTTATTGTGGTAAGCCTGGACATGTGAAGACAAATTGTTATAAGAAAAAGGCTGACATGCAAAATGGAAAATTGCAGCAAAACAACTATGCATCCTCGAGCAGGAACAATGAGCATAATGAAAGGTTGTTTGTTATGCAGCATATCGTTAATGCCATGTCTGAAAATGTTGAAGCAGCACATACAGATGATGTATGGTACATTGATTCAGGTGCTTCGAACCACATGAGTGGTTCAAGGAGATGAAAAACCTTGAAAGATGAGGTTTAGTGGAAATAGGGGATGACACTGCTCATCCAATTGCCCATGTTGGAGATGTGCCATTGTCTATGCAGGATGGCAAAGTGAAGTACCTTCTTGCAGATGTACTTCATGTTCTGAACATAACAAAGAATCTGGTTTCAGTTGGCCAGATGATTGAGCAGGGTTTGCAGGTTCGAATTAACCTTGATGATGGTTGTTATGTTGAAGACTAAAGACAAGTGTAGGTTGGCTGCAAAAGGCAACAGAGTGGGCAGATTGTTTACATTGAATGTAAACATGCCTGAAGTGAGTGCTACGATGTTTGCAAATGGTTCAAGAATTGTTGCAGGCACAGACATTTGGCATAAAATAATTGGACATGTGAATGTGCAGAGAATGAAGTCTATGCAGAATAAAGGAATTGTGACAGGGCTGCCAAAGTTTAAAGTTTAAGGTATGCAGAAAATATATGAAGCATGCCAATTTGGAAAACAAACAAAGCATGTATTTCCACATGATAGAAATGTGAGAAGAAATGCACTAGATGTTGTGCATTCAGATGTATGGGGTCCTACGAAGACCATGTCTATGGGAGGCTGTAGGTATTATGTGACATTTATTGATGACCACACAAGGAAAGTGTTGGTATAATTCATGAAGGAGAAGAGTGAGGTGTTCACTCATTTTCAGAATTTCAGAGTTATGGTTGAAAAGCAAACATGGAAACATGTAAAGTGCCTAAGGTCAGATGGAGGGGAGAGTACTCCAATGAGTTCTCTAAATTTTTGTAGAAGAACGGTATTCAGAGACAGTTTACATGCAGATACACTCCGCAGCAAAATGGAGTGGTTGAGCAAAAAAACACGCACATTGCTGAGATTGCACAAGCATTGATGGGAGAGAAGAATATGCCGCATAGCTATTGGGCTGAGGCTATTTCTACAGCAGTTTACATCATGAACAGGACTCCAACTGCAGCCATACATGATGTAACTCTAGAGGAGAGGTTTATTGACAAAAAACCTGATTTGTCTCATCTGAATGTCTTTGGATGCATTGGATATGTGCATGTGCCAGATGAGCTGAGAACTAAGCTAGATCCAAAAGCTGAAAAAATGTGTGTTGATTGGGTATTCCCTTGAGCAAAAGGGATACAAGTGTTATAACCCTGCTACACGTGAGTTGAGGGTAAGCAGGGATGTTGTTTTTGATGAGATGAGCAGCTGGTATGCTGCTGAAAAAGAAGCTGTTAGGGCTGATAAGAGTGGAAATGTGGTTGCACAGAATACAAGTCAGCAATCACAATCTTTGAGTGAACCAGGAGAGTCCTCATCTAGTGGTTCAGTTGATAGACCATGGAGTGGCAAGCTGCGTCATAATACCAGTCCTGCAAATGTGATTAGTACATCACATAAAGGCAAAGAGAAAGTGGTTGAGCCCTTTAGTATGCCTTACATTTCTGCAGGGCATTCTCATGTGTTGATGGAGAGTCTAGCGGCTCAGAGATGAGCCTTGATGAGGATCTTGGGATACCAGCTATGAGAACACCTAGTGTAAAGAAGGCTATGGAAGTAATGAATGCAAAGCTGCGAAGATCTAGGAGAGTGAAGAATCTTGTGTAGAGGTTTACCTATGAAGGTTATGTGGCACATCACTATGCATACATGGCAAAAGTTGTGCAGGTTGCAGAGCCCACATGCATTGATGAGGCTGTTGGTGTGAGATCCCTGTCCCCACCATGCGACGGATTCGGGGTACTAGCAGCGGAATTAGCACTTCATGCGTGGGGCAGGGACCCACACTCGGGGCCTCACCCACGGATATCCGGACAAGAGACTAATCCATTGGTTTGTCCAAAACCGAAACCGGAAAAACTTCCTTTACCCGGAAAGCATGGGCGATTCCACCAGGATAACTCTTTACTCTAACGTAGTCAAGATCATTACGGATCAACTGATCTGACTGCACCTTTAACAGTACTTGGTCAAATCAAGGAAGAAACTTGCACTTGGATCATTGGGATCAACGCTTTTTTCCCCATCAAGAGGCACAGCCGTTGATTCCTATCCATAGAACAATTTCTATCCGGGATTTACTTCATCTATCGTAATAATAGAAATTAAATCTCGATTTACGGATCCATCAGTCCAGCCTAACCCCATCCGATCCCATGGGTTAGCCAACCGCCCAACCACTGTAGTGATGGGATCCAATTTGGAATTTGGTTAGGTTTGTCCCGGGTACCAAGGAAAAGAGTTCCAAGGCCCCCTAGCCGGAAGTTCATGCAAACATAAAACTAGCCACACCACTTACACACCCAATATGAAATTGCCTTTTTCTTAGCATCAGCTAACTTTAAAACAATCCTTTAATGAAACCATAGTACCACTGATCACAATCTTCCAATTTATCCGATTGATTCATAATTTCCCATCATTCCTTCATCAGAGTATCTATGGCATCATTGGCAACTAGAACGCTCACCACCTGTCCACACAGGGGCCTTTTCAATAGTTCCTAGCCCATAATACTCGGCAATATAATCACTTATAAAAATCAAGATGGACTCTCATTGAAGATCAGCAAGATCAACCAACAGATCCATAAAAAGAGCCATGGACTCATCCATTGAAGACCAGCATGGTCAATCAACTAGATCCATGCCCGGTTTCAGAAAACAACTCTTACTCCTTGTTCCAATATCTTCCTCGACGCACGCGTGGGTATCCTAGGCGACCCAGAGCCCGAGCACCGTATGGTCAGCACCCTCTAGGATCCTTCGCAGGTGACCTAGCGCTTCACTCATAGGCCGCTTCCTTGGTCCCTCATCCACCGTACCGGAAGCTCACCATTTTAATCGAACCGAGGCTGGTCAAGACCTCGGCCGACCTTGCTACGCGAGACGTCCTCCATTGACTCTCCGTCAGCAGTTGCAACTTTAATAGTTAGGTCTCCACGACCTTAATCACAAGATGGTCAAAATGCTTTCCCAGCATTCTTGACATAAAACAGCCATTTACAAACAGCATTTACAACAGTTTACAAATACAGTTTCTATATTAACTCTCATTTTTCCACATTATCCCTCATTAATCCACATTACTTATTCCACATTCCATTTATATATGTACTCATCCAATCACATCATTTTCCATCTCTTCACTTCAGATTCCTTCACATCACATATCATATATTCACATCTATATCCACATCCATACATCCACATCCACATCCACATTCACATCCATACATCCACATTTACATGCTTACCTCCATTTTCACATCCTCATTTATACATCCACATCTCGTATCCACATTCATACATATACATCCATATCCACATCCATACATCCACACTCACATGCATACATCCACTATCACGTCCTCATTCATACATCCACATCCACATACATACATACATCCACATCCACATTCCCATTCACATCTATACATCCACATCTACATCCACATACATACATCCATCCACATCCACATTCCACATTCACATCTATACATTCACATCTACATCCACATTCACATACATCCACATCCACATTCCCATTCACATCTATACATCCACATCTACATCCACATTCACATCTATGCATATACATCCTCATGCATACATCCACATTCACATTCACATCTATACATCCACATCTACATCCACATTCACATCTATGCATATACATCTTCATGCATACATCCACTTTCACATTCATACATACGCATCTACATGCATACATCCACATCTACATTCATACATCCATACCTCCATTTCCACATCCACACATCCACATTCATATTCATACATCCACATTCACATGCATACATCCATTTTCACATCCTCATTCATACATACACATCCGTATCTACATCCATACATCCACATCCACATCAACATTCACATTCATACATATACATCTACATGTATACATCCACATCGCATTCATACAACCATATTACATCCATTCTCGTCCTAACACATCCCATATACATCTTAACACATCCTAACTCATCTTAACACATTCTATCACATCTCATACACACCTTATCACATCTTTTTACATCTCATACACCTCTTATCACATCCTATCACTTTCCATACGCATCTTATCAAATCTTATCACATCTCATACACATCTTATCACATCTTTTTACATCTCATACACCTCTTATCACATCCTATCACTTTCCATACGCATCTTATCAATTCTTATCACATCTCATATACCTCTTATCACATCTTATCACATTTCATATCTTTTTTTTAAAAAGAGAATTCTTATATTTGATATAAGATTTCTCTACACATTTATTTATACATAAATTCCATTTAAGGAGACTAACACTTTCGAATTTAAAATCAATCTTTTATGCATCTTCTTATGCATAAATTCAATTTGGTAGGAAATTACACTTTTAGAATAAAAGAATTTCTCTTATGCATCTAAGTTATGCATAAAATCCATTTATGAGGAAAATCACACTTTCAGTATAAAAAAGAATATCTTTTATGCATACCTATATGCATGAAATCCAATATGATAAAAGTAACACTCTTACAATAAAATAATCAACTTTTATGCATACCTCTATTCATGAAATTCAATTATGATAAAAGTCACACTTTTATAATAAAATAATCAACTTTTATGCATACCTCTATGCATGAAATCCAATATGATAAAAGTAACACTTTTGATATAAAAAATTTTCCTTTATGCATACTTCTATGCATGAAAATTAAAAATGATAAAAGTAACACTTTTGATATAAAATTTTTTTCCCTTTATGCATACTTCTATACATGAAAATTAAAAATGATAAAAGTAACACTTTTGATATAAAATTTTTTCCTTTATGCATACTTCTATGCATGAAAATTAAAAATGATAAAAGTAACACTTTTAATATAAAAAAATTATCCTTTATGCATACTTCTATGCATGAAAATTAAAAATGATAAAAGTAATACTTTTGATATAATTTTTTTTCTTCCTTTATGCATACTTCTATGCATGAAAATTAAAAATGCATAATATAAAAATCAATTTCTCTATGATTACAATGAATATCTTTCAATTAATCTAGGATGATAATTCCTAGAATATGGTAGGAAGTCCTCTTTTTATGCTTTGAATGAAATTATTTTATGCATAATTTTTATAAAAATTTTGCCATAGCTCCGCTGCTATGACTGATAAATCTCAATTTTTCTAAGGGATAAAGCTTATCATTAAGGAAATAATTAAAATGATCTCTAATTGGATCATTAATCCATAATGGATTGAATCATCAATATACATAAACTAAAAGCATAGAAAAAAGCCATTAATTTGGCCTCAAGCATAGCTTAATCTTGGATTAAGAAAAAGCTTTATGAAAAGCTTGATTTGGATTGAGTATGGGTCATGAGTATGACCATTTCTTGAGTGAGAGAGAGAAATTACATAAAAACCATTAGAATTTAAACATAAATGGAAATTAACTTCAATAGCATTTATTAAATTATGTAACTCTTCACTACTATTCACCAATTAACTTCAATAGCATTTAAAAAACCATACCAATTAAGCTTCTCAAGCTTGAGAGGGGTTGAGAAGAGAGAAACATTGAGAAATTATAGAAAAGATTAATATTCACTAATTACCTTACAAATTGCTTGATTCTTTGTTCACGGTAGAGGCCCCCAACCAATCAATTGGTTAAGTATGTTGATGGAGCCACTAATTGGGATTGAAGAAAGAGGGAAGCTCCAAAAACTAGTGAATTATTAAATGAATTCACAGTTCTTGGCTTAGGTGGAGTAGAGTAACGATGCATAAACACTATCTATTTTTCAACAAGGGGGAGGCTTCTATTTATAGGAAAAATTGAGCTCCTAACCAAACAAACTGATTCTAGAATTTTCTAAATCAGTTTGGTCAATATTTGACCATTTTTAGGTCAGTTAAGCTAACTTTTTGGAACTAGACTTGAATGAGGAGAGAGGAGAGATGAAATATCTCAATTTTTATGAGTTTAAAACTCATTCAAGCATGTGAAATATGCACCTCCTTTAAAGAACTCCCCTTCCTTACATATGTGTCATAATGGAATCATTTTAATATTGCTCATAGTTTTTTTACTAATAAACCTTGTACATTTTCAACTCTTCATCTTATGTGAAATATACACCTCCTTTAAAGAACTCCCCTTCCTTACATATGTGTCATAATGGAATCATTTTAATATTGCTCATAGTTTTTTACTAATAAACCTTGTACATTTTCAACTCTTCATCTTATGTGAGCATTTACTCATTTTTGGGTATCTTCTTTTACAAATTGGATTTATCTCCTCCCTACACATGGATTGATGCTATTGGCCCATAGGAACCTTAATTGGACCATAATCCAAAAATTTCTGAAAATGTAGACCCTTAGGCTAAGGTCCTTTATACCCATTTCCAATTAATTCCAATTGCACATTGGAAAGTTCTTTTTGAATTTCTGTTTCGGTGGAACTTATTTTAATAAGATAAGTTATTTTTCTATCCAAAAATATTCATAATCTGAATATTCTCTCTCTAGAATAATTTTCTCTCTCTAGGCTAAAACAGTTAGAAACAAGGTCTTTATATTTCTGAAGAGGGATTGATTACAGGGGAAGATACTAGACATCAAAAAGGGGGTTGGGAGAGGAATCTTACATTCTACCCCACTTAAAAAACGCGAGATGTCCTCATCTCGCAACTTGTGATAATTTCGCAAGATTCACGAATATGAGACTTAGAGAAAAATTTTAATCAAGATTAACCACCAAGATAAGTCTTAAAGAGAGCAAGATTCAAAATACGAACAAGATTTAAACTTTATTCATTCTCGGAACTTATACAGTAAAGATAGAGAAACTCTTTACACTTCCATAAGCCCGTCCATCATATGGTCACAAAAGCAGTCCTCACAAGCTGCACAAGTATAAGGTAACTCATCTATGGGAATGATTCTGTTGGTTATTGCTGCGCCTATCTCAGTGGTATGAGGTGTTCTAACAAAAGGACCTCTGAGAGGCAAGCCAAAAACGGGGTAAAGGCATATCTTCTCATGAGGAAGAAAACACGCCAGTAAGAAGACCCGCTCAGAAAACCCAAGATGTCTTGATCTCATGACGCAGTAGTATCGAGGACCCAAACCCAAGGCTTCCATAACCATGGCCAAGCGGACATTGTTACGAAAGTGCTGCTGACCCCAGGGTGTTACCCTAGTTATGTCTTGATAGGTCCGCCATTTGCTCTGCGCTACAGAAGTTCCTAGGTGAGGAAAAAGTGAGCGCTCATACTGTTCTATAAAATCCTTCTTCACAGACTCACTTGCGTCTTGAAGGTGAGGAATCATTATGGATAAAACTAATTCTTGTTGCCAAGCCATGAAGGAGATTAAGAAAGAAAGGAGATCGATGGGAGTAAGATTACTGTGAACGACAAGTAAAAGTTACGACTTATATAAAGGAAGGAGCTAGCGTAACTTAGAAGCCAACGGTAACTTGCCACTGAAGTTTTACCGTCTTTCCATGATTTGGGTTTGGCATATTTTTCTATAGAAGGCATTTAGAACTTTGAGATGAGGAGATAAAAGAAGTTCGTAAGCTAAATCACCTACATTCTTTGGTCCACAATATCTGGGAGATAACTTCTTATACTTCCCAAGAGATAAAGAACTTCTTTTGGGCCGTACTCGAATGAAGACCAAAACCTTGATATCCAAAACATCGATTCTCACTTCTGAACTCATTGTTCTGAATCTTAAAACAGGTGGGACTCTTGAGAAGTATTCAGGGAAAAGGTTCTTCCTTTTTTTAAACAGAATCTTTCTTTTATTTTAGAGAGAGAATAATTATAAGATCAGAAAGGGAGATTCTTACTCCTGTATACCTCGAAGGCTGGGGGAGAATCTTACATTCTACCCCACTTGAAAAGTGCGAGATGTCCTCATCTTGCAAGGTAGAGGACAACTCTTTTTCTTAAGATCCAATTTATTCTGGGGTTCCTTATATTCTGGTCAACCCAACAGAATACGAGGGTAATTATCCCTTATATAGAACTCATCATTAAATAACAATTCATTCAGATCATATCATTCATATCTTTAACACGATAATGGTCCATTAGACTGAAAATTTTCCTTCTGAACATTCCTCCACAGGAATTTTAGTTAAGCAAGTTCTCAATTTGTCATCCCTTAACTTAATCTACCGTCTCAAGTGTTAACAGTAGCAATCTGACAGCACAATCCACTAATCTCATAGTGATTTGCTGAAATCATTATCATCATTCTAGTTATGAATATCATCACTGGGACTCGTCCCATTCATCCTCATTGTGGTTTCGCTCAGCTTATTACATTTCAACTAAATTTCGGAAATTGTCATTTTTCAATCAGAATCCAATTCAATTCATCGATTCTCAAACAGAATTAAAAATCATATCAACCACATTCGAATTCATCATCTAGATAGCATTAACGCTTATAATTTCAAGTCTTAGATTTACTCGCATATACTGTCAGTAAAGAGCTGCAGTATACTCTCGGTATATACGGGTAGTCAAGGCCCTTGGAATTATAAGGTAAATACCATCATGTCTAGGCCTCAAGCAAGTCAGGATTCTATATAATTGCGGTACTTCCATTTGAAGACCCAATTACTAATTTATGAATTTTCAGATTGAATATCAATTTGTATGAATTATACCACACAATTACAACCTTTTTGATTCTTGATAAATTTTTGATATATTTGGCTTCTCGGTTGATCCTTATTAACCAAAGGCTCTGATACCAGCTGTGAGATCCCTGTCCCCACCATGCGACGGATTCGGGGTACTAGCAGCGGAATTAGCACTTCATGCGTGGGACAGGGACCCACACTCGGGGCCTCACCCACGGATATCCGGACAAGAGACTAATCCATTGGTTTGTCCAAAACCGAAACCGGAAAAACTTCCTTTACCCGGAAAGCATGGGCGATTCCACCAGGATAACTCTTTACTCTAACGTAGTCAAGATCATTACGGATCAACTGATCTGACTGCACCTTTAACGGTACTTGGTCAAATCAAGGAAGAAACTTGCACTTGGATCATTGGGATCAACGCTTTTTTCCCCATCAAGAGGCACAGCCGTTGATTCCTATCCATAGAACAATTTCTATCCGGGATTTACTTCATCTATCGTAATAATAGAAATTAAATCTCGATTTACGGATCCATCAGTCCAGCCTAACCCCATCCGATCCCATGGGTTAGCCAACCGCCCAACCACTGTAGTGATGGGATCCAATTTGGAATTTGGTTAGGTTTGTCCCGGGTACCAAGGAAAAGAGTTCCAAGGCCCCCTAGCCGGAAGTTCATGCAAACATAAAACTAGCCACACCACTTACACACCCAATATGAAATTGCCTTTTTCTTAGCATCAGCTAACTTTAAAACAATCCTTTAATGAAACCATAGTACCACTGATCACAATCTTCCAATTTATCCAGTTGATTCATAATTTCCCATCATTCCTTCATCAGAGTATCTATGGCATCATTGGCAACTAGAACGCTCACCACCTGTCCACACAGGGGCCTTTTCAATAGTTCCTAGCCCATAATACTCGGCAATATAATCACTTATAAAAATCAAGATGGACTCTCATTGAAGATCAGCAAGATCAACCAACAGATCCATAAAAAGAGCCATGGACTCATCCATTGAAGACCAGCATGGTCAATCAACTAGATCCATGCCCGGTTTCAGAAAACAACTCTTACTCCTTGTTCCAATATCTTCCTCGACGCACGCGTGGGTATCCTAGGCGACCCAGAGCCCGAGCACCGTATGGTCAGCACCCTCTAGGATCCTTCGCAGGTGACCTAGCGCTTCACTCATAGGCCGCTTCCTTGGTCCCTCATCCACCGTACCGGAAGCTCACCATTTTAATCGAACCGAGGCTGGTCAAGACCTCGGCCGACCTTGCTACGCGAGACGTCCTCCATTGACTCTCCGTCAGCAGTTGCAACTTTAATAGTTAGGTCTCCACGACCTTAATCACAAGATGGTCAAAATGCTTTCCCAGCATTCTTGACATAAAACAGCCATTTACAAACAGCATTTACAACAGTTTACAAATACAGTTTCTATATTAACTCTCATTTTTCCACATTATCCCTCATTAATCCACATTACTTATTCCACATTCCATTTATATATGTACTCATCCAATCACATCATTTTCCATCTCTTCACTTCAGATTCCTTCACATCACATATTATATATTCACATCTATATCCACATCCATACATCCACATCCACATCCACATTCACATCCATACATCCACATTTACATGCTTACCTCCATTTTCACATCCTCATTTATACATCCACATCTCGTATCCACATTCATACATATACATCCATATCCACATCCATACATCCACACTCACATGCATACATCCACTATCACGTCCTCATTCATACATCCACATCCACATACATACATACATCCACATCCACATTCCCATTCACATCTATACATCCACATCTACATCCACATACATACATCCATCCACATCCACATTCCACATTCACATCTATACATTCACATCTACATCCACATTCACATACATCCACATCCACATTCCCATTCACATCTATACATCCACATCTACATCCACATTCACATCTATGCATATACATCCTCATGCATACATCCACATTCACATTCACATCTATACATCCACATCTACATCCACATTCACATCTATGCATATACATCTTCATGCATACATCCACTTTCACATTCATACATACGCATCTACATGCATACATCCACATCTACATTCATACATCCATACCTCCATTTCCACATCCACACATCCACATTCATATTCATACATCCACATTCACATGCATACATCCATTTTCACATCCTCATTCATACATACACATCCGTATCTACATCCATACATCCACATCCACATCAACATTCACATTCATACATATACATCTACATGTATACATCCACATCGCATTCATACAACCATATTACATCCATTCTCGTCCTAACACATCCCATATACATCTTAACACATCCTAACTCATCTTAACACATTCTATCACATCTCATACACACCTTATCACATCTTTTTACATCTCATACACCTCTTATCACATCCTATCACTTTCCATACGCATCTTATCAAATCTTATCACATCTCATACACATCTTATCACATCTTTTTACATCTCATACACCTCTTATCACATCCTATCACTTTCCATACGCATCTTATCAATTCTTATCACATCTCATATACCTCTTATCACATCTTATCACATTTCATATCTTTTTTTTAAAAAGAGAATTCTTATATTTGATATAAGATTTCTCTACACATTTATTTATACATAAATTCCATTTAAGGAGACTAACACTTTCGAATTTAAAATCAATCTTTTATGCATCTTCTTATGCATAAATTCAATTTGGTAGGAAATTACACTTTTAGAATAAAAGAATTTCTCTTATGCATCTAAGTTATGCATAAAATCCATTTATGAGGAAAATCACACTTTCAGTATAAAAAAGAATATCTTTTATGCATACCTATATGCATGAAATCCAATATGATAAAAGTAACACTCTTACAATAAAATAATCAACTTTTATGCATACCTCTATTCATGAAATTCAATTATGATAAAAGTCACACTTTTATAATAAAATAATCAACTTTTATGCATACCTCTATGCATGAAATCCAATATGATAAAAGTAACACTTTTGATATAAAAAATTTTCCTTTATGCATACTTCTATGCATGAAAATTAAAAATGATAAAAGTAACACTTTTGATATAAAATTTTTTTCCCTTTATGCATACTTCTATACATGAAAATTAAAAATGATAAAAGTAACACTTTTGATATAAAATTTTTTCCTTTATGCATACTTCTATGCATGAAAATTAAAAATGATAAAAGTAACACTTTTAATATAAAAAAATTATCCTTTATGCATACTTCTATGCATGAAAATTAAAAATGATAAAAGTAATACTTTTGATATAATTTTTTTTCTTCCTTTATGCATACTTCTATGCATGAAAATTAAAAATGCATAATATAAAAATCAATTTCTCTATGATTACAATGAATATCTTTCAATTAATCTAGGATGATAATTCCTAGAATATGGTAGGAAGTCCTCTTTTTATGCTTTGAATGAAATTATTTTATGCATAATTTTTATAAAAATTTTGCCATAGCTCCGCTGCTATGACTGATAAATCTCAATTTTTCTAAGGGATAAAGCTTATCATTAAGGAAATAATTAAAATGATCTCTAATTGGATCATTAATCCATAATGGATTGAATCATCAATATACATAAACTAAAAGCATAGAAAAAAGCCATTAATTTGGCCTCAAGCATAGCTTAATCTTGGATTAAGGAAAAGCTTTATGAAAAGCTTGATTTGGATTGAGTATGGGTCATGAGTATGACCATTCCTTGAGTGAGAGAGAGAAATTACATAAAAACCATTAGAATTTAAACATAAATGGAAATTAACTTCAATAGCATTTATTAAATTATGTAACTCTTCACTACTATTCACCAATTAACTTCAATAGCATTTAAAAAACCATACCAATTAAGCTTCTCAAGCTTGAGAGGGGTTGAGAAGAGAGAAACATTGAGAAATTATAGAAAAGATTAATATTCACTAATTACCTTACAAATTGCTTGATTCTTTGTTCACGGTAGAGGCCCCCAACCAATCAATTGGTTAAGTATGTTGATGGAGCCACTAATTGGGATTGAAGAAAGAGGAAAGCTCCAAAAACTAGTGAATTATTAAATGAATTCACAGTTCTTGGCTTAGGTGGAGTAGAGTAACGATGCATAAACACTATCTATTTTTCAACAAGGGGGAGGCTTCTATTTATAGGAAAAATTGAGCTCCTAACCAAACAAACTGATTCTAGAATTTTCTAAATCAGTTTGGTCAATATTTGACCATTTTTAGGTCAGTTAAGCTAACTTTTTGGAACTAGACTTGAATGAGGAGAGAGGAGAGATGAAATATCTCAATTTTTATGAGTTTAAAACTCATTCAAGCATGTGAAATATGCACCTCCTTTAAAGAACTCCCCTTCCTTACATATGTGTCATAATGGAATCATTTTAATATTGCTCATAGTTTTTTTACTAATAAACCTTGTACATTTTCAACTCTTCATCTTATGTGAAATATACACCTCCTTTAAAGAACTCCCCTTCCTTACATATGTGTCATAATGGAATCATTTTAATATTGCTCATAGTTTTTTACTAATAAACCTTGTACATTTTCAACTCTTCATCTTATGTGAGCATTTACTCATTTTTGGGTATCTTCTTTTACAAATTGGATTTATCTCCTCCCTACACATGGATTGATGCTATTGGCCCATAGGAACCTTAATTGGACCATAATCCAAAAATTTCTGAAAATGTAGACCCTTAGGCTAAGGTCCTTTATACCCATTTCCAATTAATTCCAATTGCACATTGGAAAGTTCTTTTTGAATTTCTGTTTCGGTGGAACTTATTTTAATAAGATAAGTTATTTTTCTATCCAAAAATATTCATAATCTGAATATTCTCTCTCTAGAATAATTTTCTCTCTCTAGGCTAAAACAGTTAGAAACAAGGTCTTTATATTTCTGAAGAGGGATTGATTACAGGGGAAGATACTAGACATCAAAAAGGGGGTTGGGAGAGGAATCTTACAGTTGGAAATGTGTGTTGGGAGAAAGCTATGGATGAGGAGATGGATGCACTATATGGAAATGAGACTTGGGATTTAGTGCAATTGCCTGAAGGCAAGAAAGCCATTGGATGCAAGTGGGTGTACAAAGTAAAACATAACAGTGATGGAAGCATAAGCAGGTACAAGGCTAGATTGGTAGCCAAAGGATATGCATAGACATATGGCATTGATTATGAGGAAACTTTCAACCCAGTCGCCAAGATGGCAACAGTGAGAGTTTTGATAGCAGTGGTTACGTCAAAGTAATGGTCTTTACATCAGATGGATAGAAAGAATGCATTCTTGCATGGTGATTTGCAGGAAGAGGTGTATATGTTGCAGCCACCTGGTTATGAGGATGTGAGTCACCCCGAGCATGTTTGCAGGTTGAAGAAAGCCTTGTATGGCTTAAAACAAGCACCAAGAGCATGGTCTAACAAGATTTCTGAATATCTTTTCACTATTGGCTTTCATGTAGCCAATGCAAATTTCTCGTTGTATGTGAGACACAGTGATAGAGGAGTTGTGCTTGTTGTCATCTATGTGGATGACCTGATCATTACGGGGGACCATGATGCAGAGATCTTTGATGTAAAGATCTTGCTTAGACATAAGTTTGAGATGAAGGATCTAGGGGAGCTCAGATATTTCTTGTAAGATCCCTGTTCCCACCGAGCAACGGATTCGGGGTACTAGCAGCGAAAGTAGCACTTCTCGCGCGAGACAGGGGACCCACATTCGGGGCCTCGCCCACGGATATCCGGACAAGAGACTAATCCGTCGATTTTTCCAAAAACGAACCCGAAAAAAACTTCCCTTATCCGGAAAGCATGGGCGATTCCACCAGGATAACTTTTACTCTAACGTAGTCAAGACCATTTCTGATCAAACTGATCTGACTGCATCTATAAAGATACTTGGTCAGATCAAGGAAGAAACTTGCACTTGGATCATTGGAATCAACGCTTTTTTCCCCATCAAGAGGCACAGCCGTTGATTCCTATCCATAGAACAATTACTATTCGGATTTACTTTATCTATCGTAGTAACAGAAATTGAGTCTCGATTTACGGATCCATCAGTCCAGCCTAACCCCATCCAGTCCCATGGGTTAGCCAACCTCCCAACCACTGTAGTGATGGGATCCAATTAGGAATTTGGTTAGGTTTTGTCCCAGGTACCAAGGAAAAGAGTTCCAAGGTCCCCTAGCCGGAAGTTTCATGCACATAAAACTAGTCACACCACTTACACACCCAATATGAAATTGCCTTTTTCTCAGCATCAACTAACTTAAAAATAATCCTTTAATGAAACCATTATGTCACTGATGACAATCCTTTAATTCTCTGGTTGAATCCATATTTCCAATCATTCATTCATCGGTGTACGTATGGCATCATTGGCAACCAGAACGCTCACCACCTGTTCACTCAGGGGCCTTTTCCATAGTTCCTAGCTCATAGTAACTGGCAATATATTCATATAACAGAATGGAATCTCCGTGGAAGATCAGCAAGATCAACCCACAGATCCATATGAAAGAGCCATGGACTCATCCGTTTTGAGGACCAGCAAGGTCAATCAACTAGATCCATGCCCGGTTTCAGAAAACAACTCTTATTCCTTGTTCCAATATCTTCCTCCACACACGTGTGGGTATCTTCAGCGACCCAGAGCCCGAGCACCGTATGGTCAGCACCCTCTAGGATCCTTCGCAGGTGACCTAGCGCTTCACTCATAGGCCGCTTCCTTGGTCCCTAATCCACCGTACCGGTGGAAGCTCACCATTTAAATCGATCAAGGCTGGTCAAGACCTCGGCCGACCTTGCTACGCGAGACGTCCTCCATTGACTCTCCGTCAGCAGTTGCAACTTTATCAGTTAGGTCTCCATGACCTTAATCCACAAGACGGTCAAAATACTTCCCCAGCATTCTTGACATAAAACAGTCATTTACAAACAGTTCACAAAATATAGTTTCTATATCGAACTCTCGTCTTTCCATTTTATCCTCCTTAGTCCACATTACTTATTCCACATTCCATTCATATGTATTCATCATCATCCATTCACTCATATCGACGACACATTATTTTCCATACACATTCACATTCATTATTCTACATACACATCCATGCATACATACTGTAAGATTCCTCCCCCACCCCCTTTTTGATGTCTAGTATCTTTCCCTGTAATCAATCCCTCTTCAGAAATATAAAGACCTTGTTTCTAACTATTTTAACCTAGAGAGAGAAAATATTCTAGAGAGAGAATAGTCAGATTTTGAATATTTTTGGATAGAAAAATATCTCTTATAATTAAGATGAATTTCCCTGAAACAGAAATTCAAAAAGAATTTTCCAATGTGCAATTGGAATTAATTGGAAATGTGTATAAAGGACCTTAGCCTAAGGGTCTAGATTTTCAGAATTTTTGGATTATGGTCCAATTAAGGTTCCTATGGGCCAATAGCATCAATCCATGTGTAGAGAGGAGATAAATCCAATTTGTAAAAGAAGATACTAAAAAATGAGTAAATGCTCACATAAGATGAAGAGTTGAAAATGTACAAGGTTTATTAGTAAAAAAATATGAGCAATATTAAAAATATGAGATATTTTGGGTATCCAAAAATGAGTAAATGCTCACATAAGATGAAGAGTTGAAAATGTACAAGGTTTATTAGTAAAAAACTATGAGCAATATTAAAAATATGAGATATTTTGGGTATAATGATTCCATTTTGACACATATGTAAGGAAGAGGAGTTCTTTAAAGGAGGTGCATATTGCACATAAGATGAAGAGTTGAAAATGTACAAGGTTTATTAGTAAAAAAACTATGACACCTATGTAAGGAAGAGGAGTTCTTTAAAGGAGGTGCATATTTCACATAAGATGAAGAGTTGAAAATGTACAAGGTTTATTAGTAAAAAACTATGAGCAATATTAAAAATATGAGATATTTGGGTATAATGAATCCATTTTGACACATATGTAAGGAAGGGGATTTCTTTAAAGGAGGTGCATATTTCACATGCTTGAATGAGTTTTAAACTCATAAAAATTGAGATATTTCATCTCTCCTCTCTCCTCATTCAAGTCTAGTTCCAAAAAGTTAGCTTAACTGATCTAAAAATGGTCAAAAATTGACCAAACTGATTTGGAAAATTCTAGAATCAGTTTGTTTGGTTAGGAGCTCAATTTTTCCTATAAATAGAAGCCTACCCCTTGTTGAAAAATATATAGTGTTTATGCATCGTTACTCTACTCCACCTAAGCCAAGAACTGTGAATTCATTAATAATTCACTAGTTTTTGGAGCTTCCCTCTTTCTTCAATCCCCATTGGTGGCTCCATCAACATACTTAACCAATTGATTGGTTGGGGACCTCTACCGTGAACAAAGAATCAAGCAATTTATAAGGTAATTAGTGAATTTTGATCATTTTCTATAATTTCTCAATGTTTCTCTCTTCTCAACCTCTCTCAAGCTTGAGAAGCTTAATTAGAATGGTTTTTGAATGTTATTGAAGTTAATTGATGAATGGTAGTGAAGAGTTACATAATTTGATGAATGCTATTGAAGTTAATTGATTAATGATAGTTAAGAATTACATAAATTTTTATTTATGCTTAATTCAAATGGTTTTTATGAAATTTCTCTCTCTCACTCAAGAAATGGTCATACTCATGACCCATTCTCAATCCAAATGAAGCTTTTCATAAAGCTTTTCCTTAATCCAAGATTAATCTATACTTGAGGTCAAATTAATGGCTTTTTTCTATGCTTTTAGTTTATGTATTTCATGAATATTAATGATTCAATCCATTATGGATTATTGATCCAATTAGGGATCATTCTAATTAATTCTTAATGATAAGCTTTATCCCTTAGAAAAAATTGAGATTTATCAGTCATCATAGCAGCGGAGCTATGGCAAAATTTTTATAAAAATTACACATAAAATAATTTCATTCAAAGCATGAAAAGAGGACTTCCTACCATATTCTAGGAATTATCATCCTAGATTAATTGAAGATATTCATAGAGAAATTGATTTTTATATTATGCATAATTGATTTTCATGCATAGAGGTATGCATAATAGATTATTATTTTAACATAAAAGTGTTACTTTTATCATAATTAGATTTCATGCATAGAGGTATGCATAAAAGATTATTATTTTAATATAAAAGTGTTACTTTTAGCACAATTGAATTTCATGCATAGAAGTATGCATAAGAGTTGATTATTTTATTATAAAAGTGTTACTTTTATCACAATTGAATTTCATGCATAGAAGTGTGCATAAGAGTTGATTATTTTATTATAAAAGTGTTACTTTTATCATATTTGAATTTCATGCATAAAAGTTGATTATTTTATTATAAAAGTGTTACTTTTATCATATTTGGATTTCATGCATAGATGTATGCATAAAAGATGATTATTTTATTGTAAAAGTGTTACTTTTATCATAATTGGATTTCATGCATAGAGGTATGCATAAAAGTTGATTATTTTATTATAAAAGTGTGACTTTTATTATATTTGAATTTCATGCATAAAGGTATGCATAAAAGTTGATTATTTTATTTTAAAAGTGTGACTTTTATTATATTTGGATTTTATGCATAGAGGTATGCATAAAAGATATTCTTTTATACTAAAAGTGTGATTTTCATCATAAATGGATTTTATGCATAACTTAGATGCATAAGAGAAATTCTTTTATTCTAAAAGTGTAATTCCTACCAAATTGAATTTATGCATAAGAAGATGCATAAAAGATTGATTTTTACTTCGAAAGTATTAATCTCCTTAAATAGAATTTATGCATAAATAAATGTGTAAAGAAATCTTATATCAAATATAAGAATTCTCTTGTATTCTATAAATAGATATGAGATGTGATAGGATGTGATAAGAGGTGTATAAGATGTGACAAGAGGTGATAAGATGCTTATGAAATAAATTATGAGGTGATAAGGTGAATTAAGATTTGATAAGATGTGTAGGGGATGAGGTAAGAAGTGTACGTGATAGGATAAGATGTATATGGGTTGTGATAGGGCGAGAATGGATGTGATGTAAAAGATTAGATGTGAAGGCATATGGGGTTATATGAATGGGAATGTGGGAATGGATGTATGTATGTGGATGTGTGGATGTGGAGATGGGAGTGTGGATGTGTGGATGGGAGTGTGGATGTATGAATGTGGAAAGGGATGTATGCATGAAGATGTTTATGCATAGATGTGAATGTGGATGTAGATGTGGCTGTATAGATGTGAATGTGGAATGTGGATGTGGATGTATGTATGTATGTGGATGTAGATGTGGATGTATAGATGTGAATGGGAAGGTGGATGTGGATGTATGTGAATGTGGATGTAGATGTGGATGTATAGATGTGAATGTGGATGTAGATGTGGATGTATGAATGTGAAAAGGAATGTATGCATGAAGATGTTTATGCATAGATGTGAATGTGGATGTAGATGTGGCTGTATAGATGTGAATGTGGAATGTGGATGTGGATGTATGTATGTATGTGGATGTAGATGTGGATGTATAGATGTGAATGGGAAGGTGGATGTATAGATGTGAATGGGAAGGTGGATGTGGATGTATGTGAATGTGGATGTAGATGTGGATGTATAGATGTGAATGTGGATGTAGATGTGGATGTATGGATGTGAATGTGGATGTGGATGTGTATGTATGAATGTGGATATGGGATGTGGATGTATAAATGAGGATGTGAAAATGGAGGTAAGCATGTAGATGTGGATGTATGGATGTGAATGTGGATGTGGATGTGGATGTATGGATGTGGATATGGATGTATGGATGTGAATGTGGATGTGGATGTGGATGTGGATGTGGATGTATGGATGTGAATGTGGATGTGGATGTGGATGTATGGATGTGGATATGGATGTGAATATATGATATGTGATATGAAGGAATCTGAAGTGAAGAGATGGAAAATGATGTGATTGGATGAGTACACATATAAATGGAATGTGGAATAAGTAATGTGGATTAATGAGGGATAATATGGAAAAATGAGAGTTAATATAGAAATTGTATTTGTAAACTGTTTGTAAATGCTGTTTGTAAATGGCTGTTTTATGTCAAGAATGCTGGGAAGCATTTTGACCATCTTGTGATTAAGGTCGTAGAGACCTAACTGATAAAGTTGCAACTACTGACGGAGAGTCAACGGAGGACATCTCGCGTAGCAAGGTCGACCGAGGTGTTGACCAGCCTTGGTTTGATTAAAATGGTGAGCTTCCGGTAGTACGGTGGATGAGGGACCAAGGAAGCGGCCTATGAGTGAAGCGCTAGGTCACCTGCGAAGGATCCTAGAGGGTGCTGACCATACGGTGCTCGGGCTCTGGGTCACCTAGGATACCCACGCGTGCGTCGAGGAAGATATTGGAACAAGGAGTAAGAGTTGTTTTCTGAAACCGGGCATGGATCTGGTTGATTGACCTTGCTGGTCTTCAATGGATGAGTCCATGGCTCTTTTTATGGATCTGTTGGTTGATCTTGCTGATCTTCAACGAGAGTCCATCTTGATTTTTATAAGTGATTATATTGTCGAGTATTATGGGCTAGGAACTATTGAAAAGGCCCCTGAGTGGATAGGTGGTGAGCGTTCTAGTTGCCAATGATGCCATAGATACTCTGATGAAGGAATGATGGGAAATTATGAATCAATCGGATAAAATGGAAGATTGTGATCAGTGGTACTATGGTTTCATTAAAGGATTGTTTTAAAGTTAGCTGATGCTAAGAAAAAGGCAATTTCATATTGGGTGTGTAAGTGGTGTGGCTAGTTTTATGTTTGCATGAACTTTCGGCTAGGGGGCCTTGGAACTCTTTTCCTTGGTACCCGGGACAAAACCTAACCAAATTCCAAATTGGATCCCATCACTACAGTGGTTGGGCGGTTGGCTAACCCATGGGATTGGATGGGGTTAGGCTGGACTAATGAATCCATAAATCGAGACTCAACTTTTGTTATTACGATAGATAAAGTAAATCCCGGACAGTAATTGTTCTATGGATAGGAATCAACGGCTGTGCCTCTTGAATGGGGAAAAAAGCGTTGATCCCAATGATCCAAGTGCAAGTTTCTTCCTTGATCCGACCAAATATCTTATAGATGCAATTGGATCAGTTTGATCAGAAATGATCTTGACTACGTTAGAGTAAAAAGTTATCCTGGTGGAATCGCCCATGCTTTCCGGTAAAGGAAGTTTTTCCGGGTTCGGTTTTGGAACAACCGACGGATTAGTCTCTTATCCCGATATCCGTGGGTGAGGCCCCGAGTGTGGGACCCCTATCCCGCGCGAGAAGTGCTACTTCCGCTGCTAGTACCCCGAATCCGTTGCTCGGTGGGAACAGGGATCTCACACATACATCCACATCCGTATCTACATCCATACATCCATATTACATCCATTCTCACCCTAACACATTCCATATACATCTTATCATATCTTATCACATCTCATACACATCTTATCATATCTTATCACATTCCATATACATCTTATCATATCTTATCACATCTCATACACATCTTATCACATCTTATCGCATCTCATATACCTCTTATCATATCCTATCACTTCCCATACGCATCTTATCACATATTATCACATCTCATACACCTCTTATCACGTCTTATCACATTTCATATCTTTTTATAGAATACAAGAGAATTCTTATATTTGATATAGGATTTCTCTACATTTTTATTTATGCATAAATTCCATTTAAGGAGAATAACACTTTTGAAATTAAAAATCAATCTTTTATGCATCTTCCTATGCATAATTTCATTTTAAATGAAAATGACACTTTTGAATTAAAATTCAATCTTTTATGCATCTTCCTATGCATAAATTCAATTTGGATGAGAATTGACATTTTTGAATTAAAAATCCATCTTTTATGCATATTCCTATGCATAAATTCAATTTGGATGAGAATAACGCTTTTGAATTGAAATTTTATTCTTTTATGCATCTTCCTATGCATAAATTCAATTTAGATGAGAATGACACTTTGAATTAAAAATCAAACTTTTATGCATCTTCTTATGCATAAATTCAATTTAGTAGGAATTACACTTTTAGAATAAAAGAATTTCTCTTATGCATCTAAGTTATACGCATAAAATCCATTTATGATGAAAATCACACTTTTAGTATAAAAAGAATATCTTTTATGCATACCTCTATGCATGAAATCCAATATGATAAAAGTAACACTTTTACAATAAAATAATCAACTTTTATGTATACCTCTATGCATGAAATCCAATTATGATAAAAGTAACACTTTTACAATAAAATAATCATCTTTTATGCATACCTCTATGCATGAAATCCAAATATGATAAAAGTAACACTTTTATAATAAAATAATCATCTTTTATGCATACCTCTATGCATGAAATCCAAATATGATAAAAGTAACACTTTTACAATAAAATAATCATCTTTTATGCATACCTCTATGCATGAAATCCAATTATGATAAAAGTAACACTTTTACAATAAAATAATCATCTTTTATGCATACCTCTATGCATGAAATCCAATTATGATAAAAGTAACACTTTTACAATAAAATAATCATCTTTTATGCATACCTCTATGCATGAAATCCAAATATGATAAAAGTAACACTTTTATAATAAAATAATCATCTTTTATGCATACTTCTATGCATGAAATTCAAATATGATAAAAGTAATACTTTTATAATAAAATAATCATCTTTTATGCATACCAATAAAATAATCATCTTTTATGCATACCTCTATGCATGAAATTCAAATATGATAAAAGTAACGCTTTTATAATATAAAATAATCATCTTTTATGCATACTTCTATGCATGAAATTCAAATATGATAAAAGTAACACTTTTATAATAAAATAATCATCTTTTATGCATACCTCTATGCATGAAATTCAAATATGATAAAAGTAACACTTTTATAATAAAATAATCATCTTTTATGCATACCTCTATGCATGAAATTCAAATATGATAAAAGTAACACTTTTAATTTAAAATAATAATCTTTTATGTATACCTCTATGCATGAAATCTAATTATGATAAAAGTAACACTTTATTGTAAAATAATAATCTTTTATGCATACCTCTATGCATGAAAATCAATTATGCATAATATAAAAATCAATTTCTCTAGGATTACAATGAATATCTTTCAATTAATCTAGGATGATAATTTCTAGAATATGGTAGGAAGTCCTCTTTTCATGCTTTGAATGAAACTATTTTATGCGTAATTTTTATAAAAATTTTGCCACCATAGCTCCGCTGCTATGACTGATAAATCTCAATTTTTCTAAGGGATAAAGCTTTATCATTAAGGAAATAATTAGAATGATCCCTAATTGGATCATTAATCCATAATGGATTGAACTATCAATATTCATGAAATACATAAACTAAAAGCATAGGAAAAAGCCATTAATTTGGCCTTAAGCATAGATTAATATTGGATTAAGAAAAAGCTTTATGAAAAGCTTCATTTGGATTGAGAATGGGTCATGAGTATGACCATTTCTTGAGTGAGAGAGAGAAATTACATAAAAATCATTTGAATTAAGCATAAATGAAAATTTATGTAATTCTTAACTATCATTAATCAATTAACTTCAATAGCATTCATCAAATTATGTAACTCTTCACTACCATTCATCAATTAACTTCAATAGCATTCAAAAACCATTCCAATTAAGCTTCTCAAGCTTGAGAGGGATTGAGAAGAGAGAAACATTGAGAAATTATAGAAAAGATCAAAATTCACCATTTACCTTACAAATTGCTTGATTCTTTGTTCACGGTAGAGGCCCCCAACCAATCAATTGGTTAAGTATATTGATGGAGCCAATGGGGATTGAAGAAAGAGGGAAGCTCCAATTTCTTCAATTTGGAGAGAATTTTAGAGAATAGTAGAAATTAGCATTATTTCAGCATAACTCTAGTATAGTAAAATTCTTCTATTTTTTTCAAAGGACTCATGTTCTATTTATAGGAGAGGGAAGCTCTAACCAAAGCTAACTGAATTCTAGAATTTTCCAGATTCAATTTGGTTGAATTTGGACTAGATTTGGATCTAGTTTGGTTCCTTTTTGATTCGGTTTGGTTCCATTTTGATTTGGTTTGATTCAAGAGAGAGGAGAGATAAAAATATCACATTATTTTTGAGTTTAAAACTCATTCAAGCATGTGAAATATGCACCTCCTTTAATGAACTCCCCTTCCTTACATATGTGTCAAAATGGAATCATTATACCCAAAATATCTCATATTTTTAATATTGCTCATAGTTTTTTAGTAATAAACCTTATACATTTTCAACTCTTCATCTTATGTGAGCATTTACTCATTTTTGGATACCCAAAATATCTCATATTTTTAATATTGCTCATAGTTTTTTACTAATAAACCTTGTACATAGTCAACTCTTCATCTTATGTGAGCATTTACTCATTTTTGGGTATCTTCTTTTACAAATTAGATTTATCTCCTCCCTACACATGGATTGATGCTATTGGCCCATAGGATCCTTAATTGGACCATAATCCAAAAATTTCTAAAAATCTAGACCCTTAGGCTAAGGTCCTTTATACCCATTTCCAATTAATTCCAATTGCACATTGGAAAGTTCTTTTTGAATTTCTGTTTCAGGGGAATTCATTTTAATAATATGAAAATTTTTTTCTATCTAAAAATATTCAAAATCTGAATATTCTCTCTCTAGAATATTTTCTCTCTCTATGTTAAAACGGTTAGAAACAAGATCTTTTATATTTCTGAAGAGGGGATTGATTACAGGGGAAGATGCTGGATATCTTGAGAGGATGGGGAGGATTCTTACATTCTCTCCCACTTGAAAAACGCGAGATGTCCTCATCTCGCAAACTTGGGATAATTTCGCAAGATGCACGAACATGAGACTTAGAGAAAAATTTAATTAAGATTAACCACCAAATAAAAAAGTCTCAAAGAGAGTAAGGGTCAAGACAAGAACAAGATTTAAACTTTATTCATTCTTGGAACATATACAGTAAAGATCGAAGAACTCTTTACACTTCCATAAGCCCGTCCATCATATGATCACAAAAGCAGCACTCACAAGCTGCGCACGTATAAGTTAACTCATCTATGGGAATAATTCTGTTGGTTATTGCCGCACCTATCTCAGTGGTATGAGGTGATCTAACAAAAGGACCTCTGAGAGGCAAGCTAAAAACGGGGTAAAGGCATATCTTCTGATGAGGAAGAAAACACGCCAGTAAGAAGACCCGCTCAGAAAACCCAAGATGCCTTGATCTCATGACGCAGTAGTATCGGGGACCCAAATCCAAAGCTTCAATAACCATGGCCAAGCGGACATTGTTACGAAAGTGCTGCTGACCCCAGGGTGTTACCCTAGTTATGTCTTGATAGGTCCGCCATTTGGTCTGAGCTACAGAAGTTCCTAGGTGAGGAAAAAGTGAGCGCTCATACAGTTCTATAAAATCTTTCTTCACAGACTCGCTTGCGTCTTGAAGGTGAGAAATCATCATGGATAAAACTAATTCCTGTTGCCAAGCCATGAAGGAGATTAAGAAAGAAAGGAGATCGATGGAAGTAAGATTACTGTGAGCGATAAGTAAAAGTTACGACTTATATAAAGGAAGGAGCTAGCGTAACCTAGAAGCCAACGGTATCTTGCCACTGAAGTTTTACCGTCTTTCCATGATTTGGGTTTGGCACATATTTCTATAGAAGGCATTAAGAACTTTGAGATGAGGAGATAAAAGAAGTTCGTAGGCTAAGTCACTTACTTTCTTTGGTCCACAATATCTGGGGGATAACTACTTATACTCCCTAAGAGATAAAGAACTTCTTTTGGTCCGTACTCAAATGAAGACCATATCTGCTTCTTTGAATTCTCTGACTGTCCTCTTCTTATCTGTACATTGTTTCTGTCGATCCTGGGCAGCGTTTATATCTTTATGAATTGCCTGCATCTGTTGCTCTATGTCGCCAAGCATTTAACTGGTCATCTCGACCCTAATCAATGGGTTGGACCTAGTTTAAGCAATCTTGTCCGAGACGGACCCTGATTAGAATGGTATGAAGGAATTGGTCTCGGAATTTGGGGTTCTAGACTTCCCTGTACCCTTTTCATGGTAGGAGTCGTGCAGTCTTTTAACTGATGTGACCAAAACCTTGGTATCCAAAACACCGGTTCTCACTTCTGAACTCATTGTTCTGAATCCTTAAAACAGGTGGGCTCCTGATACGGTATTCTGGGAAAGTGTCTTCCCTTTTAAAACAGAATCTTTCTTTTATTTTAGAGAGGGAATAATTTTAAGATCAGAAGGGGAGATTCTTACTCCTGTATACCTCGAAGGTTGGGGGAGGAATCTTACATTCTACCCCACTTAAAAAGGTGCGAGATGTCCTCATCTCGCAAAGTAGAGGACAACTCTTTTTCTTAAGATCTAATTTATTCTGGGTCCCTTATATTCTGGTCAACCCAACAGAATAGTGGGATAAATATTCTTATATAGAACTCATCATTAAATAATGATTCATTTAGATCATATCATTCATACGATAATGGTCCATTAGATCGAAAAATTTCCTTCTGAACATTCCTCCACGGAAATTTCAGACAAGTAAGTTCTCAATTTGTCATTTCTTAACTTGATCTAACGAGTCAAGTGTTAACAGTAGCAATTTGATAGCACAATCCACTAATCTCATAGTGATTTGCTGAAATCATTTATCATCACAGGGACTCGTCCCAATCATCCATATTGTGGTTTCGCTCAGTTTATTACATTTCAACCCATTTTCAGGGATCATCATTTTTCAATCAGAATCCCAATCAATTCATCAGTTCCCAAACAGAATTAAAAATCATATCAACCACATTCGAATTCATCAACTGGATAGCATTAATGCTTATAATTTCAAGTCTTAGATTTACTCGTATATACTATCAGTAAAGAGCTGCAGTTATACCCTCGTATACCCGTGTTAGTCATGATACTTGGAATTATAGGGTAAATACCATCATGTCTAGGCCTCAAGCAAGTCAGGGTTCCATAGAATTGCGGTACTTCCAATTGAAGTCCTAATTACTAATTTATGAATTTCAGTTTGAATAATAAATTGTATGAATTATATCACACAATTACAACCTTTTTGTGCGTATTGATAAATTTTTGACATAATTGGCTCCTCAGTTGATCTTATTGGAGATCTATGACATATGTCTAATAAACAGATTTTTCTTTATGCGATCGTCCGTAAACAATCACTTAAATAACAAGAAAAACATTTGTATATTTATATACAAGCTGCAATAAGTACATGGCTCGGCTCCAAAATTCAAAATCTCCTCGGGAGACCCATAAGACGACGGTACTGGGCCATAGTCATGCCCTGTTACATAATTTCTCTAATTGCGAAGGGAGCTATTATTTTTTCCTTAGGGATAAATCGACTAAAGAGTCTATAAACTCGGCAAGCAAGTCTGAAATTTTGAGGCATTGAATGATATAGAATGACACCACGCGTTGTCATGCCATGGCACGTCTATGGTGTGAAACCATGCATGTGAGGCCATTAAATATAAATCTAGATGCATGGGATTAAGTGTCATGACTTGAGTCATTTAATGATGCCTATGTACATATGTTCATATTGTAAATGAGGTTCAATAAGACGAGCTGAGACTGAGCCAGGTCTCTCGAAGCCTCTGTACATAAGTGTGGTGTGAATCATGGAGTTTTTATGCTTATGGTAAACCTTGAGGTAGCACGAATTATCAATGAACCAAAAGCAGCATCACTTCCTTATGGGGCTAACAACAAAGAGGGATTAGTTGCAGTTTTTGATCTTGATGGAGGCATAAGAAAGATTGAAGGACTAGCAACTGATCACTTCTAGAGAGAGAGTAGATAATATGGTTGAAGATGCATCCATGCAAAATGGCATTGTAAGATTCCTCCCCAGCCTCTCAAAATGTCCAGCATCTTCTCCTATAATCGATCCCTCTTCAGAAATATAAAAGACTTGTTTCTAACTGTTTTAACCTAGAGAGAGAAAATATTCTAGAGAGAGAATATTCAGATTTTTAATATTTTTGGATAGAAAATTATCTCATCTTATTAAAATAAGTTCCCCTGAAATAGAAATTCAAAAAGAACTTTCCAATGTACAATTAGAATTAATTAGAAATGGGTATAAAGGACCTTAGCCTAAGGGTCTAGATTTTCAGAAATTTTTGGATTATGGTCCAATTAAGGTTCCTATGGGCCAATAACATCAATCCATGTGTAGGGAGGAGATAAATCCAATTTTGTAAAAAAAGATATCCAAAAATGAGTAAATGCTCACATAAGATGAAGAGTTGAAAATGTACAAGGTTTATTAGTAAAAAACTATGAGCAATATTAAAATGATTCCATTATGACACATATGTAAGGAAGGGGAGTTCTTTAAAGGAGGTGCATATTTCACATGAGATGAAGAGTTGAAAATGTACAAGGTTTATTAGTAAAAAACTATGAGCAATATTAAAATGATTCCATTATGACACATATGTAAGGAAGGGGAGTTCTTTAAAGGAGGTGCATATTTCACATAAGATGAAGAGTTGAAAATGTACAAGGTATATTAGTAAAAAACTATGAGCAATATTAAAAATATGAGATATTTTGGATATAATGATTCCATTATGACACATATGTAAGGAAGGGGAGTTCTTTAAAGGAGGTTCATATTTCACATGCTTGAATGAGTTTTAAACTCATAAAAATTGAGATATTTCATCTCTCCTCTCTCCTCATTCAAGTCTAGTTCCAAAAAGTTAGCTTAACTGACCTAAAAATGGTCAAAAATTGACCAAACTGATTTGGAAAATTCTAGAATCAGTTTGTTTGGTTAGGAGCTCAATTTTTCCTATAAATAGAAGCCTCCCTCTTGTCGAAAAATATATAGTGTTTATGCATCGTTACTCTACTCCACCTAAGCCAAGAACTGTGAATTCATTTAATAATTCACTAGTTTTTGGAGCTTCCCTCTTTCTTCAATCCCCATTAGTGGCTCCATCAACATACTTAACCAATTGATTGGTTGGGGGCCTCTACCGTGAACAAAGAAGCAAGCAATTTGTAAGGTAATTAGTGAATATTGATATTTTCTATAATTTCTCAATGTTTCTCTCTTCTCAACCCCTCTCAAGCTTGAGAAGCTTAATTGGTATGGTTTTTTTTTAATGCTATTGAAGTTAATTGGTGAATAGTAGTGAAGAGTTACATAATTTAATAAATGCTTTTGAAGTTAATTTCCATTTATGTTTAAATTCTAATGGTTTTTTATGTAATTTCTCTCTCTCACTCAAGAAATGGTCATACTCATGACCCATTCTCAATCCAAATGAAGCTTTTCCTTAATCCAAGATTAAGCTATGCTTGAGGCTAAATTAATGGCTTTTTTCTATGCTTTTAGTTTATGCATATTGATGATTCAATCCATTATGGATTGATGATCCAATTAGAGACCATTCTAATTATTTTCTTAATGATAAGCTTTATCCCTTAGAAAAATTGAGATTTATCAGTCATAGCAGCGGAGCTATGGCAAAATTTTTATAAAAATTACGCATAAAATAATTTCATTCAAAGCATAAAAAGAGGACTTCCTACCATATTCTAGGAATTATCATCCTAGATTAATTGAAAAAATTTCATTATAATCATGGAGAAATTGAATTCTTATATTATGCATAAAGAATAAGTTTTTATATCAAAAGTGTTACTTTTATCATTTTTATTTACATGCATAGAAGTATGCATAATGGATAAATTTTTATATCAAAAGTGTTACTTTTATCATTTTTATTTACATGCATAGAAGTATGCATAATGGATAAATTTTTATATCAAAAGTGTTACTTTTATCATTTTTATTTACATGCATAGAAGTATGCATAATGGATAAATTTTTATATCAAAAGTGTTACTTTTATCATTTTTATTTTCATGCATAGGAGTATGCATAATGGATAAATTTTTATATCAAAAGTGTTACTTTTAGCATATTGAATTTCATGCATAGGGATATGAAAAAAAAATGATTATTTTATTGTAAAAGTGTTAGTTTTATCACATTTGAAATTCTTGCATAGAGGTATGCATAAAAGATGATTATTATATTGTAAAAATGTTACTTTTATCATAATTGGATTTCATGCATAGAGTTATGCATAAAAGATATTTTTATACTAAAAGTGTGATTTTCATCATAAATAGATTTTATGCATAAATTAGATGCATAAGAGAAATTCTTTTATTCTAAAAGTGTAATTCCTACTAAATTGAATTTATGCATAAGAAGATGCATAAAAGATTGATTTTAATTCAAAAGTGTTATTCTCATCTAAATTGAATTTATGCATAAGAAGATGCATAAAAGATTGATTTTAATTCAAAAGTGTCATTCTCATCTAAATTGAATTTATGCATAAGAAGATGCATAAAAGATTGATTTTAATTCAAAAGTGTCATTCTCATCTAAATTGAATTTATGCATAAGAAGATGCATAAAAGATTGATTTTAATTCAAAAGTGTCATTCTCATCTAAAATGAATTTATGCATAGGAAGATGCATAAAAGATTGAATTTTAATTCAAAGTGTCATTCTCATTTAAAATGAATTTATGCATAGGAAGATGCATAAAAGATTGATTTCGAAAGTGTTAGTATCCTTAAGCAAAATTTATGCATAATTAGATGCGTAAAGAAATTTTATATCAAATATAAGAATTCCCTTATATTCTATAAATAGATATGGGAAGGGATAGGATGCGATAAGAGATGTATGTATGTGGATGTGTGGATGTGGAGATGGGAGCGTGGATGTATGAATGTGAAAATGGATGTATGCATGAAGATGAGTGTGGATGTATGAATGTGAAAATGGATGTATGCATGAAGATGTATATGCATAGATGTGAATGTGGATGTAGATGTGGCTGTATAGATGTGAATGTGGATGTAGATGTGGCTGTATAGATGTGAATGTGGAATGTGGATGTGGATGTATGTATGTATGTGGATGTAGATGTGGATGTATAGATGTGAATGGAAATGTGGAGGTGGATGTATGTGAATGTGGATATAAATGTGGATGTATGTATGTGGATGTAGATGTGGATGTATAGATGTGAATGGGAATGTGGATATAGATGTATGTATGTATGTGGATGTTGATGTGGATGTATAGATGTGAATAGGAATGTGGATGTGGATGTATGTGAATGTGGATGTATGTATGTATGTGGATGTGGATGTATGAATGAGGACGTGATAGTGGATGTATGCATGTGGATGTATGGATGTGGATGTGGATGTATGGATGTGGATATGGATGTGTATGTATGAATGTGGATATGGGATGTGGATGTATAAATGAGGATGTGAAAATGGAGGTAAGCATGTAGATGTGGATGTATGGATGTGAATATATGATATGTGATGTGAAGGAATCTGAAGTGAAGAGATGGAAAATGATGTGATTGGATGAGTAGACATATAAATGGAATGTGGAATAAGTAATGTGGATTATATGAGGGATAATGTGGAAAAATGAGAGTTAATATAGAAATTGTATTTGTAAACTGTTTGTAAATGCTGTTTGTAAATGGTTGTTTTATGTCAAGAATGTTGGGAAAGCATTTTGACCGTCTTGTGATTAAGGTCGTGGAGACCTAACTGATAAAGTTGCAACTGCTGACGGAGAGTCAATGGAGGACGTCTCGCGTAGCAAGGTCGGTCGAGGTCTTGACCAGCCTCGGTTCGATTAAAATGGTGAGCTTCCGACCGGTGTACGGTGGATGAGGGACCAAGGAAGCGGCCTATGAGTGAAGCGCTAGGTCACCTGCGAAGGATCCTAGAGGGTGCTGACCATACGGTGCTCGGGCTCTGGGTCGCCCAGGATACCCATGCGTGCATCGAGGAAGATATTGGAACAAGGAGTAAGAGTTGTTTTGTGAAAACGGGCATGGATCTGGTTGATTGACCTTGCTGGTCTTCAATGGATGAGTCCATGGCTCTTTATATGGATCTGTTGGTTGATCTTGCTGATCTTCAACGAGAGTCCATCTTGATTTTTATAAGTGATTATATTGCCGAGTATTATGGGCTAGGAACTATTGAAAAGGCCCCTGTGTGGACAGGTGGTGAGCGTTCTAGTTGCCAATGATGCCATAGATACTCTGATGAAGGAATGATGGGAAATTATGAATCAACTGGATAAATTGGAAGATTGTGATCAGTGGTACTATGGTTTCATTAAAGGATTGTTTTAAAGTTAGCTGATGCTAAGAAAAAGACAATTTTCATATTGGTGGGTGTGTAAGTGGTGTGGCTAGTTTTATGTTTGCATGAACTTCCGGCTAGGGGGCCTTGGAACTCTTTTCCTTGGTACCCGGGACAAAACCTAACCAAATTCCAAATTGGATCCCATCACTACAGTGGTTGGGCGGTTGGCTAACCCATGGGATCGGATGGGGTTAGGCTGGACTGATGGATCCGTAAATCGAGATTTAAATTCTATTATTACGATAGATGAAGTAAATCCCGGATAGTAAATTGTTCTATGGATAGGAATCAACGGCTGTGCTTCTTGATGGGGAAAAAAGCGTTGATCCCAATGATCCAAGTGCAAGTTTCTTCCTTGATCTGACCAAGTACCGCTAGAGGTGCAGTCGGATCGGTTTGATCAGTAATGATCTTGACTACGTTAGAGTAAAGAGTTATCCTGGTGGAATCGCCCATGCTTTCCGGGTAAGGGAAGTTTTTTTGGGTTCGGTTTTTGAAAAACCGACGGATTAGTCTCTTGTCCGGATATCCGTGGACGAGGCCCCGTATGTGAGACCCCTGTCCTACGTGAGAAGTGCTACTTCCGCTGCCAGTATCCTGAATCCGTTGCTCGGTGGGAACAGGGATCTCACAGTTGGTATCAGAGCATTTGGTTAATAAAGATCAACTGAGAAGATAAATATATCAAAAATTTATCAAGAAACACAAAAAGGTTATAATTGTGTGAGATAATTCATACAATTTGATATTCAAACTGAAATTCGTAATTTGGTAATTGGGTCTTCAGATGGAAGTACCGCAATTATATAGAATCCCTGACTTGCTTGAGGCCTAGACATGATAGTATTTACCTTATAATTCCAAGGGCCGTGACTACCCGTATATACCAAGAGTATACTGCAGCTCTTTACTGACAGTATATACGAGTAAATCTAAGACTTGAAATTATAAGCATTAATGCTATCCAGATGATGATTTCGAATGTGATTAATATGATTTTTAATTCGGTTTGAGAATTGATGAATTGATTTGGATTCTGATTGAAAAATGATGACTTTTAAAAATTAGTTGAAATATAATGAAACCACAATGAGGGGGAATGGGACGAGTCCCTGTGATGATATTCATAACTAGAATGATGATAATGAATTCAGCAAATCACTATGAGATTAGTGGGTTGTGCTGTCAGATTGCTACTGTTAATACTTGACCGGTAGATCAAGTTAAGGGATGTCAAATTGAGAACTTGCTTGACTGAAATTTCCATGGAGGAATGTTCCGAAGGAAACTTTTTGGTCTAATGGACCATTATCATGTTAAAGATATGAATGACATGATCTGAATGAATTGTTATTTAATGATGAGTTCTATATAGGGGATATTTATCCCAGTGTTCTGTTGGGTTGACCAGAATATAAGGAACCCCAGAATAAAATTGGATCTTAAGAAAAAGAGCTGTCCTCTACCTTGCGAGATGAGGACATCTCGCACTTTTTAAGTGGGGTAGAATGTAAGATTCCTCCCCAGCCTTCGAGGTATACAGGAGTAAGAATCTTCCTTTCTGATCTTATAATTATTCCCTCTCTAAAATAAAAGAAAGTTTTTGTTTAAAAAAGGAAGACCCTTTCCCTAGAATACTTCTCAGGAGTCCCACCTGTTTTAAGGATTTAGAACAATGAGTTCAGAAGTGAGAATCAGTGTTTTGGATACCAAGGTTTTGGTTTTCATTCGAGTACGGCCCAAAAAAAAAAGTTCTTTATCTCTTGGGGAGTATAAGAAGTTATCCCTGAGATATTGTGATCCTTATATCTGAATTCAATGAAAGTAGGTGACTTAGCCTACAAGCTTCTTTTATCTCCTCATGTCAAAATTCTTAATGCCTTCTATAAAAAAATGTGCCAAACCCAAATCATGGAAAGACGGTAAAACTTCAGTGGCAAGTTACCATTGGCTTCTAAGTTACGCTAGCTCCTTCCTTTATATAAGTCGTAACTTTTACTCATCGCTCACAGTAATCTTACTCCCATCGATTTCCCTACTTCTTAATCTCCTTCATGGCTTGGCAACAGGAATTAGTTTTATCCATGATGATTTCTCACCTTCAAGACGCAAGAGAGTCTGTGAAGAAAGACTTTATAGAACAGTATGAGCGCTCACTTTTTCCTCACCTAGGAACTTCTGTAGCTCAGACCAAATGGCGGACCTATCAAAACATAACTAGGGTAACACCCTGGGGTCAGCAGCACTTTCGTAACAATGTCCGCTTGGCCATGGTTATTGAAGCTTTGGGTTTGGGTCCCCGATACTACTGCGTCATGAGATCAAGACATCTTGGGTTTTCTGAGCGGGTCTTCTTATTGGCGTGTTTTCTTCCTCATCAGAAGATATACCTTTACCCCGTTTTTGGTTTGCCTCTCATGGGTCCTTTTGTTAGAACACCTCATACCGTTGAGATAGGCGTGGCAATAACCAACAGAATCATTCCCATAGATGAGTTATCTTATACGTGCGCAGCTTGTGAGTGCTGCTTTTGTGACCATATGATGGACGGGCTTATGGAAGTGTAAAGAGTTCTTCTATCTTTACTGTATAAGTTCCGAGAATGAATAAAGTTTAAATCTTATTCTTATCTTGAATCTTGCTCTCTTGAGACTTTTTTTAATTGGTGGTTAATCTTAATTAAAAAAATTTCTCTCAGTCTCATACTTGTGCATCTTGCGAAATTACCCCCAATTTGCGAGATGAGGGTATCTCGCATTTTTCAAGTGGGAGAGAATGTAAGATTCCTCCCCAGCCTCTCAAAATGTCCAGCATCTTCTCCTATAATCGATCCCTCTTTAGAAATATAAAAGACTTGTTTCTAACTGTTTTAACCTAGAGAGAGAAAATATTCTAGAGAGAGAATATTCAGATTTTTAATATTTTTGGATAGAAAATTATCTCATCTTATTAAAATAAGTTCCCCTGAAACAGAAATTCAAAAAGAACTTTCCAATGTACAATTAGAATTAATTAGAAATGGGTATAAAGGACCTTAGCCTAAGGGTCTAAATTTTCAGAAATTTTTGGATTATGGTCCAATTAAGGTTCCTATGGGCCAATAGCATCAATCCATGTGTAGGGAGGAGATAAATCCAATTTTGTAAAAAAAGATATCAAAAAATGAGTAAATGCTCACATGAGATGAAGAGTTGAAAATGTACAAGGTTTATTAGTAAAAAACTATGAGCAATATTAAAATGATTCCATTATGACACATATGTAAGGAAGGGGAGTTCTTTAAAGGAGGTGCATATTTCACATGAGATGAAGAGTTGAAAATGTACAAGGTTTATTAGTAAAAAACTATGAGCAATATTAAAATGATTCCATTATGACACATATGTAAGGAAGGGGAGTTCTTTAAAATAGGTGCATATTTCACATAAGATGAAGAGTTGAAAATGTACAAGGTTTATTAGTAAAAAACTATGAGCAATATTAAAATGATTCCATTATGACACATATGTAAGGAAGGGGAGTTCTTTAAAGGAGGTGCATATTTCACATAAGATGAAGAGTTGAAAATGTACAAGGTATATTAGTAAAAAACTATGAGCAATATTAAAAATATGAGATATTTTGGATATAATGATTCCATTATGACACATATGTAAGGAAGGGGAGTTCTTTAAAGGAGGTGCATATTTCACATGCTTGAATGAGTTTTAAACTCATAAAAATTGAGATATTTCATCTCTCCTCTCTCCTCATTCAAGTCTAGTTCCAAAAAGTTAGCTTAACTGACCTAAAAATGGTCAAAAATTGACCAAACTGATTTGGAAAATTCTAGAATCAGTTTGTTTGGTTAGGAGCTCAATTTTTCCTATAAATAGAAGCCTCCCCCTTGTCGAAAAATATTTAGTGTTTATGCATCGTTACTCTACTCCACCTAAGCCAAGAACTGTGAATTCATTTAATAATTCACTAGTTTTTGGAGCTTCCCTCTTTCTTCAATCCCCATTAGTGGCTCCATCAACATACTTAACCAATTGATTGGTTGGGGGCCTCTACCGTGAACAAAGAATCAAGCAATTTGTAAGGTAATTAGTGAATATTGATCTTTTCTATAATTTCTCAATGTTTCTCTCTTCTCAACCCCTCTCAAGCTTGAGAAGCTTAATTGGTATGGTTTTTTTTTAATGCTATTGAAGTTAATTGGTGAATAGTAGTGAAGAGTTACATAATTTAATAAATGCTTTTGAAGTTAATTTCCATTTATGTTTAAATTCTAATGGTTTTTTATGTAATTTCTCTCTCTCACTCAAGAAATGGTCATACTCATGACCCATTCTCAATCCAAATGAAGCTTTTCCTTAATCCAAGATTAAGCTATGCTTGAGGCCAAATTAATGGCTTTTTTCTATGCTTTTAGTTTATGCATATTGATGATTCAATCCATTATGGATTGATGATCCAATTAGAGACCATTCTAATTATTTCCTTAATGATAAGCTTTATCCCTTAGAAAAATTGAGATTTATCAGTCATAGCAGCGGAGCTATGGCAAAATTTTTATAAAAATTACGCATAAAATAATTTCATTCAAAGCATAAAAAGAGGACTTCCTACCATATTCTAGGAATTATCATCCTAGATTAATTGAAAAAATTTCATTATAATCATGGAGAAATTGAATTCTTATATTATGCATAAAGAATAAGTTTTTATATCAAAAGTGTTACTTTTATCATTTTTATTTACATGCATAGAAGTATGCATAATGGATAAATTTTTATATCAAAAGTGTTACTTTTATCATTTTTATTTACATGCATAGAAGTATGCATAATGGATAAATTTTTATATCAAAAGTGTTACTTTTATCATTTTTATTTACATGCATAGAAGTATGCATAATGGATAAATTTTTATATCAAAAGTGTTACTTTTATCATTTTTATTTTCATGCATAGGAGTATGCATAATGGATAAATTTTTATATCAAAAGTGTTACTTTTAGCATATTGAATTTCATGCATAGGGATATGAAAAAAAAATGATTATTTTATTGTAAAAGTGTTACTTTTATCACATTTGAAATTCTTGCATAGAGGTATGCATAAAAGATGATTATTATATTGTAAAAATGTTACTTTTATCATAATTGGATTTCATGCATAGAGTTATGCATAAAAGATATTTTTATACTAAAAGTGTGATTTTCATCATAAATAGATTTTATGCATAAATTAGATGCATAAGAGAAATTCTTTTATTCTAAAAGTGTAATTCCTACTAAATTGAATTTATGCATAAGAAGATGCATAAAAGATTGATTTTAATTCAAAAGTGTCATTCTCATCTAAATTGAATTTATGCATAAGAAGATGCATAAAAGATTGATTTTAATTCAAAAGTGTCATTCTCATCTAAATTGAATTTATGCATAAGAAGATGCATAAAAGATTGATTTTAATTCAAAAGTGTCATTCTCATCTAAATTGAATTTATGCATAAGAAGATGCATAAAAGATTGATTTTAATTCAAAAGTGTCATTCTCATCTAAAATGAATTTATGCATAGGAAGATGCATAAAAGATTGAATTTTAATTCAAAGTGTCATTCTCATTTAAAATGAATTTATGCATAGGAAGATGCATAAAAGATTTATTTCGAAAGTGTTAGTATCCTTAAGCGGAATTTATGCATAATTAGATGCGTAAAGAAATTTTATATCAAATATAAGAATTCTCTTATATTCTATAAATAGATATGGGAAGGGATAGGATGCGATAAGAGATGTATGTATGTGGATGTGTGGATGTGGAGATGGGAGCGTGGATGTATGAATGTGAAAATGGATGTATGCATGAAGATGAGTGTGGATGTATGAATGTGAAAATGGATGTATGCATGAAGATGTATATGCATAGATGTGAATGTGGATGTAGATGTGATGGAAAAATGAGAGTTAATATAGAAATTGTATTTGTAAACTGTTTGTAAATGCTGTTTGTAAATGGTTGTTTTATGTCAAGAATGCTGGGAAAGCATTTTGACCGTCTTGTGATTAAGGTCGTGGAGACCTAACTGATAAAGTTGCAACTGCTGACGGAGAGTCAATGGAGGACGTCTCGCGTAGCAAGGTCGGCCGAGGTCTTGACCAGCCTCGGTTCGATTAAAATGGTGAGCTTCCGGTGTACGGTGGATGAGGGACCAAGGAAGCGGCCTATGAGTGAAGCGCTAGGTCACCTGCGAAGGATCCTAGAGGGTGCTGACCATACGGTGCTCGGGCTCTCGGTCGCCTAGGATACCCACGCGTGCGTCGAGGAAGATATTGGAACAAGGAGTAAGAGTTGTTTTGTGAAAACGGGCATGGATCTGGTTGATTGACCTTGCTGGTCTTCAATGGATGAGTCCATGGCTCTTTATATGGATCTGTTGGTTGATCTTGCTGATCTTCAACGAGAGTCCATCTTGATTTTTATAAGTGATTATATTGCCGAGTATTATGGGCTAGGAACTATTGAAAAGGCCCCTGTGTGGATAGGTGGTGAGCGTTCTAGTTGCCAATGATGCCATAGATACTCTGATGAAGGAATGATAGGAAATTATGAATCAACTGGATAAATTGGAAGATTGTGATCAGTGGTACTATGGTTTCATTAAAGGATTGTTTTAAAGTTAGCTGATGCTAAGAAAAAGGTAATTTTCATATTGGTGGGTGTGTAAGTGGTGTGGCTAGTTTTATGTTTGCATGAACTTCCAACTAGGGGGCCTTGGAACTCTTTTCCTTGGTACCCGGGACAAAACCTAACCAAATTCCAAATTGGATCCCATCACTACAGTGGTTGGGCGGTTGGCTAACCCATGGGATCGGATGGGGTTAGGCTGGACTGATGGATCCGTAAATCGAGATTTAAATTCTATTATTACGATAGATGAAGTAAATCCCGGATAGTAAATTGTTCTATGGATAGGAGTCAACGGCTGTGCTTCTTGATGGGGAAAAAAGCGTTGATCCCAATGATCCAAGTGCAAGTTTCTTCCTTGATCTGACCAAGTACCGCTAGAGGTGCAGTCGGATCGGTTTGATCAGTAATGATCTTGACTACGTTAGAGTAAAGAGTTATCCTGGTGGAATCGCCCATGCTTTCCGGGTAAGGGAAGTTTTTTTGGGTTCGGTTTTTGAAAAACCGACGGATTAGTCTCTTGTCCGGATATCCGTGGACGAGGCCCCGTATGTGAGACCCCTGTCCTACGTGAGAAGTGCTACTTCCGCTGCCAGTATCCTGAATCCGTTGCTCGGTGGGAACAGGGATCTCACAGGCATTATGAACGTTTCTTTTGGGATGATAGAAGCTTTAAAAGATGCTAGCAATGTAGAGAATGCCAAGGTTACATCACCATAGGAAACATTTACATTGCTGATGGGAGAAGAACTAAGGGCAGCTGAGGCAGAGTTGAAGGCTTGTGAGCTCGTCCTTGCACAGTATGAGGCAGAGTTGAAGGCTTGTGAGCTCGTCCTTGCATAGTATGAGGCAGATCTTCTAAGTATTAAGAGCTTAAAGGAAGAGCTTCAAAAAGAGGCTTTGAGAACATCAACAACTGCAGCGGATTCTCGTGCTTTTCTAATCATAAGCTCTCTAATTGTCCATAATGGCATCTTATGGAGCTCCTGAGCCGTTCTCGTCTTATACCCCGATGGGGGCATATACACATTTGCCAATGTCTCCAGCAACGACTGCTTCAGGCTATGAAATAAGGCCAAAAATTGAGGTGATTAAAAGGAAGATGAGAGGAGGCGAGGAGTAATTGAGGATTTGCAGCTTGTTGTGGAGCTTTTCATTGAGAGAGTATTTGACGTAGTACGGAAAGTGTTGCTGTACTGCCTTTCACCTTTACAGACCTTGAAGCTTCTCACAAGACAGCTCTATATGCATAGCAAGGAGGATAAGGACTCAGTGAAGGTTCAGACAGCCACGCTTGGTGATTCAGATCCTGCTCCTTCAGTTCTGAAAGCAAAGCTGCCGCCAGCAATGAATACCAATGCACGTTCATGTGAAGATGTTATTACTGAGCTTGGCTATCCATATGAGGCCATTCAAGTCGTTACAGATGATGGCTACATTCTCGTGATGGAAAGGATTCCCAGGCGTAACTCTCAGAAGGTTCTTTATCTGCAACATGGGCTGCTGGATAGTTCTCTGGGATGGGTATCAAATGGAATTGTTGGTTCACAAGCATTTACATCTCATGATCAAGGATATGATGTCTTTCTTGGGAACTTTTGAGGACTTGCATCAAGAGAGCACGTGGACAAAAACATCTCGGCGCCAAATTTCTTGTACAGCCATTCCTCAGCTTGAAGGCGATCCCTACTGCAGCAGACAGAAGCGAGGGGAGTGGAAGACCGCCTAGCAGAGGCAGCAGCTGCAGACGCGAAGATTCGAAGGTGGTGGCTTGCGTGGCAAAAATACGAAGGCATTTTTTTTAAAAGGGAATATCCGAATTTTAAGCAAAAAAGAAAGGAGGCGCAGCGTATTTTCATTTTGGGGAAACGCGAGTTTTTGGCTACAAAAGGGAATTCGGCCCGAATCCCTTGCGGGGAAAAATCAGAAAGAACGAGGCGACGCAGAGATGAGCAGAGTGTGTGTAGAAAAGGAGAGAAAAAAAACCAGAGCTCGATTTTGCAGATTATTTTGTTTTGGGAATATAGCTTCTGTTCAAGCCTTGTAGGGGTTAGAATTGGAGAGTAATAGAAGCTTCATTTAATGATACGCTTTCTAAAAATTTTCAAAAATGAAGCGAACTGCTGCCCGATTTCATGCAAGGAGAGAATTCGACGTAAAAGCTCATGGAGATGTCATGAAATTCGGTTTTTGTGAAACAGAGATAAGCTTTTTTTTAATGAATTCGATTTCAAAAAAATCGTAATTCCTTAGTAAAGGTTTGAGTTTTAAGGCTTTAATTACCTCAAAAATAAAACTCTTGGTAAAAGCCTTAATGCTTATGGCCTTAGAAATTGGAGGGTTTTTCATGAATTTGTGAGTTTTGGAATTTGAATGTTCCAAAGCTTAAGTGGTTTTGATTCTGGAACCTTGTAAGAGAATGGTTAATTGAATCTTAGTTTTGTAAACATGAAGCTTTAGGGAATTACATGATGATGTATATACGCCATATGTTATTTTTGCTTTTGTGAGTTGTTGGAATCTGAAAGCAGGTTTTCATGAGATCAAGAGTCATCTTGAAATGGTGATGTTGGCAATATATGAAAAATGTGATGTGAATGGTCACATGTATATGGAAATCTTTTAAAGATTGTGCTATGCCTACATGTGTTATGTATGAGGCACTTGGATAAAGGGTCAGGAGATCTATGCTTGGAACTGGTCATGCTCTTGACACATAACTTATGTGTAATCATCAAGTTGAATTTGGGGATGTATTGAAGTGAATTGGCACATGTACATGTCATCCAAAATGGAGATGTCTTATGCCCCTTGAAGAGCTATATGTTCTGTTTCCTTGTTGGGATTAGAAGCTACTCTCACAGCCAGAAGTCTCGCACTTGCCCAGCGATACCGCCCACGTCACGACAGCGTCATTTTCAGCTTTATCAAAATCATGGCCAATGAGAGGTTTTGCCTCAGCATTGCATGCCGGCGGTTGCAAGAGGCGTGGATATATAGCCCTGCAAACCACTTATGCTGTTGTCTCTCCACTAGGTTAGAAAAATATAATTCCTCGAAATGGCGCGCGAGTCTTGCTTGGCTTGTTCGAGTTGAAGCGGAAGAGATGAGATGCTCGAAGGCAAATGCAATCATATCTTGAGACTGGGTGAGGTCGGGAATACCAGATAAATGGGAAACTTCCATCTATAAAAATAATTTCTTTGATTAAAATTTCTTCATTAAAGAAGCTTACGGAATGAAAATACATTATGAAAATGCTGTTTCTGAATTCTTATTACCAATTTCAGATAAGAATTTAATTATCCTTATTAGCTTTTAATTTGGCTCTGATACCAACTGTAAGATCCCTGTTTCCACCGAGCAACGGATTCGGGGTACTAGCAGTGAAAGTAGCACTTCTCGCGCAAGACAGGGGACCCACATTCGGGGCCTCACCCACGGATATCCGGACAAGAGACTAATCCGTTGATTTTTCCAAAAACGAACCCGAAAAAAACTTCCCTTATCCGGAAAGCATGGGCGATTCCACCAGGATAACTTTTAATCTAACGTAGTCAAGACCATTTTTGATCAAACTGATCCGACTGCATCTATAAAGATACTTGGTCAGATCAAGGAAGAAACTTGCACTTGGATCATTGGAATCAACGCTTTTTTTTCCATCAAGAGGCACAGCCGTTGATTCCTATCCATAGAACAATTACTATCCGGATTTACTTTATCTATCGTAGTAACAGAAATTGAGTCTCGATTTACGGATCCATCAGTCCAGCCTAACCCCATCCAGTCCCATGGGTTAGCCAACCTCCCAACCACTGTAGTGATGGGATCCAATTAGGAATTTGGTTAGGTTTTGTCCCGGGTACCAAGAAAAAGAGTTCCAAGGCCCCCTAGCCGGAAGTTTCATGCACATAAAACTAGTCACACCACTTACACCAATATGAAATTGCCTTTTTCTCAGCATCAACTAACTTAAAAACAATCCTTTAATGAAACCATTATGTCACTGATGACAATCCTTGAATTCTCTGGTTGAATCCATATTTCCAATCATTCATTCATCGGTGTACGTATGGCAACCAGAACGCTCACCACCTGTTCACTCAGGGGCCTTTTCCATAGTTCCTAGCTCATAGTAACCGGCAATATATTCATATAACAGAATGGAATCTCCATGGAAGATTAGCAAGATCAACCCACAGATCCATATGAAAGAGCCATGGACTCATCCGTTGAGGACCAGCAAGGTCAATCAACTAGATCCATGCCCGGTTTTAGAAAACAACTCTTATTCCTTGTTCCAATATCTTCCTCGACGCACGTGTGGGTATCTTCGGTGACCCAGAGCCCGAGCACCGTATGGTCAGCACCCTCTAGGATCCTTCGCAGGTGACCTAGCGCTTCACTCATCGGCCGCTTCCTTGGTCCCTAATCCACCGTACCGGAAGCTCACCATTTAAATCGAACCGAGGCTGGTCAAGTCGGCCGACCTTGCTACGCGAGACGTTCTCCATTGACTCTCTGTCAGCAGTTGCAACTTTATCAATTAGGTCTCCATGACCTTAATCCACAAGACGGTCAAAATACTTCCCCAGCATTCTTGACATAAAACAGTCATTTACAAACAGTTCACAAAATACAGTTTCTATATCGAACTCTCGTCTTTCCATTTTATCCTCCTTAGTCGACATTACTTATTCCACATTCCATTCATATGTATTCATCATCATCCATTCACTCATATCGACGACACATTATTTCCCATACACATTCACATTCATTATTCTACATACACATCCATGCATACATACATCCACATCCGTATCTACATCCATACATCCATTTTCGTCCTAACACATTCCATATACATCTTATCATATCTTATCACATCTCATACACATCTTATCACATCTTATCGCATCTCATATACCTCTTATCACATCCTATCACTTCCCATACATTTACTTCCACCATTGATGTACCAAGAGGGGACAAGTGCATTGAGGATGCCTATGCAACAAGGTGGATCAAATGAGTATGATATATCCATGTATCAAGTTGGTGCATATGATGAGGCACATAGTCAAACATTATTTTATTCAAAGGGAGTGATTGGAAGAAGACAATGTGCAATGATTGATGTTAAAACCTCTACAAGTGAAGACAAGATAAACAAGGGTAATATAAGTGAATTGTTGGTACCTAGACTTGGCATTCCTCTTACTTTGAGTGGGGATAGAATATCTACTATGCACTCAATGTTGCAAGATTTTGGCTTGAAAAAATGCAAAAGAAGATTTCCATTCATATCACATTTGGTCAATGCATAGATTATGACTATGTAGGTCTTTATGCACACATTGTGGGTATTGAGGTGGATAAGACACTTGCTATAATTTATGTAGAGAAAGAAGATGAAGATACTTTATTATCAAATTTTTCTCGACAAGTCACCAATGTATCCATGGTTAAAGGGGATACATAGGCTGAAAATGGGTATGATTGGATAGCTTTCATAAGTGCTCTGATTGAGGAATCTGCAGCTCATGATATGACACCACAAGATTGTGAGAACATGGTGATTGATGAAATTTTGGATGAGTACGAGCATTTGTTGATGACAATTAGGATGATGACTCATTTGTTGGTGATACGCGTTGTGTGTAGTTTTTTGGGAACCTCAACCTCAACTTGTACATGTGTACATGAGTGTCGTTCGTGTTGTGGTGAAGTCATGGGGGCATCCATTGACTCAGTGTGGGCGTTGAGGATGCGGCAGTCAGACTTAGGGTTTTGATGGAGGTGTATGTGCAGGGACAATGGTGAAATTCTGGAAGCACAGCTTGTCCGAAACGAGGTCCGCTGGAAATGGTTTTAGCTGTTTGGTCGCCTTAAGTTGTGTGCGCGTCCAAATGAGTGGGCACCGAAGGTTGAAATTGAAGTTGGTGTGGGCATGGGCAGAAAAAGGGTAATGGAGGGCTTGTCTTGGACATGGTGTGAAAAGACTACATGGTGGCCTTTCTTTTTCAAAATAAAATAAACAAATGGTGAATGTGGCCTTCTTTTGGAAAGTGGCGTGGAAGTTGGAGTTGCCGCCAGCGAGGTTTTTCCAGAAGGCTAGCGAAGGGGACTTCGTGAGCAGGAGAGGGACTCTCTGAAAAAGAGGAGCGGTGTGCAGCCGCGAGTGTGGTGGAGTGAAGAGAGAGGGTCTCGTTGAACGAAAGAGTGTAGAGGCCCGTGTGGTTTGTGGACGTGTGCAGCTACAGGCGCTGGAGAGCGCAGCTGGAAGGCGAAGAGGGGGTCGTGTTATTGAAAGGGAGACTCTCTGGGGTTCGCTGGCTGCAGCCACAAGCACAGAGAAGCTAAGAGAAGAGCAGCGGGGAAGAGGAGAGCAAGGTCGGGAGAGCCCGGCGGGTGTTGTGTGTGTAGTGGCCAGCTGTAGCCACAGGAGCCCAGAGACGCGAAGGGAGTTTGCCATGTGGAGGCTGCAGGCGAAGTGCAGCTAGGCGTAGCTAAGGTTGGCTGAAGAGGACTGACGTGTGGAGCTAGGCGCAGGGAAGCCGACGAAGACAAAGGCCCCGCCAAAGTGAGCAGGTGCTGGAGACGTCGATCGGTCTGAAGGTTGGTGTGACGGGCTGCAGGCAAAGTGCAGCTAGGCGCAGCTCTGCAAAAGAAGCCAAGGGAAGTTGAAGGCGTTGAGAAGGCTGGCAAGGTGACGGATGGGGTCTCTCTCTTTTGTGAGGAGCAGCGAAGAGGTGGACGTGATGAGCTGGACGTTGGGGTGACTGGAGATGCCAACTAGGAGGCTCCGGTGATGGTAGCCGTCTCAGTGGAGGGGGGATGCTTCTCTTGTGAACTGGGGGAGCTAATGAAGGAGAGGAAGCGAAGAGTGGGTCACTGTTTGGGTTTCGGCAATAGCTGGATGCTGACAAGAGAGAGTACCTTGGGTGTTGGGTGCTAACTGTGGCTGTTGGCAATAGGTGGGCAACAACGACAGGCTCAGACTGTTTTGGACTGCCGGTGGTAGCAGAAGCAAAGGGAGAGGGAATAAGTCCTGATAGTGCGAAGGGATTGCTCGTGTGACTGGTTTTGCTTTGAGGTCTGGCAGTGTGCTGGTGGTGTAGCAGAGAGGACTTCAGCTGAGGAGCAGAGCAGAGAGCGAGAAGGGCTGCTGCAGAAAAGCAAGAGAACGAGAGGATTGGGAGCGACCAGGAGCTGGAGAGGATTGATTGCGAGCGGGTGCTTGGTGTAGCTGGTGTCTGGGATATTTTGGGATATCCACCTCTGTAAAGGTCAAGGTCTGTTCTGAAATATGAGTCCTGTTCATGCTCTTTGGTCTGGTGTTCTGGTGTGTTTGCATGCGTGTGTGGAAGTGTGGCATGCTATAAGGGCGTAGACAGCTTTACCGCTTCCGTGCCATCAGCGTGGGTGATGACCATGCTTTGGATGATCATGAAATAGGTGACACATTGAGTGGTTCGTGGAAGATTCATGAGAATGCATTGTATGATTCATTTTCAAGTTCGGCTTGGAAGACATATGATTGTCTCTTGTTTGACTATGAAGGCTTAGAATATGTGGATCATGATGCATACAAGGGAGAATGTTCTCATGAGACGAGATTGTCTATACATGTGTTGATGAGATCATGCATATATGGATAGTACACATGTTGTTCTTGGAGATGATGATAGTCTTGAGGTGACATATTCTACTCTTATTGATCATGATTATCATATGGATTTTACGCATGTTGTACATGTTGATAATGAAGTATGCATTGGTAGCAAACATGCTGATCTTGAGGATGACACCTATGCTTATGGGGGATGCTAGTTATGAGGCATGTGCCTTTACATTATGTGGATGTCAATATGATTCTATGATCCATGGGAATGGAGCATTCACTTTCACATGCATCTTATGTCACTTGAGATGCATGATATATGATTATGTGGCACATCATGGTACACCACACTATGGTGTGGCTATTAGTTAGTATTCCTATGAGATAGGAGGATTTGGTGCAATGACCATTGATGATGGAGCTCATCTGGTGTCAGATTTATGTTCCGGATTGTTAGATGCACCGTTATGTCTTTATTTTTATCCAAGAGGCCACACATTTTTTTCATGGTTGATGATCTACATTTTGGTTTTTCATTTGATCCAGGAGGATTGGCCAGTCGCATCGCTGACATGGGCTTTCTATATTCTTTATTTGATCCAGACAGTTTGAGAGCCATTGCTTTAGATTTGACATGGCTTGGATTTACATTTCCTCCATGTGGTCATAGTTGTATGGATTACCTCATCTTCGGGGAGATACTCATAGATTTTCCATTTGACCTCGGTGGTTGGAATAATGGTCACATTGTGGATGACACGGTGTTTCAAAAGGATACATTTCCTTGTGGATGATCATTCATGGGAAACACTTTCTTAGGTGCAACAACAAGATTTATTATGTGAGGATGTGGTTTGTCCATTTGATATGCATTATATGGGCTTTTATGACTCTTACAATGGAAGAAATACATGCTAGAATTTTCTGGATAGATTTGGTAGAGACACTTTTTGGAGTCTTTTGGTGATCTTAACGAGATCTAATGGTTACCATGATGGTAGTTCATGCTGTGTAGATGCTTTGGCATTATGTGAAAAGATGTAGGGGAGAAGAGAGCTTGAGCTCTTGCAAGCACACACATGCTCAAAAAGCCCTAAAAGAGAACACACAAGGTGAGAGGCTGAAAATCTTCTTCTTCTTCACACAACACTCAACACACCATATACAAAGATAAGAGTACACACAATATGAAAAGGTACTCAACCAAATACATACTAGGGTTCTCTATAGTGTGAACCCAACTAAATGAGCTGGCACTATAACTATGCCGGTCTCTAGAATGGCTGTCACATAGCCTATCATCCCATTGGCCGCATATCACCCATGATCTCACCAACCATGCCAGTGGTGTAAGTGTGGGGCCTATCCCCCAGGTGGGTCATCAGTGTCCACTGCCTCACTAGATGAGCTCGATATCTCAACACTCCCCTTCGAGCTCAACTCCATCTCATGTACACTAAGCAAAGCTCTGAATCTGCGGAGCTTCTCTGTAGCCAATGCTTTGGTGAAGATGTCAGCGACCTGATCCTGTGTGCTGACATAAACAAGGTCAACATCTCTTGCCAAAACCTTCTCTCTGACAAAATGGTAGTGGACCTCTATATGCTTCGTGCGAGCATGAAAAACTGGGTTCCTGGCCAACTGTATACTGCTAATGTTGTCATAGAAAATGACAACTTGTCTATCCACTGATAGACCCAAATCTACAAGTAGCTTTTGCAACCAAGCTGCCTCACATGCTGCCATAGCAGCACCTTTGTACTCGGCCTCTGTATTGGTTGGATAGAGCAACCGTAGGCTGCTTCTTGCTACTCCTGGCCAACTGTATACTGCTAATGTTGTCATAGAAAATGACAACTGAGTCTATCCACTGATAGACCCAAATCTACAAGTAGCTTTTGCAACCAAGCTGCCTCACATGCTGCCATAGCAGCACCTTTGTACTTGGCCTCTGTATTGGTTGGATAGAGCAACCGTAGGCTACTTCTTGCTACTCCAAGTCACAGCAACACTCCCCAAAGAAAACATGAAGCCACTAGTAGATCTTCTATCTGAGATACTACCAGCCCAATCAGCATCTGTGTACCCATGTACACATATCTCTATCCCAGTTTCATAAAATAGTCCATAATGCAATCTCACATACCTCAGTATGCATCTCAATGCATCCAAATGCAGCTTTCGAGGAACCTACATAAACTGACTCACCAACCCAATAGCATAGCTCAAATCTGGCTTGGTGATCGTCATGTAGATCAAGCTTCCTACTATGCGCCTATACATAGTAGGATCCTCCAAAATCTCTCCTGAATCTGCACTCAACTTGCCATTCTGATCCAATGGCATTGAGATAGGCTTACAGCTTGTCATACCATACTTGGACAACATGTCCAAGCCATACTGTCTCTCCAGTAATTCAATACCATGTGTGGTGACCTAATCACCTCAATGCCCAAGAAATGTAAGATTCCTCCCCAGCCTCTCAAGATGTCCAGCATCTTCCCCTGTAATCAATCCCCTCTTCAGAAATATAAAAGATCTTGTTTCTAACCGTTTTAACATAGAGAGAGAAAATATTCTAGAGAGAGAATATTCAGATTTTGAATATTTTTAGATAGAAAAAATTTCTCATATTATTAAAATAAATTTCCCTGAAACAGAAATTCAAAAAGAACTTTCCAATGTGCAATTGGAATTAATTGGAAATGGGTATAAAAGACCTTAGCCTAAGGGTCTAGATTTTTAGAAAATTTTGGATTATGGTCCAATTAAGGTTCCTATGGGCCAATAGCATCAATCCATCCAATTTGTAAAAGAAGATACCCAAAAATGAGTAAATGCTCACATAAGATGAAGAGTTGACTATGTACAAGGTTTATTAGTAAAAAACTATGAGCAATATTAAAAATATGAGATATTTTGGGTATCCAAAAATGAGTAAATGCTCACATAAGATGAAGAGTTGAAAATGTACAAGGTTTATTAGTAAAAAACTATGAGCAATATTAAAAATATGAGATATTTTGGGTATAATGATTCTTTTTTTTGACACATATGTAAGGAAGGGGAGTCCATTAAAGGAGGTGCATATTTCACATGCTTGAATGAGTTTTAAACTCAAAAATAATGTGATATTTTTATCTCTCCTCTCTCTTGAATCAAACCAAATCAAAATGGAACCAAACCGAATCAAAAAAGAACCAAACTAGATCCAAATCTAGTCCAAATTCAACCAAACTGAATCTGGAAAATTCTAAAATTTAGTTAGCTTTGGTTAGAGCTTCCCTCTCCTATAAATAGAACATGAGTCCTTTGAAAAAAATAGAAGAATTTTACTATACTAGAGTTATGCTGAAATAATGCTAATTTCTACTATTCTCTAAAATTCTCTCCAAATTGAAGAAATTGGAGCTTCCCTCTTTCTTCAATCCCCATTGGTGGCTCCATCAACATACTTAACCAATTGATTGGTTGGGGGCCTCTACCGTGAACAAAGAATCAAGCAATTTGTAAGGTAAATGGTGAATTTTAATCTTTTCTATAATTTCTCAATGTTTCTCTCTTCTCAACCCCTCTCAAGCTTGAGAAGCTTAATTGGAATGGTTTTTGAATGCTATTGAAGTTAATTGATGAATGGTAGTGAAGAGTTACATAATTTAATGAATGCTATTGAAGTTAATTGATTAATGATAGTTAAGAATTACATAAATTTCCATTTATGCTTAATTCAAATGGTTTTTATGTAATTTCTCTCTCTCACTCAAGAAATGGTCATACTCATGACCCATTCTCAATCCAAATGAAGCTTTTCATAAAGCTTTTTCTTAATCCAAGATTAATCTATGCTTAAGGCCAAATTAATGGCTTTTTTCTATGCTTTTAGTTTATGTATTTCATGAATATTGATGATTCAATCCATTATGGATTAATGATCCAATTAGGGATCATTATAATTATTTCCTTAATGATAAAGCTTTATCCCTTAGAAAAATTGAGATTTATCAGTCATAGCAGCGGAGCTATGGCAAAATTTTTATAAAAATTACGCATAAAATAATTTCATTCAAAGCATGAAAAGAGGACTTCCCTACCATATTCTAGGAATTATCATCCTAGATTAATTGAAAGATATTCATTGTAATCTTAGAGAAATTAATTTTTATATTATGCATAATTGATTTTCATGCATAGAGGTATGCATAAAAGATTATTATTTTAACATAAAAGTGTTACTTTTATCATAATTAGATTTCATGCATAGAGGTATGCATAAAAGATTATTATTTTAATATAAAAGTGTTACTTTTATCATATTTGAATTTCATGCATAGAGGTATGTATAAAAGATGATTATTTTATTATAAAAGTGTTACTTTTATCATATTTGAATTTCATGCATAGAAGTATGCATAAAAGATGATTATTTTATTATAAAAGTGTTACTTTTATCATATTTTAATTTCATGCATAGAGGTATGCATAAAAGATGATTATTTTATTATAAAAGTGTTACTTTTATCATATTTGAATTTCATGCATAGAAGTATGCATAAAAGATGATTATTTTATTATAAAAGCGTTACTTTTATCATATTTGAATTTCATGCATAGAGGTATGCATAAAAGATGATTATTTTATTGGTATGCATAAAAGATGATTATTTTATTATAAAAGTGTTACTTTTATCATATTTGGATTTCATGCATAGAGGTATGCATAAAAGATGATTATTTTATTGTAAAAGTGTTACTTTTATCATATTTGGATTTCATGCATAGAGGTATGCATAAAAGATGATTATTTTATTGTAAAAGTGTTACTTTTATCATAATTGGATTTCATGCATAGAGGTATGCATAAAAGATGATTATTTTATTGTAAAAGTGTTACTTTTATCATAATTGGATTTCATGCATAGAGGTATGCATAAAAGTTGATTATTTTATTATAAAAGTGTTACTTTTATCATATTTGGATTTCATGCATAGAGGTATGCATAAAAGATGATTATTTTATTATAAAAGTGTTACTTTTATCATATTTGGATTTCATGCATAGAGGTATGCATAAAAGATGATTATTTTATTGTAAAAGTGTTACTTTTATCATAATTGGATTTCATGCATAGAGGTATGCATAAAAGTTGATTATTTTATTGTAAAAGTGTTACTTTTATCATATTGGATTTCATGCATAGAGGTATGCATAAAAGATATTCTTTTTATACTAAAAGTGTGATTTTCATCATAAATGGATTTTATGCGTATAACTTAGATGCATAAGAGAAATTCTTTTATTCTAAAAGTGTAATTCCTACCAAATTGAATTTATGCATAAGAAGATGCATAAAAGTTTGATTTTTAATTCAAAGTGTCATTCTCATCTAAATTGAATTTATGCATAGGAAGATGCATAAAAGCTACTCCTCACACAAATGAGGGCCTAACAAATGTGCATTATACATCAAAGTGAGATACATACTAAGAGGTGGGCATTGAGTGTATACTAACAAATACATCCAAGTGCTCATTTCTAGTCCTCCACCATTAGGCATTGACAATGCATAGCTCCTTGCTTGCATTGCATCAACATCCTGCTCATCAATACCCTTATTAATTTGAGAATTACATGTAAAAATTTAAAAATTGAGCAAAGTCTTTTTACTCCTTAATGAAAGAAGGTGTTTCCATATAACTATCATAAACTTCCCTTTTTCTTTCAATGAATAACATATGCTCTCTATCATTATCAACCCCATCCTTATCCCCAAGCATCTCCTCATCTACCATGATGGATTGATTTGATTTTGAATACGATAGTGTCCTCTTGGTGGCAACTTCATGGGCTTGAATGAATCTTGTGGTGATTTGGTACTCACTTGAGAAGTACCAGGTTGAAATGAAGAAGGTCTCAAATCCTTGATGAAAGGTTTCCTAGCATCTAACATAAATCCAAATGAATGAGCCTTCATAGAAGCCTCTTGCATAGCTTGTTTACCTCCCTTGACCACCATAATGAAATTCATGCATAGGTTGCTTACTCCCATGCATAGGTTGCTTACTCCCATGCATACCACCAATTCTACCATGCATAGGTTGCTTACTCCCATGCATAGGTTGCTTACTCCCATGCATACCATCAATGGAATCTTCATGATGTTACTCTAATTGGTCTTCAATAGCCCAATTATTGGTAGTTAAATGAATTCAAACCTCGTATTCAAGGTATGGTTGATGACATCTAATCTCTCCAGAAGTGGCTTGAAATTGAGTCTTTCCATAAGTAATTACAAGATGATATCATTTGAAATGGATTGTGCACCTTGAGATATGTGCTTATGAGTGCCCCCCATATTTGCCTCCTCTTCAATTTCCTTTCAAGCTTGCCCCATCGATGGATAAGTGCTATTGTGAGTACTTCACAAATGAATTTCTCTTCTAGCTTCTCCATTCCATCCATGTATCCATGCCCCATTAACTCATCCCCTTCTATGTCTTCTGAGACCAAAGATAGCTTCTCGGACTGACCTTTTTGGCTTACCGGCCATAATGGATTGTTTTGAGAAAATTACCAAAAAGTGGAGTTGTCACGATATCTAAATATTTAGGGAGATAGAAAACAAAATAATTTGCAAGAAATTGATTTAAATTCAAGAATTCATTAAACATCACATGACCATGATTAAAACATTAAAAAACAATTGAAAATACTTATCTCACAAAAGATGCAACTCCAAGATTGGGTGCAATCATCCCCCCCTATTTCCCCCCACACATGAGTATTTATGAGAGATTTTATTTCAAATTAGGCCATAGCCTCCAAAAATACAAAAAGTGGTGTTTTTCTTGCACGACACTCTCTCTTATCTTCAAAAATACAGTGCCCATAATTTGAGGCTTGGGTTTAAAGCATATCACGCTTTACCAAATATTAAGGATAAAGTCTATGCTTGATAAACTATACAAAATAAATCAGAATGTGCACAAGCTAGCACATGTATTTACAAGCTTGTTTACAAAAATGGTGTGCCAAATAATAAATTGATGCAACTTCTTCTCAATCCTCGGAATCCACTTCACCTATAAAATAACCAACAATAAATTGGTGAAATAAATATTCCATAAGCATACAAACCATCATAACACACATGTTTGCCAAGCATAAGTAACCTGAGAATCACCCCTACATATACGAACCAACTGAAACAAACATTGGAGACTCCAAGGATACGTCAATATCCAACCAAACATATTAATATTTATAATGGTATTACCCATGATATTAACTAATTTGGCATGATGCAAATATAATCCAAATGTCCCCGAATTATCTAAGAATGTAGAATAATATTTTTAAGAGGGCTTAAAATATATTCCCATTACATTCCCTCTTGCCTGAGTTTGCAATTGCCCTCAATTGCCCGAGTTTTCAATTGCCCTCAATTGCCAGTTTGTTGAAAAGAACGGAGGATCTCAGGGAAAGCACGAAAATATTTCTCACGAAGCCACGAGGATGCTTTTTGAAAGTGATTAAATATTTGCTATATTGGTTTCTAGTTCAATTTGGTGTAATTTGATGGTCAATGATGGTATCTGGGAGTAAGATTTCTTGGTCTCCTTCAATAAGAGGTTGTTCTTCATATACTAGATGAGTTGGAAGTTGTCCTTTATAAGGTTTTAATAAGCTAACATGAAATGAATTGTGAAGCCCATTCTCTGTTTTGACCCTCTTCTTCAAGAAAGCTTCAAGAACTTCAAAATCACCATGGAAAACTTCAAGAATATATCTATTAGCCTTCTAATACCATTTCTAAGCCAAGGTAGTCTTCATATCTTGCACCTAACATTTGATGGAAGTAAAAGAAACTCCCCCTCAAGCAGAAACCGCTACCAACTTCTATGGAAATAGAAAGCAAAGATCACTCAAAATATCTCAAGATTAGGCTCTAATGCAAGTATATAAGGAGTATGATGGTATAAGAATATGGCACAATAGAAATAAATGGCAAGAAAAAGCAGAATAGACAATGCAATAGATACACAACGGAGAGAATTCAAAAATTTTGATTATACCAAAGAGGTACAAGTGATGGTGTTTTCCACCCGTGCACTCTCAAAAGTAGAGCTTAGATGGGAATCTAGACATACTCCGGATGGAGGATGTACGAAGTGTTGAAGGGGGTGGATACTCACAAATATTGGATGCCTTAACTCATGGAAACCATGTCCATATATAGTATTGTATGCGATGTGGTGGATGTGTATACAATGAGGGTGGTTACATTGCATAGACACGCTGCATAGACACGATCCCTACCACTAATGATGGACCTGGTATCTGAGGGAATATTCTTCATACCGTCACCCACTAGTGATGGGCTTGGTATCCTAGGGAATATTCCTCATACTATTGCCCGGGCCCCAGCTAATGCTTGTACCCCTAACCCCCTCTCCTAGCCATCGCCAAGCTCACAATAATGAGCCCATCCGCGTCTCAGTCGGGGTTACCACTAAAGAAATGTGCACCATGGCTACTCCTCATAATGGGGGCCTAACAAATGTGCATTATACATCAAAGTGAGATACATGTTGAGAGGCAGGCATTGAGTGTCTACTTAACAGATGGATCTTGAACCCTATAGAAGCTTGAGAATACCATTTATAGGGTTTCTTAACTCATGGGAAGAGGGAGAAAAATTAAAAAAATCTAAGCTTCAAAAATTCCTCAAAATGGTGCTCTATGTGTTGTTAAAGATGTCCCCGACCAAAGCCCCAGGGTTATGTGTGGAAACGGCTACTGTGTGATGAACCCTAGCCATGGAAAGCTTAAAGGAAAGTGGGGGAGAAAGTTAAAATATGATTATGAAAAATTACCACTAATCACTTCCACTTAGTTCAAATTTGGTCCACAAATTTTTAAAATTTGGTCCAAGAATTGGTCCAATATCCAAATCTTGCCCAAAAAAACCTTAGTAAAAATTTTAGATGAAGAAAAATTGTAAGATTCCTCCCCAGTCTCTCAAAATGTCCAGCATTTTCTCCTATAATCAATCCCTCTTCAGAAATATAACAGACTTGTTTCTAACTGTTTTAACCTAGAGAGAGAAAATATTCTAGAGAGAGAATATTCAGATTTTTAATATTTTTGGATAGAAAATTATCTTATCTTATTAAAATAAGTTCCCCTGAAACAGAAATTCAAAAATAACTTTCCAATGTGCAATTGGAATTAATTAGAAATGGGTATAAAGGACCTTAGCCTAAGGGTCTAGATTTTCAGAAATTTTTGGATTATGGTCCAATTAAGGTTCTTATGGGCCAATAGCATCAATCCATGTGTAGGGAGGAGATAAATCCAATTTGTAAAAGAAGATACCCAAAAATGAGTAAATGCTCACATAAGATGAAGAGTTGAAAATGTACAAGGTTTATTAGTAAAAAACTATGAGCAATATTAAAAATATGACATATGTAAGGAAGGGGAGTTCTTTAAAGGAGGTGCATATTTCACATAAGATGAAGATTTGAAAATGTACAAGGTTTATTAGTAAAAAACTATGAGCAATATTAAAAATATGACATATGTAAGGAAGGGGAATTCTTTAAAGGAGGTGCATATTTCACATAAGATGAAGAGTTGAAAATGTACAAGGTTTATTAGTAAAAAACTATGAGCAATATTAAAAATATGAGATATTTTGGGTATAATGATTCTATTTTGACACATATGTAAGGAAGGGGAGTTCTTTAAAGGAGGTGCATATTTCACATGCTTGAATGAGTTTTAAACTCATAAAAATTGAGATATTTCATCTCTCTTCTCTCCTCATTCAAGTCTAGTTCCAAAAAGTTAGCTTAACTGACCTAAAAATGGTCAAAAATCGACCAAACTGATTTGCAAAATTCTAGAATCAGTTTGTTTGGGTAGGAGCTCAATTTTTCCTATAAATAAAAGCCTCCTCCTTGTTGAAAAATATATAGTGTTTATGCATCGTTACTCTACTCCACCTAAGCCAAGAACTGTGAATTCATTTAATAATTCACTAGTTTTTGGAGCTTCCCTCTTTCTTCAATCCCCATTAGTGGCTCCATCAACATACTTAACCAATTGATTGGTTGGGGGCCTCTACCGTGAACAAAGAATCAAGCAATTTGTAAGGTAATTAGTGAATATTGATCTTTTCTATAATTTCTCAATGTTTCTCTCTTCTCAACCCCTCTCAAGCTTGAGAAGCTTAATTGGTATGGTTTTTTTTAAATGCTATTGAAGTTAATTGGTGAATAGTAGTAAAGAGTTACATAATTTTTAAATGCTATTGAAGTTAATTGGTGAATAGTAGTGAAGAGTTACATAAAGAATTACATAAATTTCTATTTATGTTTAAATTCTAATGGTTTTTATGTAATTTCTCTCTCTCACTCAAGAAATGGTCATACTCATGACCCATTCTCAATCCAAATGAAGCTTTTCATAAAGCTTTTCCTTAACCCAAGATTAAGCTATGCTTGAGGCCAAATTAATGGCTTTTTTCTATGCTTTTAGTTTTTGTATATTGATGATTCAATCCATTATGGATTAAGGATCCAATTAGAGATCATTTTAATTATTTCCTTAATGATAAGCTTTATCCCTTAGAAAAATTGAGATTTATCAGTCATAGTAGCGGAGCTATGGCAAAATTTTTATAAAAATTATGCATAAAATAATTTCATTCAAAGCATAAAAATAGGACTTCCTACCATATTCTAGGAATTATCATCCTAGATTAATTGAAAGAATTTCATTATAATTATGGAGAAATTGAATTTTAATATTATGCATAAAGGATAAGTTTTTATATCAAAAGTGTTATTTTTACCATTTTTATTTCATGCATAGAAGTATGCATAATGGATAAATTTTTATATCAAAAGTGTTATTTTTACCATTTTTAATTCATGCATAGAAGTATGCATAATGGATAAAGTTTTATATCAAAAGTGTTGTTTTTACCATTTTTATTTTCATGCATAGAAGTATGCATAATGGATAATTTTTTTATATCAAAAGTGTTATTTTTACCATTTTTATTTTCATGCATAGAAGTATGCATAATGGATAAATTTTTATATCAAAAGTGTTACTTTTATCATTTTTACTTTCATGCATAGAAGTATGCATAATGGATAAATTTTTATATCAAAAGTGTTATTTTTATCATTTTTATTTTCATGCATAGAAGTATGCATAAAGGATAAATTTTTATATCAAAAGTGTTACTTTTATCATTTTTATTTTCATGCATAGAAGTATGCATAAAGGATAAATTTTTATATCAAAAGTGTTACTTTTATCATTTTTATTTTCATGCATAGAAGTATGCATAAAGGATAAATTTTTATATCAAAAGTGTTACTTTTATCATTTTTATTTCATGCATAGAAGTATGCATAATGAATAAATTTTTATATCAAAAGTGTTACTTTTATTATATTGAATTTCATGCATAGAGGTATGCATAAAAGTTGATTATTTTATTATAAAAGTGTGACTTTTATCATAATTGAATTTCATGCATAGAGGTATGCATAAAAGTTGATTATTTTATTGTAAGAGTGTTACTTTTATGATATTGGATTTCATGCATAGAGGTATGCATAAAAGATATTCTTTTTATACTAAAAGTGTGATTTTCATCATAAATGGATTTTATGCATAACTTAGATGCATAAGAGAAATTCTTTTATTCTAAAAGTGTAATTCCTACCAAATTGAATTTATGCATAAGAAGATGCATAAAAGATTGATTTTAATTTCGAAAGTGTTAGTCTCCTTAAATGGAATTTATGCATAAATAAATGTGTAGAGAAATCTTATATCAAATATAAGAATTCTCTTAAAAAAGATATGAAATGTGATAAGATGTGATAAGAGGTGTATGAAATGTGATAAGATGTGATAAGAGGTGTATGAGATGTGATAAGATTTGATAAGATGCGTATGGAAGTGATAGGATGTGATAAGAGGTGTATGAGATGTGAAAAGATGTGATAAGATGTGTATGAGATGTGATAGAATGTGTTAAGATGAGTTAGGATGTGTTAAGATGTATATGGGATGTGTTAGGACGAGAATGGATGTAATATGGTTGTATGAATGTGATGTGGATGTATACATGTAGATGTATATGTATGAATGTGAATGTGGATGTGGATGTGGATGTATGGATGTAGATACGGATGTGTATGTATGTATGTGGATGTGTATGTATGAATGAGGATGTGAAAAATGGATGTATGTATGTAGATATGGATGTATGGATGTATGTATGTAGATGTGGATGTATGGATGTGAATGTGAATGAAGAGGTGGATGTGGATGTATGGATGTAGATACGGATGTGGATGTATGTATGTGAATGTGGATGTATGAATGAGGATGTGAAAATGGATGTATGCATGTGAATGTGGATGTATGAATATGAATGTGGATGTGTGGATGTGGAAATGGAGGTATGGATGTATGAATGTGGATGTGGATGTATGCATGTAGATGCGTATGTATGAATGTGAAATTGGATGTATGATGTGGACGTACGAACATGGATATGTATGTAGAATAATGAATATGAAGGTGTATGTGCGATAATGTGTAGTCTATATGAGTGAATGGATGAGAACGAGTACACATTGAATGGAATGTGGAATAAGTAATTTGGTCCGAGAGTGGATAATATGGAAAGACAAGAGCTCGTTATAGAAACTGTATTTTGTGACTGTTTGTAAATGACTGTTTTATGTCAAGAATGCTGGAGAAGCATTTTGACCATCTTGAGGATTAAGGTCATGAAAACCGAACTGATAAAGTTGCAACTGCTGGACGAAGAGTCAATGGAGGACGTCTCGCGTAGCAAGGTCGATCGAGGTCTTGACCAGCCTCGGTTCGATTTAAATGGTGAGCTTCTGGTACGGTGGATGAGGAACCAAGGAAGCCGCCTATGAGTGAAGTGCTAGGTCACCTGCGAAGGATCCTAGAGGGTGCTGACCATACGGTGCTCGGGCTCTGGGTCGTCGAAGATACCCACGTGCGTCGTGGAAGATATTGGAACAAGGAGTAAGAGTTGTTTTCTGAAACCGGGCATGGATCTGGTTGATTGACCTTGCTGGTCCTCAACGGATGAGTCCATGGCTCTTTTATATGGATCTGTGGGTTGATCTTGCTGATCTTCCACGGAGATTCCATTCTATTATATGAATATATTGCCGGTTACTATGAGCTAGGAACTATGGAAAAGGCCCCTGAGAGAACAGGTGGTGAGCGTTCTGGTTGCCAATGATGCCATAAGTACACCGATGAAAGAATGACTGGAAATAAGGATTCAACCAGAAACTTTGAGGATTGTCATCAATGACATAATGGTTTTATTAAAGGATTGTTTTAAAGCTAGTTGATGCTAAGAAAAAGGCAATTTCATATTGGGTGTGTAAGTGGTGTGACTAGTTTTATGTTTGTATGAACTTTCGGCTAGGGGGCCTTGGAACTCTTTTCCTTGGTACCCGGGACAAAACCTAACCAAATTCTTAATTGGATCCCATCACTACAGTGGTTGGGCGGTTGGCTAACCCATGGGACTGGATGGGGTTAGGCTGGACTGATGGATCCGTAAATCGAGATTTAATTTCTATTATTACGATAGATGAAGTAAATCCCAGATAGAAATTGTTCTATGGATAGGAATCAACGGCTGTGCCTCTTGATGGGAAAAAAGCGTTGATCCCAATGATCCAAGTGCAAGTTTCTTCCTTGATTTGACCAAGTACCGTTAAAGGTGCAGTCAGATCAGTTTGATCAGTAATGATCTTGACTACGTTAGAGTAAAGAGTTATCCTGGTGGAATCGCCTGTGCTTTCCGGGTAAAGGAAGTTTTTTCGGTTTCGGTTTTGGACAAACCGACGGATTAGTCTCTTGTCCGGATATCCGTGGGCGAGGCCCCGAGTGTGAGACCCTTACCCGCGCACGATGTGCTACTTCCGCTGCTAGTACCCGAATCCGTTGTTGCGCGGTGGAGTCTGGGATCTTACAGTTGGTATCAGAGCCAAATTGAAAGCTAATAAGGATAATTAAATTCTTATGTGAAATTGGTAATAAGAATTCAGAAACAGCATTTTCATAATGTATTTTCATTCCGTAAGCTTCTTTAATGAAGAAATTTTAATTAAAGAAATTATTTTTATAGATGGAAGTTTCCCATTTATCTGGTATTCTCGACCTCACCCAGTCTCAAGATATGATTGCATTTGCCTTCGAGCATCTCATCTCTTCCGAACAAGCCGAGCAAGACTCGCACGCCATTTCGAGGAATTGTATTTTCCTAACCTAGTGGAGAGACAACAGCATAAGTGGTTTGCAGGGCTATATATCCACGCCTCTTATAACCGGCGCGCAATGCTGAGGCAGAACCTCTCATTGGCCATGATTTTGATAAAGCTGAAAATGACGCGTGGTGTCATTCTATATCTTTCGACGCCTCAAAATTTGAGACTTGCTTGCCGAGTTTATAGACTCTTCAGTCGATTTATCCCTAAGGAGAAAATAATAGCTCCCTTCGCAATTAGAGAAATTATGTAACAAGGCATGACTATGGCCCAGTACCGTCGTCTTATGCGTCTCTCGAGGAGATTTTGAATTTTGAAACCGAGCCACTCTATGTACTTATTGCAACTTGTGTATAAATATACAAATGTTTTTTTTAATTTAAGTGATTGTTTACGGACGATCGGATAAAGAAAAATCTATTTATCAGACTTATGTCATAGATCTCCAATAAGATCAATTGAGGAGCCAATTATGTCAAAAGTTATCAAGACGCACAAAAAGGTTGCAATTGTGTGATATAATTCATACAATTTGATATTCAAACTGAAAAATTCGTAATTTAGTAATTGGGTTTTCAGATGGAAGTACTGCAATTGTATGGAACCCTGACTTGCTTGAAGCCTAGACATGATGGTATCTATCTTATAGTTCCAAGTATCATGACTACCCGTATATACCGAGAGTATAACTGCAGCTCTTTACCGACAGTATATACGAGTAAATCTAAGACTTGAAATTATAAGCGTTAATACTATCCAGATGATGATTTTGAATGTGGTTGATATGATTTTTAATTCTGTTTGAGAATTGATGAATTGATTTGGATTCTGATTGAAAAATGATGATTTTTAAAATTTAGTTGGAATATTATAACCTGAGCGAAACCACAATGAGGATGAATGGGACGAGTCTCTGTGATGATACTCATAACTAGAATGATGATAATGATTTCAGCAAATCACTATGAGATTAGTAGATTGTGTTGTCAACTTGCTACTGTTAACACTTGTCACGGTAGATCAAGTTAAGGGATGACAAATTGATAACTTACTTAACTGAAATTCCCGTGGAGGAATGTTGAGAAGGAAATTTTTCGGTCTAATGGACCATTATCGTAAGAATGATATGATCTAAATGAATTATTATTAAATGGTGAGTTCTATATAAGGAATATTTATCCCAGTATTCTGTTGGGTTGACCAGAATCTAAGGAACCCAGAATAAATTGGATCCTAAGAAAAAGAGTTGTCCTCTACTTTGCGAGATGAGGACATCTCGCACCTTTTTAAGTGGGGTAGAAGTTTGTAAGATTCCTCCCCCCAACCTTCGAGGTATACAGGAGTAAGAATCTCCCTTTCTGATCTTAAAATTATTCCCTCTCTAAATAAAAGAAAGATTCTGTTTAAAAAGGGAAGACACTTTACCCAGAATACCTTCTCAGGAGTCCACCTGTTTTAAAGATTCAGAATGATGAGTTCAGAAGTGAGAACCGGTGTTTTGGATGCCAAGGTTTTGACCATCAGTTAAAAGATTGCCCGACTCCTACCATGAGAAGGGCACAGGGAAGTCTAGAACCCAAATTCAGAGACCAATTCCTTCATACCAATCTAATCAGGGTCTGTCTCGAACAAGATTGCTTAACTCCATTAACTAGGTCCGACTCATTGATTAGGGTCGAGATGACCAGTCAAATGCTTGGCGACTTAGAGCAACAGATGCAGGCAATTCATAAAGATATAAATGCTGCCCAGGATCGACAGAGACAATATACAGATGAGAAGAGGACAGTCATAGAATTCAAAGAAGCAGTTATAGTCTTCAATTGAATACGGACCAAAAGAATTTCTTTATCTCTAGGGGAGTATAAGTAGTTATCCCCCAGATATTGTGGACCAAAGAAAGTAGGTGACTTAGCCTACGAACTTCTTTTATCTCTTCATCTCAAAATTCTTAATGCCTTCTATAGAAAAATGTGCCAAACCCAAATCATGGAAAGACGATAAAACTTCAGTGGCAAGATACCATTGGCTTCTAGGTTACGCTAGCTCCTTCCTTTATATAAGTCGTAACTTTTACTTATCGCTCACAGTAATCTTACTTCCATCGATCTCCTTCTTCTTAATCTCCTTCATGGCTTGGCAACAGGAATTAGTTTTATCCATGATGATTTCTCACCTTCAAGACGCAAGAGAGTCTGCGAAGAAAGATTTTATAGAACAGTATGAGCGCTTACTTTTCCCTCACTTGGGAACTTCTGTAGCGTAGACAAAAAGGCGGACCTATCAAGACATAACTAGGGTAACACCCTAGGGTCAGCAGCACTTTCGTAACAATGTCCGCTTGGCCATGGTTATTGAAGCTTTGGGTTTGGGTCCCCGATACTACTGCGTCATGAGATCAAGACATCTTGGGTTTTCTGAGCGGGTCTTCTTACTGGCGTGTTTTCTTCCTCATCAGAAGATATGCCTTTACCCCGTTTTTGGCTTGCCTCTCAGAGGTCCTTTTGTCAGAACACCTCATACCACTGAGATAGGTGCGGCAATAACCAACAGAATTATTCCCATAGATGAGTTACCTTATACATGCGCAGCTTGTGAGTGCTGCTTTTGTGATCATATGATGGACGGGCTTATGGAAGTGTAAAGAGTTCTTCTATCTTTACTGTATAAGTTCCGAGAATGAATAAAGTTTAAATCTTGTTCTTATCTTGAATCTTGCTCTCTTGAGACTTTTTTTTAATTGGTGGTTAATCTTAATTAAAAAATTTTCTCTCAGTCTCATACTTGTGCATCTTGCGAAATTACCCCCAGTTTGCGAGATGAGGGCATCTCGCGTTTTTCAAGTGGGAGAGAATGTAAGATTCCTCCCCAGCCTCTCAAAATGTCCAGCATCTTCTCCTATAATCAATCCCTCTTCAGAAATATAAAAGACTTGTTTCTAAATGTTTTAACCTAGAGCGAGAAAATATTCTAGAGAGAGAATATTCAGATTTTTAATATTTTTAGATAGAAAATTATCTCATCTTATCAAAATAAGTTCCCGTGAAACAGAAATTCAAAAAGAACTTTCCAATGTGCAATTGAAATTAATTAGAAATGGGTATAAAGGACCTTAGCCTAAGGGTCTAGATTTTCAGAAATTTTTGGATTATGGTCCAATTAAGGTTCCTATGGGCCAATAGCATCAATCCATGTGTAGGGAGGAGATAAATCCAATTTGTAAAAGAAGATACCCAAAAATGAGTAAATGCTCACATAAGATGAAGAGTTGAAAATGTACAAGGTTTATTAGTAAAAAACTATGAGCAATATTAAAAATATGACATATGTAAGGAAGGGGAGTTCTTTAAAGGAGGTGCATATTTCACATAAGATGAAGAGTTGAAAATGTACAAGGTTTATTAGTAAAAAACTATGAGCAATATTAAAAATATGACATATGTAAGGAAGGGGAATTCTTTAAAGGAGGTGCATATTTCACATAAGATGAAGAGTTGAAAATGTACAAGGTTTATTAGTAAAAAACTATGAGCAATATTAAAAATATGAGATATTTTGGGTATAATGATTCTATTTTGACACATATGTAAGGAAGGGGAGTTCTTTAAAGGAGGTGCATATTTCACATGCTTGAATGAGTTTTAAACTCATAAAAATTGAGATATTTCATCTCTCCTCTCTCCTCATTCAAGTCTAGTTCCAAAAAGTTAGCTTAACTGACCTAAAAATGGTCAAAAATCGACCAAACTGATTTGGAAAATTCTAGAATCAGTTTGTTTGGGTAGGAGCTCAATTTTTCCTATAAATAGAAGCCTCCTCCTTGTTGAAAAATATATAGTGTTTATGCATCGTTACTCTACTCCACCTAAGCCAAGAACTGTGAATTCATTTAATAATTCACTAGTTTTTGGAGCTTCCCTCTTTCTTCAATCCCCATTAGTGGCTCCATCAACATACTTAACCAATTGATTGGTTGGGGGCCTCTACCGTGAACAAAGAATCAAGCAATTTGTAAGGTAATTAGTGAATATTGATCTTTTCTATAATTTCTCAATGTTTCTCTCTTCTCAACCCCTCTCAAGCTTGAGAAGCTTAATTGGTATGGTTTTTTTTAAATGCTATTGAAGTTAATTGGTGAATAGTAGTGAAGAGTTACATAATTTTTAAATGCTATTGAAGTTAATTGGTGAATAGTAGTGAAGAGTTACATAAAGAATTACATAAATTTCTATTTATGTTTAAATTCTAATGGTTTTTATGTAATTTCTCTCTCTCACTCAAGAAATGGTCATACTCATGACCCATTCTCAATCCAAATGAAGCTTTTCATAAAGCTTTTCCTTAACCCAAGATTAAGCTATGCTTGAGGCCAAATTAATGGCTTTTTTCTATGCTTTTAGTTTTTGTATATTGATGATTCAATCCATTATGGATTAAGGATCCAATTAGAGATCATTTTAATTATTTCCTTAATGATAAGCTTTATCCCTTAGAAAAATTGAGATTTATCAGTCATAGTAGCGGAGCTATGGCAAATTTTTTATAAAAATTATGCATAAAATAATTTCATTCAAAGCATAAAAAGAGGACTTCCTACCATATTCTAGGAATTATCATCCTAGATTAATTGAAAGAATTTCATTATAATTATGGAGAAATTAAATTTTAATATTATGCATAAAGGATAAGTTTTTATATCAAAAGTGTTATTTTTACCATTTTTATTTCATGCATAGAAGTATGCATAATGGATAAATTTTTATATCAAAAGTGTTATTTTTACCATTTTTAATTCATGCATAGAAGTATGCATAATGGATAAATTTTTATATCAAAAGTGTTATTTTTACCATTTTTATTTTCATGCATAGAAGTATGCATAATGGATAATTTTTTTTATATCAAAAGTGTTATTTTTACCATTTTTATTTTCATGCATAGAAGTATGCATAATGGATAAATTTTTGTATCAAAAGTGTTACTTTTATCATTTTTACTTTCATGCATAGAAGTATGTATAATGGATAAATTTTTATATCAAAAGTGTTATTTTTATCATTTTTATTTTCATGCATAGAAGTATGCATAAAGGATAAATTTTTATATCAAAAGTGTTACTTTTATCATTTTTATTTTCATGCATAGAAGTATGCATAAAGGATAAATTTTTATATCAAAAGTGTTACTTTTATCATTTTTATTTTCATGCATAGAAGTATGCATAAAGGATAAATTTTTATATCAAAAGTGTTACGTTTATCATTTTTATTTCATGCATAGAAGTATGCATAATGAATAAATTTTTATATCAAAAGTGTTACTTTTATTATATTGAATTTCATTCATAGAGGTATGCATAAAAGTTAATTATTTTATTATAAAAGTGTGACTTTTATCATAATTGAATTTCATGCATAGAGGTATACATAAAAGTTGATTATTTTATTGTAAGAGTGTTACTTTTATCATATTGGATTTCATGCATAGAGGTATGCATAAAAGATATTCTTTTTATACTAAAAGTGTGATTTTCATCATAAATGGATTTTATGCATAACTTAGATGCATAAGAGAGATTCTTTTATTCTAAAAGTGTAATTCCTACCAAATTGAATTTATGCATAAGAAGATGCATAAAAGATTGATTTTAATTTCAAAAGTGTTAGTCTCCTTAAATGGAATTTATGCATAAATAAATGTGTAGAGAAATCTTATATCAAATATAAGAATTCTCTTGAAAAAGATATGAAATGTGATAAGATGTGATAAGAGGTGTATGAGATGTGATAAGATTTGATAAGATGCGTATGGAAGTAATAGGATGTGATAAGAGGTGTATGAGATGTGAAAAGATGTGATAAGATATGTATGAGATGTGATAGAATGTGTTAAGATGAGTTAGGATGTGTTAAGATGTATATGGGATGTGTTAGGACGAGAATGGATGTAATATGGTTGTATGAATGTGATGTGGATGTATACATGTAGATGTATATGTATGAATGTGAATGTGGATGTGGATGTGGATGTATGGATGTATACATGTAGATGTATATGTATGAATGTGAATGTGGATGTATACATGTAGATGTATATGTATGAATGTGGATGTGGATGTGGATGTATGGATGTAGATACGGATGTGTATGTATGTATGTGGATGTGTATGTATGAATGAGGATGTGAAAAATGGATGTATGTATGTAGATATGGATGTATGGATGTATGTATGTAGATGTGGATGTATGTATGTAGATATGGATGTATGGATGTGAATGTGAATGAAGAGGTGGATGTGGATGTATGGATGTAGATACGGATGTGGATGTATGTATGTGAATGTGGATGTATGAATGAGGATGTGAAAATGGATGTATGCATGTGAATGTGGATGTATGAATATGAATGTGGATGTGTGGATGTGGAAATGGAGGTATGGATGTATGAATGTGGATGTGGATGTATGCATGTAGATGCGTATGTATGAATGTGAAATTGGATGTATGATGTGGATGTACGAACATGGATATGTATGTAGAATAATGAATATGAAGGTGTATGTGAGATAATGTGTAGTCTATATGAGTGAATGGATGAGAACGACGAGTACACATTGAATGAAATGTGGAATAAGTAATTTGGTCCGAGAGTGGATAATATGGAAAGACAAGAGTTCGTTATAGAAACTGTATTTTGTGACTGTTTGTAAATGACTGTTTTATGTCAAGAATGCTGGAGAAGCATTTTGACCGTCTTGAGGATTAAGGTCATGAAGACCGAACTGATAAAGTTGCAACTGCTGGACGGAGAGTCAATGGAGGACGTCTCGCGTAGCAAGGTCGATCGAGGTCTTGACCAGCCTCGGTTCGATTTAAATGGTGAGCTTTCGGTACGGTGGATGAGGGACCAAGGAAGCGGCCTATGAGTGAAGTGCTAGGTCACCTGCGAAGGATCCTAGAGGGTGCTGACCATACGGTGCTCGGGCTCTGGGTCGCCGAAGATACCCACACGTGCATCGTGGAAGATATTGGAACAAGGAGTAAGAGTTTGTTTCTGAAACCGGGCATGGATCTAGTTGATTGACCTTGCTGGTCCTCAACGGATGAGTCCATGGCTCTTTTATATGGATCTGTGGGTTGATCTTGCTGATCTTCCACGGAGATTCCATTCTATTATATGAATATATTGCCGGTTACTATGAGCTAGGAACTATGGAAAAGGCCCCTGAGAGAACAGGTGGTGAGCGTTCTGGTTGCCAATGATGCCATAAGTACACCGATGAAAGAATGACTGGAAATAAGGATTCAACCAGAAACTTTGAGGATTGTCATCAGTGATAATGGTTTTATTAAAGGATTGTTTTAAAGCTAGTTGATGCTAAGAAAAAGGCAATTTCATATTGGGTGTGTAAGTGGTGTGACTAGTTTTATGTTTGTATGAACTTCCGGCTAGGGGGCCTTGGAACTCTTTTCCTTGGTACCCGGGACAAAACCTCACCAAATTCTTAATTGGATCCCATCACTACAGTGGTTGGGCGGTTGGCTAACCCATGGGACTAGATGGGGTTAGGCTGGACTGATGGATCCATAAATCGAGATTTAATTTCTATTATTACGATAGATGAAGTAAATCCCAGATAGAAATTGTTCTATGGATAGGAATCAACGGTTGTGCCTCTTGATGGGGAAAAAAGCGTTGATCCCAATGATCCAAGTGCAAGTTTCTTCCTTGATTTGACCAAGTACCGTTAAAGGTGCAGTCAGATCAGTTTGATCAGTAATGATCTTGACTACGTTAGAGTAAAGAGTTATCCTGGTGGAATCACCCGTGCTTTCCGAGTAAAGGAAGTTTTTTCGGTTTCGGTTTTGGACAAACCGACGGATTAGTCTCTTGTCCGGATATCCGTGGGCGAGGCCCCGAGTGTGAGACCCCTACCCACGCACGATGTGCTACTTCCGCTGCTAGTACCCGAATCCGTTGCGCGGTGGAGTCTGGGATCTTACAAAAATTCATGCAATCTAACCATCTTCCATCTTCTTGATCAATGAAATGGAAAATATTTTCAATAAATTTCAAGAAAGTGGATCAAAATGCAAGCTCTAATACCAATTGAAGGGTGGTTGCAAGATCAGGGTGCCCAGTTTTGTCCACTCAGGCACCCTGTAAACAATCAAAAAACAGGCATTTGTTTACCTTTAGTGGCTAATCTCTCCTAGTAAATGAAGGAATTTCATTTCAAGTTCTTTTGTTGGAACATCATATTCAAAGTTGAAAATATAGTTGCATAATTTGATTAAGCATTAGATAGTCAAAGGTCCTCATTTTCTTAGGTACAAAGTCAATGTATACACCCTGTCCCAAATTTGAACTGATTCCAAAAAATGCTAATATCTTTTACATATAAACTCATATGATATTCCCACTTTGTACCTTAGATCTTCACATAATATGGAGCTTAACTTGATTTTTTGAGAAAATTTTAAGACATTTGTCTATTTTCTTTAAATATTTCAAGGTCTTTAAAGTGTTATAATATACGCCACTTTTTGTACCCACAATAGCTACCACTTAAAATCCTCAATCTTGTAGATCAAAAGAGTGGGTAGATACTGAGACATTAGTAGAATGTGGTGGTTAGTAAAAATTACAAATCCAATGGTTGGATTTTTAATGATCTCTTTTTCAAAATTCTTCCAGACTATCAGAAGGCCTGTAATTATTAATAATCTAATTAGTAAAATTACATTTTTGATGTGAATCATCTAAAACCTATAGGGACTAGTGTACTTGTAATGGTGCATCTATGGAAAAAATAAATTGGATCACTCTAATTATGGAAAGATCATTTGTTTATCATTTCATCATATTTTTGATTAATTTTGATTAATTAGACTAATTTATAATAATTTAAGTTATATTGGGTTAATTTAAGGGCAAGTGTATTTTCTATTATTTGCTTGATCTCATTTTAAGTACCTTGCCCCCCAAAATTTGCTCTCCAAGCATTGTCCCAGTCCAGCAGAAACTGGATAAAACTGGACACCCTGATCTTGCAACAACCCTGAAATGGATCTAAACCAAAGATAAAGAAATCAACACATAAAGTCTAAATCTAGCATCCATTTTATGGTCATCAAACACATATGAGAAATCCATGTGATTATGATGAAAAGAGAAGAAATCCCCATGCATATGTAGCAAAGAAGGTATGTGCATAAGGCCTAAGTGATTTAACCTCTCAGCACCATGAGGATGGCTATCAAGCTTGCCATGAGCCCTAGACCATGAAAGGCCATCTCCATGAAAGAAGCCAAGGGTACATATAAGTGTCCAAGATATGAATGACCAAAAAGATCCCTACAATGGACCCAAGGCCCTATTTATAGTAGCCTTGACCATGGCCCATTATTTACATGTGTTGGACCTTAATTTTTCTTCATTACATAAAAAAGATATATGTATGAAACATCTATAGCTTCTGGAATAATGTGAAGGCTTTCTCTTTGGGCATTGGTAGCCCTCTCTTCCCTAGATGCCACATAGCACCAGAGGACATCACTAATTTTTTTTAAATATTTGGATAATAAACCTTGCCTTTATCTTTTACAAGAATGGCTTAAACTAGTATGGAATGAGCCTCTGATCTTTCATTAGGTGACTGTTAGTTGTTCCTCTTTCTTTTGGAATCTACTTAGATCTAAAGTGCTTTGGCATATGTGGGTTCCTACTCCTCAAGTCTCATCTCTGAACCACTAGACTCTCCACCATCAACAAGTGAATGCGTTGTAAAAAATATGAGGCATACCAAGGGGCTCCACCACTTTCTCTTTGCCTTTATGTGATGTACCAACTACATTTCCAGGACTAGTATTATGATGCAGCCTGTCACTCCATGGTCTATCAACAGAACCGCTCGATGAGGGCTCTCCTGGTCCACTCAATGACTATGATTACTGACTTGCATTTTGTGCGATCACATTTCCACTTACATCATCCCAAACAACATCTTTTCCAGCAGCATACCAACTACTTATCTCATCAAATACAACATTCTTGCTTACCCTCAATTCATGGTGTAGCAAGATTATAGCATCTATATCCCTTTTGCTCAAGAGAATACGCAACAAACACACATTTTTTTGCCTTTGGATCCATCTTAGTATGCAACTCATCTGGCACATGCACATATGCAATACATCCAAAAACTTTCAAGTGAGACGAATCGGGTTTCTTGCTGGTAAACTTCTCCTCTGGCGTTACATCATGTATGGCTACAATAGGAGTCCTACTCATGATATAAACTGTTGTAGACACAACCTCATCCCAATAGCTATGCAGCATATCCTTCTATACCATCAATGCTCATGCTATCTCTACAGTGTGCTTATTTTTCAGCTCTCTCACAGCAAATCCATTTTGTTGTTTGCGGAGTGTATCTACATATAAATTATCTCTGAATGCCATTCTTTTGCAAGAATTCAGAGAACTCATTGGAGAAGTATTCTACCCCTCCATTTGACCTTAGGGACTTTACATGCTTTCATGTTTTTTTTTCAGCACAATCACTCTAAAATTCTAAAATTTAGTAAACACTTCACTCTTCTCCTACATGAAATATACCCACACTTTCCTCATGTGGTCATCAATGAATGTTACGTAGTACCTGAGCCACCCATAGACATAGTCTTTACAGGATCCCATACATTTGAATGCATAACAACTAGTACATTCCTGCTCACATTAATGTCATGTGGAAATACATGCTTTCTTAGTTTTCCAAATTGACATGCTTCACATACTTTCTGCATACCTTCAACCTTAAACTTAGGCAGCCCTGTCACAATTTCTTTAGTCTACATAGACTTCATTCTTTGCACATCTACATACCGAATTCATTATGCTAAATGTCTGTATTTGCAACAATTCTGGAACCATTTGCAAGCATTGCAGCACTCACTTCAGGCATATTTACATTCAATGTAAACATTCTGTCCACTTTGTTGCCTTTTGTAAAACCACTCTGCACTTATCTTTAAAGTCTTCTACATAACAGCCATTAGGGTTAAACCGGACCTACAAACCCTACTTTATCATCTAGCCAACAAAAACCAGATTCTTTGCACATTTACATGCCCAATTTATTATGCTAAATGTCTGTATCTACAACAATTCTTGAACTATTTGCAAGCATTTTAGCACTCACTTTAGGCATATTTACATTCAATGTAAACATTCTGCCCACTCTGTTGCCTTTTGTAACCAGCCAACACTTATCTTTAAAGTCTTCTACATAACAACCATTAAGGTTAAACCGGACCTACAAACCCTGATTTATCATCTAGCCAACAAAAACCAGATTCTTTGTAATGTTTAGAATGTGAAGTATATCTGCAAGGTACTTCACCTTACCATCCTGCATAGACAATGGCACATCTCCAACATGGGTAATTGGATGAGAAATGTCACCCCCCATGTTTCAATAAAACGTGGTCTTTCAAGACTCTTCATTTCCTTGAACCACTCACCATGACTTGTCATGTGGTTCAAAGCACCTAAATCAACATACTATGATCATCCTTACATGCTGCTACATCATTTCCAGACACAACATTAAACACATGTTGCATAACAAACAACCTCTCATTATCCTCATTATTTTTCCTGGAGGATGCATAGTTGTTTTGCTGCACTTTTTTATTTTGCATGTCACTATGCTTCTTATAGCAATCTTCTTGCACATGTCTAGGCTTACCACAGTAAAAACCACCTCGTGTATCATTATGCTGCCTTTGCCAATTACCACGATAGCTGGCGCCACCACCTTGGCCATGTCCAGTCTACCTCGTCCTCCTCTACCTGCACTTGTGTAGAAGGCCTCCTGCTCTGAAGTGTTTTTGTTTTGTGAAGAGTTGTTGCGAATCCTGGGACTGTTGTTGCTGATGACCATAATTTTGATGACTTGTTTGGCCACCACCTTAGCCACGTCCAGGACCTCTACCTCGTCCTCTACTTGCACTTGTGTAGAAGGCCTCTTGCTCTGAATTGTTTTTGTTTTGTGAAGACTATTGATTTTCACCTAAATTCTTCTCTTCAATGATCAACATTGACATCGAATCTATGAAGTTGGGAATGTTCTCCCGAGTTTGAATAAACATCTTGAACGCCTTGTATTGTGGCTCGAGACCATGTAGACACACTTCCACCTTATCATCATCATCATCAACAGAAACATCAATTGATGCAAGGGATTCCACAATGCCCTTGATCTTCAAGGCATAATCATTCACATACATATTACAAGGTGAGAGGCTGAAAATTCTTCTTCTCTTCACACAAAAAAAGAGGTCTACAAAAAGAGATAAAGTGACTAACACACATAATAGAGTATATACAAGCGGTCCAAAATGTGAACACGCTAAGTGGAGTGGGTAGGTGTGGAGTAGTCAGTGTAGTCTAACTGTAAAATCTTTGGTGAAAATATGTTAGTGCCAGCTATCAAACTTGCCAGTGATGTAAATGTCGAACAGTCATGTAGGCGCCTTATGAGTGTCAACTCATGTTGAGCTTGACATCTCAAGAGGATTCCTCCTTTTGTTCCTTCAAGTCCATGTGATTGAATAAGATACATAAGCTTATTTCTCATCTCAGTCATTTGCAAACAATATTTTAGCCAATAGGATTCTGGTTGAACCTATCTAAGGTCTACCACAACAAAGTGTATATGTGCATAACATCTTGATTTTTCAGGGCTCTTCATTGTAGGCTTCATTCATAGCATGTTGATTGAATAATGTATGTGAGGGAGAGATATTTTTTGTGTAATCTAATTCTAAGTTATATTGTTTGTTTTATGTTCATGTTGCTTCAAGAACATATGTGAGGAGTTTTTTGTGCCTCATGAGATGGGGTTTTGGACAAAACCCACAGCAAGAAAAATAGTTTTGGTTGTCAAAGGAGCGGATAACACACTACGGTGATGGCAATTATCATGGTGGTCATGTGTGTTTTGTTCTAGAAAGAATAATAGACATCAAGGGTGATTTATTTAGAGGTCTTCAGTTATGGAAATCATATGGTTTTCATATCTGGAAAGCAGGTAGTTACTATTTTATGTATTTAGCAAGTTTTTTTAAGCAATTTTGGGTGGTTTTTATAGCATGCAGAGTAAAAGAGTGGAGAGCAAGTAAAGAAAAACTTTGTGGGGATAAAATTAGAGGAGAAAAGTTGAAAGAAGGGGAGAAGAAGTCGTGGAAGTGAAGTAGAGGGCGTCACAAGTGTAGGGAAAGACAAGAAAACATAGTTTTGCTCATAGATTTCTCATTTGCTATCAGAATTAGGTGAACCAAAAGTCAATCTTAGGGTTTTGGCACGCTCGAGACACGATGGTGTAGTCAGGTTTTTGAGTTCAAGTCTATTTTTTTCTGTAGCAACCACGACTCTTTTTCTACATAGAAGGCAGATTTGCAGAGATAGCGTTGGTCAGATTGTGTTGGTTTGCAAGAGAACGGGTTTGAGTGGATTTGTGGAGAAGGAAAGAGTCTTTGTATCAGGATTTTGTTTGGTGATTTGGTCTATTAGAGTCTTGTTGTTGGAACTTGAGGAGTGGAGAACCCTTTAATGTAGTTTCCAGAGGCAGAGCTTTCTTCAGAGCAATGATGTTGTAATTTTTGGAGTTTTTTTGGTCTGTGGAGAATCAATTGTTGGTTGAAGTTGATCTAAGCTCTCTTTCTTTCTACCCTCTCTCACAATCTTATTTCATATACGAAAAGATGCAGGGGGGAAGAGAGCTTGAGCTCTTGCAAGCACACACACACACTCACAAAACCCTAATAGAGAACACACAAGGTGAGAGGCTGAAAATCTTCTTCTTCTCTACTCAACACTCAACACACCATATACAAGAATAAGAGTACACATAATATGAAAGGTACTCAACCAATACATACACGGGTTCTCTATAGTGTGAACCCGACTAAATGAGCTGGCACTATAACTATGCCAGTCTCTAGAATGGCTGTCACACAGCCTGCATCCCACTGGCCGCATATCTCCCATGATCTCACCAACTATGCCAGTGGTGTAAGTGCGGGGCCTATCCCCCAGGCGGGTCATCAGTGTCCACCGCCTCACTAGAGCTCGATATCTCAACACTCCCCCTCGAGCTCAACTCCATCTCATGTACACCAAGCGAAGCCTTGAATCTGCGAAGCTTCTCTGTACCCAATGCTTTGGTGAAGATGTCAGCTACCTGATCCTCTGTGCTGACATAAACAAGGTCAAGGTCTCCTGCCAAGACCTTCTCTCTGACGAAGTGGTAGTGGACCTCTATGTGCTTCGTACGAGCATGAAAGACTGGGTTCCTGGCCAACTATATACTGCTAATGTTGTCACAGAAAATGACAACTTGTCTATCCACTGATAGACCCAAATCTGCAAGTAGCTTTCTCAACCAAGCTACCTCACATGCTGCCATAGCAGCTCCTCTGTACTCGGCCTCTGTACTCGATAGAGCAACCGTAGGCTGCTTCTTGCTGCTCCAAGTCACAGCAGCACTCCCCAAAGAAAACATGAATCCACTGGTAGATCTTCTATCTGAGATACTACCAGCCCAATCAGCATCTGTGTACCCATGTACACATATCTCTGTCCCAGTCTCATAGAATAGTCCACAATGCAAAGTAGACCTCACATACCTCAGTATGCGTCTCACTGCATCCAAATACGGTTTCCGTGGAACCTGCATAAACTGACTCACCAACCCAACAGCATAGCTCAAATCTGGTCTGGTGATCGTCATGTAGATCAAACTTCCTACTATGCGCCTGTACATAGTAGGATCCTCCAAGATCTCTCCTGAATATGCACTCAACTTGCCATTCTGATCCAATGGCACAGAAATAGGCTTACAGCCTGTCATACCATACTTGGACAACATGTCCAGGCCATACTGTCTCTGCAGTAATCCAATACCATGTGGTGACCTAATCACCTCAATGCCCAAGAAATACCTGAGCTCCCCCAGATCCTTCATCTCAAACTTCTGTCTAAGCATGATCTTTACATCAAAGATCTCTGCATCATGGTCCCCCGTAATGATCAAGTCATCTACATAGATGACAACAAGCACAACTCCTCTATCACCATGTCTCACATACAATGAGAAATCTGCATTGGCTACATGAAAGCCAATAGTGACAAGATATTCAGAAATCTTGTCAGACCATGCTCTTGGTGCTTGCTTTAAGCCATACAAGGCTTTCTTCAACCTGCAAACATGCTCGGGGTGACCCTCATCCTCATAACTAGGTGGCTGCAACATATACACCTCTTCTTGCAAATCCCCATGCAAGAATGCATTCTTTACATCCATCTGATGTAAAGACCATTGCTTTGACGCAGCCACTGCTATCACAACTCTCACCGTTGCCATCTTGGCAACTGGGCTGAAAGTTTCCTCATAATCAATCCCATATGTCTGCGCATATCCTTTGGCTACTAATCTAGCCTTGTACCTGTTTATGCTTCCATCACTGTTATGTTTAACTTTGTACACCCACTTGCATCCAATGGCTTTCTTGCCTTCAGGCAATTGCACTAAATCCCAAGTTTCATTTCCATATAGTGCATCCATCTCCTCATCCATAGCTTTCTCCCAACACACATTTCCAACAGCCTCATCAATGCATGTGGGCTCAACAACCTGCACAACCTTTGCCATATATGCATAGTGATGTGCCACATAACCATCCTAAGTAAACCTCTGCACAGGGTTCTTCACTCTACCAGATCTTCGCAGCTTTTCATTCATGGCTTCCATAGCCTTCTTTACACCAGGTGTTCTCATAGCTGGGATCCCAAGCTCCTCATCAAGGCTCATATCTGAGCCACTAGACTCTCCATCAACATGAGAATGCCCTGCAGAAATGTCAGGCATACCAAGGGGCTCAACCACTTTCTCTTTTCCTTTACGTGATGTAGTAATCACATTTGCAGGGCTGGTATTATGACGCAGCCTGCCACTCCATGGTCTATCAACAGACCCACTAGATGAGGACTCTCTTGGTCCACTCAAAGACTGTGATTGCTGACCTGCATTCTGTGCAACCACACTTCCACTCACATCAGCCCCAACAGCTTCTTTTTCAGCAGCATACTAGCTGCTCATCTCATTAAAGACAACATCCCTGCTTACCCTCAACTCACGTGTAGCAGGGTTATAACACCTGTATCCCTTTTGCTCAAGGGAATATCCAATAAACATACATTTTTCAGCTTTCGGATCCAGCTTAGTTCTCAGCTCATCTGGCACATGCACATATGCAATGCATCCAAAGACTTTCAGATGAGACAAATCTGGTTTTCTGCCAGTAAACCTCTCCTCTGGAGTTACATCATGTATGGCTGCAGTTGGAGTCCTGTTCATGATGTATACTGCTGTAGAAACAGCCTCAGCCCAATAGCAATGCGGCATATTCTTCTCTTCCATCAATGCTCGCGCAATCTCAGCAATGTGCCTGTCTTTCCGCTCAGCAACTCCATTTTGCTGCGGAGTGTATCTGCATGTATACTGTCTCTGAATACCATTCTTCTTCAAATATTCAGAGAACTCATTGGAGAAGTACTCTCCCCCTCCATCTGACCTTAGGCACTTTACATATTTCCCTGTTTGCTTTTTAACCAAAAATCTGAAATTCTGAAAGTGAGTGAACACCTCACTCTTCTCCTTCATGAAATATACCCACACTTTCCTTGTGTGGTCATCAATGAAAGTCACATAGTACCTGCAGCCTCCCATAGATATGGTCTTCGTAGGACCCCATACATCTGAATGCACAACATCTAGTGCATTTCTGCTCACATATCTGTTACGTGGAAACACATGCTTTGTTTGCTTCCCAAATTGGCATGCTTCACAGATTTTCTGCATACCTTCCACTTTAAATTTTGGCAGCCCTGTCACAATTCCTTTTGTCTGCATAGACTTCAATCTCTGCACATTTACATGTCCAATTCTTTTATGCCATATGTCTATGTCTGCAACAATTCCTGAACCATTTGCAAACATCGCAGCACTCATTTCAGGCATGTCTACATTCAACGTAAACATTCTGCCCACTCTGTTGCCTTTTGCAACCAACCTGCACTTGTCTTTGAAATCTTCAACATAACACCCATCAGGGTTAAACCGAACCTGCAAACCCTGCTCAATCATCTAGCCAACTGAAACCAGATTCTTTGTTATGTTCGGTACATGAAGTACATCTGCAAGGTACTTCACTTTGCCATCCTGCATAGACAATGGCACATCTCCAACGTGGGCAATTGGATGAGCAGTGTCATCCCCTGTTTCCACGAAACCTGGTCTTTCCGGGTTTTTCATCTCCTTGAACCACTCCCCATGACTCGTCATGTGGTTCGAAGCGCCTGAATCCACATACCATACATTATCTTTTTGTGCTGCATCAACATTTTCAGACATGGCATTCACAACATGCTGCATAACAAACAACCTTTCATTGTCCTCATTATTTCTGCTTGAGGATGCATAGTTGTTTTGCTGCACTTTCCCATTTTGCATGTCAGCCTGCTTCTTATAACATTCTGACTGCACATGTCCAGGCTTACCACAATAATAGCATTCATGTGCATCATTATATTGCCTTTGCCAATTTCCACGGCCTCTTTGACTCCCCCTGCCTCTGAATTTGCCTCTTCCACCTGCGTGCTGTTGTTGTTGTTGTTGATTCTGGGACTGTTGTTGCTGCTGCTGCTGCTGGCCATAATTCTGATTACATGTTCGGCCACCTCCTTGACCGCATCCACGGCCTCCTCTACCTCGTCCTCTTCCTGAACTCGTGTAGAAAGCCTGTTGCTCTGAACTGTTTTTACTTTGTGAAGACTGTTGGTCTTCACCCAAGTTCTTCTCTTTGATAATCAGCATAGACACCAAATCTATAAAGTTGGGAATGTTTTCCCGAGTCTGGATAGACGTCTTGAACGCCTTATATTGTGGCCCGAGACCACGTAGACAGACTTCCACCTTGTCGTCTAATACTGACACACCAATAGATGCAAGGGATTCCACAATACCCTTTATCTTCAACGCATAGTCATTCACAGACATGCTCTTTTTCTCCATAGTATGAAGTTCATTCTTCAACTGTATCTTACGTGCCTTGGTATTTGTTTCATAAAGCTTTACCAAGGTGTCCCACGCCTCCTTGGGGGACTTGGCATCCTGAATGTGCCCAATCATGGTGTCTTGTATACTAATGGAAAGCCAATACATAACCTTCCTGGCTCCTTGGTTCCAGTCTTTAAACTCTTTCACATCTGCAGCAGTCGGCGGTATCTCCGGTGCCTCTTCATGCTCACCTTCTATGTAGTCCCAATAGCCTTTTCCCATCAGGAAATTCGTCAACCTGAACCTCCAAGCATGGAAGTTATTCTTATCCAGCTTCTCAGCCACAATCTGTGTTATGCCATCATTAGACATCTTGCCAAACACACAATTTTACCAGAAACTGCACTCTGGTTTTTCTGCACAAACTGCTGTATTTTTTGCACAGCGGTACTCTAGTACTCTCAAATGTCACCAACAGTGACTTCAATGTGCATACATACACCCAATGGCAACTGTAGACCTCTTTGCAGCACCCACAGTGTCTGCACAGTCAATATGTCTTCCTGCAGTTCTTAAAACAGAGTTCTGCAGAGAATCGATGACTTACCCGCAGTGCTCGAAATCGCCTGCTTTCTGAAAAACGGAGGTCCAGACGCGCCCGAAACGCGTTTTCAGCCTGAAAATTCCAGTCCGAAGGACTATATAGTTGCCCTATAGCTTTACTCCCGCGAAGAAAGTTCCTCAATCAGAGACCGTTTGCCGGTGCCTCCCGTAGAGCTCCCGACAAGGGTGTGGTCACCAACACAAATAGGGAAGAGTAGTTGAAGCTCTTACCCTCGTACCGCTTCCTGTGGTTCTCTTGCTTGCAGCTCAGCCCTTAGCACAAATCAGGCTCTGATACCATGAAAAGATGCAGGGGGGAAGAGAGCTTGAGCTCTTGCAAGCACACACACACACACTCACAAAACCCTAATAGAGAACACACAAGGTGAGAGGCTGAAAATCTTCTTCTTCTCTACTCAACACTCAACACACCATATACAAGAATAAGAGTACACATAATATGAAAGGTACTCAACCCATACATACACGGGTTCTCTATAGTGTGAACCCGACTAAATGAGCTGGCGCTATAACTATGCCAGTCTCTAGAATGGCTGTCACACAGCCTGTCATCCCACTGGCCGCATATCTCCCATGATCTCACCAACCATGCCAGTGGTGTAAGTGCGGGGCCTATCCCCCAGGCGGGTCATCAGTGTCCACCGCCTCACTAGAGCTCGATATCTCAACAATATAGTCATCTATCTGTAGTTGTTTGATGGAGTATTCTTGCCTATGAAGCTTTGTTTCTAGTCTCTCAATAATACTTGCTTCTATCTTATGTTCATCCATCTATAGCTTCTCTTAAAGGATTTGATTGAAGTTCTTGTGAATATTGCTCCTTGGTTCTTTTTCTTGTCAAGTTGTGAGAGGTGTTATAGAGGCCATCTCTCAGAACCATCACACAATGTGGATGCTTTTTTTGTGCTTTTCAGGAAGTTGATCTCTTCTTCTTCTTCTTCTGAAATTGTGAGTAGGTGGGCAAAAATGGGTAACCACAGCAGGGGTGCAAGACATCTAATGAAATGCACGGGAGATGGTGCTGCACATGAGGAAGGCAAGGTGAAGTGGCTAGGTAGGGAAAAAATGCTAAATTTCTTTATTATAAAAAGGGCAGTGTCAAATGAAAGAAAAAGTGCATAAAAAACCTTAATTTCCATCTACTTTTATCAAAACCTTAGATAAAGTTGAATGTCACAAAATGCAAACTATTATGATCTCCATAAAAATAAGCTTTCGATTATGGAGCATTAACACTAGACATATGCAATTTCCACATTGATCAACCATATAATTTACATCCTGTCAATTTAGAGGGTCCAAAAATATAATATTTATTTTTAAGGTATGTCCTTTAAGTTTAGAGGGATCAAATTTTTTAAAGGTATGTCCTTTAGTGTTTGTATTCTCGCCACAGTAACATCCGTCATGCCACCTTTCACCATCGTGCTGGCCCCTCCTTGCTCCTCCTTACTCTAGTGAGGGCCTCACCTTTCATGGCATTCCCAACAGTCTCTCCATCTGAGGAAAAAGTTTGCGCACGTTTGCCACAAAGAGAAAGGAAAATTTGCTGAAATTCGACATTGTCATAAGCCACTTGCTCTTTTAAAAACTAGCTTTGATTTTTTCACCTTTTTTAAAAATACTCATTTTGTAACCTCTATATTTTTAATTTTTTGATTTTTTAATTTTATTCCCCCCCAGGGTCTACATGGAAGGTTACAAGTAGGTAGGCTCTCACTCCTATAGATACATACACTCTTATAAGGAGACTGGTGAGAGAGAGATCATTACTCCATTGTTGTTGTGTGCAGACATCCATACACACACAAACATATATACATGTATATGGTGTATTTTTTTGTATGTATCTATAAGATTATATGTGTGTATGTATGTATGTATCTTTAAGAGTGTATGCATATATGTATGTATATTTATAGATACATACATACTAATATATATGTATGCATATGTATGTATGTATGTATCTTTAAGAGTGTATGCATATATGTATGTATGTATATTTATAGATACATACATACTAATATATATATATATATATATATATATATATATATATATATATATATAGAGAGAGAGAGAGAGAGAGAGAGAGAGAGAGAGAGAGAGAGAGAGAGAGAGAGAGAGAGAGAGAGATGACTTGGATGTATTTATGTGTGTGTGACAAAGAGAGGGTGAGAGAGACAAAGAGATAAAAAAGGGTTACAACATTCATTCGTATACTTATATCTATGTGGTGTGCCAATGTGTGTATCTCTGTGTGTGAGTGTGTAAATAAGTAAGTGGGTGTGTATAGGTACTAATATGTTATATTTATACTTATGTATGTCTAAAGATAGATAGATTGATAAATAGATGTGTTTGTAAAGGAGAGAGAGAGAGAGAGAGAGAGAGAGAGAGAGAGAGAGAGAGAGAGAGAGAGAGATGTGTGTAAAGGAGAGACAAAGATTCGCCCATATATATAGACATAGATTCTCTCTCTCACTCTCCCTTTGTGGTTTATCTCTCTCAAAATGCAAAGAGAGACTATGTTGGTTTATTTTTGAAAGAGATCGTTTTCTAAGTGTCTTTGTCTATGTATGTGGAGAAGAGAGAGAGAGAGATCAAAGAGATCTAAAGAGGGAGGGAGAGTTTATGTATTTTTGCTACTGTGCATGTTTGTGAGAGAGAGGGAGAGAGAGAGAGAGAGAGAGAGACAAATTATTCACATAATGGCAGCATGGTCCTTTCTATGAGGTCACTAAGACATTCTATTTACTCCATTGCTTTGTGAGAATCTTTATGAGGTTATATTTAAATCCATTTGGTGGAAGCTTAGGAGTTTATTTTTAATTTTATGTTTCATTAGATGGCTACTTCCTATCGAAGATGGATTAGGCCACTTCTTACTATAGATAGAAGAGGACACATCTCTCTCCATGTGTCTATGTATGCCAAGTTTGGTGCGGATCTGTTCAAAGAAAACGAAGTGCTTGAGGATCTCCCTTGGTGGATATATATGCAAAGCATGGTGCCTTGGTATATAAGTATACCAAGTTTGGTGCTCTGTTCAAAGAAAACGAATTGCCTAAGGATCTCCCTTGGTGGATATATACGCAAATCATGGTGTCATTACTGCCAAAATGGTCTTCAAATTTAAAGCGTACTCTATATGGTATTCAAACCTCTCGTGTCCGAAGGACGGGTTGGGGGACTAGTTTTCATAATTTACCTTATTTTTTGTCGGTCACTCAAAATAAGTCGCGGTACTTTATGGCCAGAATTCCCATGACTCCCCATCAAAAAGCAACTCTGAGCAATGATTTGCAATTTTGCATGTATTAATCCGAAAAGTTCTTGTTTTCTTGAAGGTCACGCAAGGGCATCTCATGGCTCATAACTAAACCCTGCTTGTGCTGTGCGGTATTTAAAATTTAGTACTAAACCAAACTAGAGTATACGTAATTTAAGAAGACTTGTCGGTGAAGCAATAGGTAGAGTCTCACAGATATCGATGAGTGTTCAAACCTCGGACCCTGCACTTGTCCGGAATTTTAAAAGAGAGCTTTAAAAATCCAAGGACCCAACGGACTTTGCACTTCTGCATGAAGTTATGGGCTCGAATCTGTCCACTTTGAGCCGTACCCTCTCTTCAAAAAAAAGAAGCAAAAAAGCTTTTGGTTTAAAATAAGTGTGCGGAATGTCATCGTGACGTCCTGTGTTCAAAGAGACTGACCGTTGCATGATCGCCGCGTAAGGTCCTGTTTGCGACCAGGTGTCGCTCATGCACCCCCCCCGCTGCATGCAGAGCTATCGTCTCCCGTGCTTCGCATACCCTCTCCGCCTTACCTGCTGAGCCGCTCATCGCTCTACCCCCTCCCCCCCGAGAGGGGGGAACCCTGTGCTATGATGTCTCTCCAAGACATCGTTCTTTCTGGAGCTTCTATGACCCCTCACGCCATACGCGATGGTGCTGGTCCTTCGTCCCTGGTCCTTCATCAAGCGCTAATGAGGCCTCTCGGTGGTTCGCTCTCCACATCCAAGTCGTCTACTCCTCTCCTCCGTCATCAAAACAGCTCTGAAGGCCTGCGTGAATCTGAAGGAGGTCAGGGGTTTCATCTTGATGGCCCCCCTCAGGCGCATCTCGGACCTGCCTCCACTGGTCACCGATATCGTTCGCCGAAGCAGTCCGTCTTCCGACAGGCGCCCGGGCGTTCTCAGGTCATGTTCACTCATCTCTCCCCCCCAGGTCTGTTGAGAACCCTCTGATTAATCTGTCGCAGAACCCAACTTTTGAAGAAAGAACTGGTGATTTTGATGTGGATGTTGATGGTGCTGTCATATGCAATGAGGACGAGTTGGCTGCATGGCAGGACCACCTGTCATCCCACTCATTGATAGGGCTCTGTCATGGGGCGAGACCCCCGGTTGATACTCTGAAATTCTGGATTAAGTCCAACTGGGAATAGAAGGGGATTAAAGTTGCTTCTGTTCAACATCTTCCAAATGCTTACTATATGTTCCACTTTGAAGACCCGGTAAGTGCTTCCTCTGTAATCAACAGCGGTGCCAGTGTGGATAATTAGAAACACCCCCCTTTCTTTCTTCAGATGGTATGATTCTTTCGATCCCAAAGGCCCCAAACCCACCAAAATCCCTGTCTGGGTGGAGTTTACAGATATGCCTGCTAAGTATTCCATATGGGCCAAAAGGATTGGTGGTTCTGTAGGAAAGGTTCTAGGGCAAAAACCCTTTCAAGTTGTCAATCCTCAATGGGCTCATCAAATGCTAATTGAAGTAGACACCGCTAAATCCCTTAAAGAGAAAGTCCCCTTGAAAAACAGAGAGGGCCAGATTATTTATGAACAAGTTCTTACCTATAAGAACCTTCCGAACGCCTATTTTAACTGTAATAAGCAAGGGCATATGATCAGGGACTGCTCTGATCTCCATCAACCAACTGTTAGTGATAAAACCCCAGCCAAAGAGGAGGCCTTTGTGCTGCCCCAGAAAAAACATGTGTCAAAGTTTAAAAACACTAAAGCTAACTGGCATATCCCTGCCAACAGATTTGCCCCCCTCCTAGCTGAGGTTCAAGATGGTCTAGGCATGCAGTTTCATGTCAAAGAGGCTCTTAATTCAGCCCTTATAGGTGTCTAATAACCCTCCCTGGGAAGGGTCCCTCACAAGGACCGAGTGCTATTCAGTCAAGATCTTGATTCCCCTATGGAATCGGATGAGGAATTCATTGACAAAACTCAACGAATGGATGAAGTATTCAAAGCTCAACTAGAAGAAGAGCATGCTGCTATGATGAAGAGGATGTCCCTCTCACCTATGAAACAACACGAGGAGGGTGACTTCTCTCCCCTTCTTTTGGGTTCAAAAATGAAGAGGAAAAAGGAAAAAAGTCAAGAAGCCCTAAGAACCTCCATGTCCGCGGGGAAACCATCCAAAACCAGTAAAAAATGAATTCTATTAACCTGCTTTCCTTTAATTGTAAGGGGCTTACGAACCCGGAAAGGGCAGTGGCCATCACACGCACACATTCAGAGCGACCGAATGGCTGATGCCATCTCCAACGGACTATGCTCCGGACAAGCTTGTGCTTCCAAAATCTGATCATTTTCCTTGTGTATAGGCTTCCATCAAGGCCCAAAGCTTGATCGCCATATCCACGATGCCCACCCTGAGTCAATGGGTGCTCCCATGACTTTACCACAACACAAACATCACTCATGTACATATGTACAAGTTGAGTTTGAGGTTCTCACAAAACTTCACACAACGTGATATAGAGGGTTTAGTTATAGTGAACCCTCCGACGTACCCATGTAGTTGTATCTATACCACCCTCATAGAAAAGTCCATAATCAACTGTGGCAAAAATTTACCTTTCCTCATCTGATGAGAAGATTTAATGAGTGCACAAGTATGAAACCAACGCCTTTTCTTATGAAGGAGGTGCCAGGCTTCAAAGAGTATGTGAAAGGGTACTAGCACGATGGATCAAAAAAACTAGTAGGCCATTGAAGTTTAGATTTTTATATGAATGATTCCATACCATTGATGCAATAAAAAATAAATCGCAGGTCAAGTGAGTGGTTGCATGAAAATGGAATTGAAATATGGAAGCATAATGATGAAGGGGCACTTATGATCCCTCAAGGTGTACCAAAGGTTCTACCTCTATATGAATACATAAATGATAACAATACCCAACTTTTACAAGGCTTGAATACCTTCTTGAATTGGTGGAAAATATTTGTGGAAAGAAAAGGAAATGGATTAAACCTATCATTGAGTATTGGGAGAACATGAATGTTTCCTTGAATATTTCAAATGTGTATGAAGTGCCTTATGCCATGACTTTTGGCCCAAAAGTATCACTTCTAGGGATTCTTCCATATGACAATAACAATTAGGAGGAGACAATTGGACTAGACGAGACTGAAGGGTAGTATTTTGGGCTAGCATGCCATAATCCAAGGGCGGAGTTTAAACCACAAGTTGATGACACAAAAGATAAATTCATACCAAGTGATACAATATATACGGTGTGGCTTGGGGTTGTAGTTTCAGATGTTGATATGGAGAAGCACTCGTGATAAAATATATGAGAGTTATGGTTAAATATTGGGCCCCTATCACAAGAAAGAAGAATGCCACTAATGTTGAAGCATATGAGGTTTGGTTGAAAAAGCATTGGAAATTTTCAATGAAAATGATCCTCAACATTGGGAATATATTAGCATCATTATTTAAAAAAAGTCATCTCAAAATCTCAAGCAAGTTTGGAGCTTGGAAATATACCAGCTATGTCAATGATAGTGAGGAGGGCAAGCATAAGGATTAAGCACTCTGGATGATGTTTTCAATGGAAACTTTACACAAGTAGCTTTATACAATCAATAGAGCTGATGAACCTATGCATTTTTCTTGGTTTATAACTTAGTGTAGAGTTCTTTGGTTCCCTATCCTAGTATGGGTGATATTGTAAAGCTAGTTTTTGGATGATTATGGTTATTTGGGTTATAGATTACATTAGTTATGGATAATGGGACTTAAACATTTGTAAACATGGTTTTGGTAATGGAAAAAGCACTTGCAATAATTATTGGTGTTTACATGATTTTCAATTTTAGCATTGAATTCTCTGAATAATTCTTTTTCTCACAAATAATTTTTTGTTTTATATAAAGCTTGTATGTTCTCTCTCTCTCTCTCTCCAAAACTTATGCATTTTTAAAAATTGGAGGATAGAATATAAGGTTCTATCCTCCAATTTTGATAGTTAAAAATTAGTTTAAAAAAAGAAATGTTAAACATTTGTTCTAGTTGAGATTAATTATTTAAAAAACAATACTTTAAACTAAACTAGTTCAAAACTTTTCCTCTAGTTTATTTTATTCTTTCTTTGCCTCACCTATCTAATGAGGTTCCATGCAAGTCATTGAAGCGACAATTCTCTTTCTCAAAAAAGCTTCCCATTTTTAGACTTAAGGAACAACATCTCTAACTCATAACTTTATGTAAAAGAAACTCTCAAATTTCCATGTATTGACCAAAGGGAAAATAGCCAAAATTGTGAAATTTTCCCAAAATTCTTAAATTTGTGTTGCCGCACCTTTAAGAAGATGTTTCATCACAGGCTCATACATTGTTGTGCTATAACTACTTTCGAGATGAACCAGCGTTGCTCTGCTTCATACAACTATGCACCTGGTTTATGATCTATAATAATTGGTAGCTAAATAGAGTCAAGTGAGTAAGATTACAACTCCTCAATGGATTTTGGCTTTACCTAGATTCACGTATAATACAATGGTGTGTCCATAGGACGACTAGCCGTAGCAAGTTGTCCTTCCCCTACATGGAGAAAGTTAAGCCTAAGGGAATTTCGCATAAATGTTGTTGACATCTAATAAGTGATATTTCCACCCAAAGAGAATTGTTACTTCTATTAAAAGCTTGATGATTTAATGCTAAGTTAGTGCTTTTAAGCACTTGGTAAAGCTAAAAGACTTATCAAAATTCTTAAAAGAACCAATTTAAACTCAAAATTGCTTTAGGTGCTTCAAAGCACGGAGTTACATATTGTGGTCAGAGAAGCACTTAATAACATGCTTTATAGCATTTGGTTCTAATCTATGAAGACTGTTGTTGGGTGCTTTAAATCACCCAAAGAATATTAATGGGTTCCTAAAAGCACTGAGAGACTATTAGTAGGTGCTTGAAAGCACCCGATACTGTTAATGGCACTTGAAAGCACCCGATACTGTTAATGGGGCTTGAAAGTACCCAAAGACTGCTAATGGATGCTTTAAAGCACCTAAACATTACTTGAAAGTACTAGATGTTTGAATTTCATAGTGGTGGGATGGCCAGCTTTACAAGATAAACATTAGTTAGAATTTGAGGAGATGTGTCTCTGAGCACGAGCAATAGGCTGTGTTAGCAAAAGCTCATCAAGGTATAAGCGGTGGAGATTTTTATGAAGAGGTCACATGATAGAAGGTGTTCTAGGTAGGTCTGTGCTGGGGCCAAGTGCATTATTAGAAGCACACAAGTTTGCAAAAGAGTGTGACATGTGCCAAAGGATGAGCAACCAATTGATGCAAACAGAATGTCCCATAACCCAGTCTTGCCACTCGAGCCATTCCAAAAGTGGGTTCTAGACTTCATTAGCCCATTCAAACCAGCTGCTCAAACGACAAGAAAAAAATACATCTTGGTGGTCACTGATTATTGCACAAATTGAGTAGAGGTCAAGGCCCGTAGAGACTACAAGGCGTCATCCATAGCAAAGTTTCTTTATGAAACCATAATGACAAGATTTGAATGCCCTATAGAGATAGTGAGTGCCCAAGGGACTCTCTTTATCAATGAAGTAATCAGGAAACCAACAGAGCAGCACATGATAATACACACATGATAATACACAAGAAGTCGACAATGGCAAGCAGGAGTCCACCAATAAGATCCTCAAGGAAATCCTGATCAACACAGCAAATCAGAATAAGAATTACTAGGACACAAAGCTGCACTCGACATTATGGGCATTCCGGACGGCTTATAAGAATGGAACAGGACTTACATCCTTCAGCATGGTATATGGACTAGAAGCAATAATTTCCACAAAGTTCTTGACACATAATCTCTAGCTAAAAGGCTCTCTCTTGAAGAATCATAGGTACAAAGGATTGAACAGCTTATGGAGCTAGGTCAAAAGAGATTACACAATGCTTGGACAATGGAAATTGTGCAAAGGAGAAGAAAGTTGCTAGTGGGGAGGACAGGAACGCAAAGTTCAAGATTTTCCTGGCAGGATATGTTGTCTTGTTGTTGACATCAAGAATGGGTCCCCACCCAAGAAAATTGAAAATGAGATGGATGGGTCCATACATGATTGTCAGCAGAAAGGTAGGGACATTAATTTTTGAGCTAGTGAGTCTGGATGGTGAAAAGCTCAGGAAGTTGGTAAATGGGTATAGACTGAAGCCCTATTATGAAAAGATGCTAGATGAAGGGAAAAGGGAATCATAATCCTTTTCTAGAGATGATTCAAAAACCAAAATCCGAGACCAAGAGCAGGAAACAGCACTAGATTCCAAAGAAATTAAAAATGGTAAGTAAAAAAGCTTAAAATTAGACTCCCCATGTGTAAATATGATAATGGCATGTACATATACTGAGTAGCCAAGTGGCAGCAGCGTGGCACAAGCGAGAAAGTCAAAGTTTCCCTGCCCATAAAAAAGGGGTGCATGGGTGTGAAAAGGAACTTGTCACATCACCATCACCTATTCTTGGCCCAACCATTAATAACCTTTGTAAATAGTGTGCATGGCATTGATGGTCATATAGCAAGGAGGAGATTGGGAAATCATGAAAAGTGGCTGCCCTTGGGAAATGTATAAGCAACAACCAAATGCTTCTCCATCAAAGGCCTAGTTTCCATATCGCCATTCAAAAATTCTATGTGCATGCTCGATTCCCTATCTACTAAACTCTGTTCCTTTCCTTGCCTTCTTATGCTCAACCCCTACACACCAGAAACACGTAACATGGTGTTGGAATTCAAATCTATGTCCTCCATTATATATAAGGAGGTGGAAAGTCATTTTGAATGGCTAGAAAGGATGGGGCTAAAGGAGTTCGCTGAGCTACCTTGGGAGGAGCTACATCAAAACTACAAGGCCATGGAGCAGATGGAGTAGAAATCCAACACCATCACGATTCCATTGGGGAGGAGAACGGTGTTCAATTCCCCTATATGTGGCAAATGTCTTCAAACTACCGGCTAAAGGAGAAGGAGACATCAAGCTCGCCCAACAAAGAAGACCCGATCAAGGACTTTAGCCTGTTGTTGGAAGGTAAGGCCAAAGAATTCAAAATTATAAGAACTCGAGATGAGGATAGGCATAAGCGTATGCGCTTTGTGGTGGAGATGATCAATATCACCAACAAGCTATACTGCATGTCCAAGAAAGCCTTTGGATTGGTAAAGGTAGTAGAGACATGGCGAGAGGTGGCTTGGGTGTAGAGGTGCTTTACAATAATATAAAAGACTAGATCAGGAAGGTCACCAACCCAAACACAAATACAAAGATTGCCCCTTACCTAATAGCACTCTTTAAAGCACAACCAAGAGATGCAAATGAGGAGGAGAGCAAAAAACAAGATGTTGGGCGAAGGGAGCAGATAGAGGCAAGATCCCAGCAAAAAGGGAGCTTCAAACAACCAATGTCCGAAAAGAATAGGATTTTTTAATTTGAGGAAAAGAAGAATGGCAAGAAGGGGAAGACAATAGAAGAAAAAAGAAACAAGAAGTTAAAGGAGGACTTTGTCTCGACATCAGCAAGTCAATATTTACACAGAAGCTAGAAGGGAAGTAAGAAACAATAACCTCAAAATAGGAACAACAAGAGGCCATAGGCACAAAATGCCTGCCATTGGGACAAACACCACAAAATGTTGTTCTCACGGAACCACTGCAAATGGAAGTACAAGATGATCTCCTTACACCCCGTTCTACAAATTTTTTGGTCCTTTGACACAAATTGGGTGTAGGGATGCCTCAATTATTTGCAAAGATGTATGGCAGATGGACTAAAGAAAATCACTTAATTGCATGTAGTGGTCACATAGGGAACATGATGCAATCATCCATGCCATCAGGATCCAACAAGAACCTCTATAGGAGGAGTTAGAGAGAAGGAGGAGGGAAGCAAGAAAGATGGAAAGAAATGCAAGGATATCTCCTGACACTTCAGAAAAACAAAGAAGAGACAAAAAGAGAAATAGTAGTGAAAAGAGGCACTTGCCAGGAACAAGGAGGCTAACACACAGCTGAAGGAGGAGATGGAGAGGGACAAGGAAAACCAAGCTAGGGTTGAGGGCCATATCTTCTTGATCAGAGAAGAGCACATTATTAAAATCATGAGATAGGTGCAGGCTAGGGTGGATAGAGACAAAGTGGAGCTAGTCCCCACGCAGAAGCTCGACTAACAATCCTGGATGCCGAAGAGTTTCCACCACCAAACGTTTATATGAACTAGAAGCAAAAAATATGGAAGAGTGGGAAAGCCATGCCATGGTGGACCTAAAGGAGGTGTGGGGTGAATATATGAAGAAACTCGCAAGGGCAATGCAACCCCCCACACATTCTTGCAAATAGATAGTTCCTTTCCAAAAGCACGATGAAAATACATATGGAGGATCTGGAAATCCGGACAAAAGAAGGCTGCTACTAGGAGCTGGCCTTACAAGAGACCTAGAGAGTGCTTCCCATATCCAAGGAGACAAGGGGGCATGACCCAATGAAGCAAACACCAGCAAGTAAAAGGTGAGGGGAAGTGGATGTAGGAGTAGCCTAAGGGGAAGGCTAAGGAGCTAGTATTATACAAGGGATTGTAAATGGATATAATCCCCGATGATGAGTTGTGAGAGTATGCCTAGACAGCCGCAAAAAAACTGGAAGAAAGGGAAGGACATGAGGTTGCTCTCAAACCACAGATCAAAGATCTGCAGGGTCTGGCGGTAGTGTACAAGGAGCAAAAAAGGTAGGATGGGTTGACAATAAAATCCCTCAAAAAGGAGATTGAGTCCACAACCCTTTCCAAGAACATAAGCAGAAAAGGAGGCAAAATGACGGTCAATGCGTTGAATGTCACCCTCCTAACAACAACTCGTGCAAATCTAAATAAGACACAAGATTAGCTGGACGCCACAAGAAGAACACAAGCAGAGGAGTTGAAGGCATCTAGATCCAACTCAAGAAGTGACAAGAGAAGGTGGAGATCATAGGAAGGCTCACATTGCCAAAATGTAGAGCAAAGATAAAATGATTGAAGATATCAAAGGGTGGGCAAAAAGGGATAAGAGGGAAAAAGAAGCCCTGCAGTAAAGACTCCAGGAGGAGAGGACACAAAAGAACATAGCTGTCTGGAAGGAAATGACCCTTTCTCACATGAAAAGTCTGATTTAGGTATCCAAGCAGGCAAGATTGATGCAATCGTCTAAATGGGATGATATTGCCAAATTTATGAGCCAGTTAGATGGGTCCCAAATAGAAAGACAACATGCACTTAGGTACTGGGTCAAAGGTTTCAAAAACGGGCAGTTGCTCTAGTTGGGCCTGGTAGTGCTCTACTAGTGCTTGGGCCTCTTGAGACATTTCTTCTCGAGGATGGCATTGGGATATGTGGCCAGCCGTTTCTGCCATTTGATGAGTTTTTGGGGGGCTGCATGGGGGAGTGGCAGTTTGGCAAGATGATCACTCCTAGAGGAGGAGGATGTGGTCTTTGTTGAGCCAGTGTGGATGCTAACCCGATCATCACCTTGGCCAACGTGGATGCTAACCTAATCATCACCTTGGCCAACGTGTTTAGAGCATTGTTTCTTTTAGGATGTGGCCCTCTTAGTTTGGCCTGCAACCATGCGACGACATTCAATGGGATACTAGATATCTTCCCATGTTAAATGCTCAACACACTGATGAGGGATGGCATTCATTCAACTCTGGAGTGAGAAATTGATTGCAAAGTACAATCCTTGTAGTAATGGTTGATTCCACATCCATGACATTGTGGTGCCAGTGGTGGCAGGTGCTTGTTTTGAGGGAATTCAACCACTCATGGGGTCCCTGGCATAGGAAACACAGGAGAGGTGTTTTCCCTACAGGTGTACCGATAATGTGCACAATGGGTTTAGGGTCCATGTGGAGCACCAGCAAAGGGAGATGAAGTGTTATGGGTGCCTCAAGGATGGCAGAGCACATGGGCTCCACATGTTTAGCAATGGACCTGGTTTGAATCTTTCCATGAGCAATAGGGTTTCCCTGGAAAGGAAATAGTTGGAATGGAAAGATTGGCACTGGAAAAGGTCATGGTGGTGGGGCTTTGTGTGAGTAGTTAGGTTCAGATGGTGCCACTAGTAAGGCTTGGGGTCTGAGAGGAGAAGAAGTTATTGTTATAAATGAGCTTTAGGTTGTCATTGGCGCGGTGGGCCAATTGCATAGAATAGCTTTCTTACATGTTGTCATCGAGAAAGATCACCCATTTGCACACCTGATCAAAGGTGGAGGGGTCTATGCAATTGGCGTGGTGGCCAATTGCATAGAATAGCTTTCTTACATGTCATCATCGAGAAAGATCGCCCATTTGCACGCCTGATCAAAGGTGGAGGGGTCCTTGACCAACATGTGGTCTTGTAGTCTTGGGTTGTGCAAGCCCAAGAGGAAATGATGCATTAATTGCTTGTCACTCAATTTTTTCCTCTCTTCGCAACACGAATCAAGGTACTTGATTCGTGTGCGATGTAGTCATGTAAGGTTTCCTTTGGGTTTTGTTCCAATTGAAACAGTTGGATGATGGGGCTCCATTTGGGTCCATAGTGTGTAAAGCCAAGAATGAAGTCCTCTCTCATTGCTTTAAAAGTGCCTGTGTGCCGAGGGTCCAAGGATTGGAACTATTGCACTGCCTTGCCTTCAAGGTTGAGTCCAACGAGATGGACTTTGGTTGCATCATCGAAAATTTCAAATGCTTGATAGATTTGGTTAAAGACCTCCATGTGGAATACAGGTCTCCAACTCCATGGATTTTTGATAGAAGATTGAAAATTTTTACCTACATAGGTTTTGTATATGATATTTGTGGGTGCAAGTGTTATGACACTTCCCTTCTTAGAGCTTGTGCTAAGCTCGGAATGTTAATTTGTGGCCCAAGGGGCGGTAGTGCAAGGGCGCAGGGTGGGAATAGATCCATGGATAGAGAAGAAGGTACGTGAGTGTGCTCGGAGCGTCTATCCATGTTAGGGTGCATGTATGGAGGGGCCCCACTAGATGAGGGCTCTTCAAAAATTGTTTCGCCCTCATGGTCAAACATGTGGTGTGGCAACCACATGTGAATGTGCAATTGGGGCTAGGGTGCCGCCGAATGGAATGGATGCACTACGGGCATGTAACCATGATCGAAAGCTATCCATGGTGTTGTGCAAGGAAGCTTAGAAAAGCTTTAATGTGTGTGTGCGGTCCCAAAATAGGAGTTTTGGCTCTCGTGTGCCTCGATGTGAACACACCATCAAGGTAAAAATGACCTTAATAGTTGGGGAGATACACTATAAGGATCTCTAAAGATTTAGAAATTTTGAAAAAAATGATTTTTTTTTTTGGGAAAGGTATGTCGGCAAATAAGCTGATATGGCCACACGCTTAGGTTGGTAGGTAAGGTTGGTGTGGTCATGGCTAAGGAAGGTGCAGCCATGGCAAATGTTTTTGAAAAAATGAAAAAAAAAGTTTTCTTTTCCAACACACTTAGGTTGGTATGCCCTTGGCTAAGGTTGGTACGATCGTGGTTAAGAAAGGTACGTTGTCGTGACGTGTGCGGTATAGCTGGGAAAGTACGAGACTTCTAGCTGTGAGAGCAGGTATCAAATCTAACAAGGAAATTTGCACACAAAATTTCCCAAGGAGTACTGGACATCTCCAATTTCCATGACATATACATGTGTCGAATCACCTCAATACATCCTTGAATTCATCCTGATGATTGCACATAATTGCGTATCAAGTGCTTGTCCCTTTATTCACTGACTCCTTTCTCCAAATCCTTTGAACCAATCACATGTAGGCATAACATAACCTTCAATTTTTTCCAACATACATGTGACCATTTACATTCTTTACATCCAGTGCCATCAAAACCATTATATCAAGATGCTCTTTATCACCTGAAAACCTGCCTTAATATTCTAACATTTCACAAGTAAAAGATAGCATTCGGCATAGCTATAACATACTCGTAATTTCCAAATTACAATCGAGTTGGAAGTAAGATCATTTTCCCTCGACTTAAATGTATTTTTGTTACCTTACAAATCTCCGAGCTCCAAATCCTTTAGCTTTTTTCCCAAAATCTCTCTATTCATTTCCAAATTCCTTTTTATATATGGGATATACGATTCTCTCAAATCGTATAGAGTGAAAGTAATTTTAAAGGAAATAAAAAAAAAAGTCACTTAACTGAAGGTTTACAAGCGTGGAATCTCTTGATTTATTTCACTAATCGCGAAGCTGTGCGCTGCCGACTGTTCGATGAAGGTCGTGAAAAAAAACGAAGAGCATCTCTCTTTATAGTACTCAAAATTCCCTTCAAATCTAACACCTACAAGGCACGAACAGTATATGTATTCTTGAAATAAAAATCACTGGTCGATTGGGCACTGGTTCCCCTTTTCTGCAGAAATTTTTCCTCTCTGATATTCGCCGCCCCCTACTCTCTGGTTTTCTTGTTTTTTCCCGCAAGAGATGCGGCGTTGCATCACCTTTCTCAGCTTATAATCCGGAAATTCCCCATTTAAAAAGCTGCGCTCGAATCTCCTTTGCCCATTATCTAGCAAATTCCAATAAAAAGAAATACATTTCTTTTTACTCCACGTAAGCTGCCACCCTAGTGTAATACTCCTAACCTTAGCATTAAGGTAAGGTTCTCAATGCAAGGTAGTTCATCTAATTTTATTCCCCGGCATTCAATAAATTCTTCAGCACTATAATGTCCATTGAATCTCCATTACTCTTGATGCCTCCGTAGTTTATAAATCATCATATCGGCCATGTGATTTATAGAATCCCCAATTGTTCATTCAAGTATTTTCCCATGTCTTCATAAATACATTTCTTTGTGCATTGGCATGCCCTCATGTTTGCATTCCATAAGAGGTATTCACTGATTTGACCCAATCGATACCATTTAAAAGCTACCACACATTATGCACATGGGAAGCCATTAACATCATTAACTTATCCCTTTGGCGTGCCACTCATACCATCATATATAACTGGATGTTTCTAACTTACCCATGGGCTCTGAGTAACAGCAGAACCATCACCCTCCACACTCATATACAAAAACTCCTAGATCTGGCTCAGCCTCAGCTTGTCTTATTGAACCTCATATACAATATGAACATATGTACATGGCATCATATAATGACTCGTCATGGCACTTAACCCCATGCATCTGGATGTGTATTTGATGGCCTCACATGCACGGTTTCACACCATAGACGTGCCATGGCACGACATCCACCCCCTCTAAACCTGCACATCCTCTGGTATGTGCCAAATCATCATCAAGGTCCACATATAACTGGATGTCGTCTTCATCTTCTGCACTTCCAGGAAGATCATCCTCTTCCTCTTCAATCATATCCATACTACCACTGTCAAGCCTCTCATCCTGAGTCTCTTGTGAATCAAAAGGATCACTATCATACCTTCTTTTAAATATCTTGATTCTTTTGCCTGCCACAAGATTCTTTATTTCTGTTCCATCAAGCTCACACAAAGTATACGTGGCATTTCCATGCACATGCTTGACAATGTAAGGGCCAAACCATATTTTTGCAAATTTTCTTTGAACAGTGAATTGGTTGTCAAGGCTACTGTCATACATTAGAACCCAATCACCTTCTTCAATAGGTTTTGGCCGGAGTCTGTGTCTACTATCAAATCTTTCTTTATTTTTCAACCTTGCATCTTTCAAGCGAGCTTTAGCAAGCTCTACATCTCCAGGCCTCCTCTCCAACTGTCTTATTCGCAATGCAAGGAGGTCATCTCTGCTCAATCCTTCCACCCAGGGCAATACATTCCAAGTTAGAACTACTTCTTCAACTGGCATCACTGGCTTCTGACCATACATTAATTCTGCAGGCATGTATCCTGTCTCACTGAGCTATGAGTTGTACGGTCAGCCCACAAGGCATATGGTAGCAGCTTTGGCCACTCTCGCATTCTTTCTCTACATGCCTTAGCCAGAGCTTTAATGATTGGAGGATGTCCTCGCTCACTTTTCCCATTTCCCTCAGGATTGTAAGCACATGTTAGGGACAGTTTGATACCAATTCTAGAGAAGAATTCCCTTGCTTCTTCAACATCTAGCTCACCCCTATCTGCTGTTATTTTCCCAATACAACCATATCGGCAGATCACATCTTCCAAGAGAAATTTGCATACTGTTTCCGTACTCTTTGTTCTAAGAGCACGTCCTTCTACCTGATTTGTTAAATCTTCTCTTGCAAGTGCTATATACCGCATCTGCCAAATTCCCAAAGGCATTGTAACTAGATCCACTACCCATTTATAGTGTATGGCAGGTGGGTAGGTTGGTTGCAAGCCATCACGATGCCGCACATTTGAGTACATTTGGCATACCATGCATGTTTCCACATATTGGGAAATATCCTTGTACATTCCTCTCCACCAATATTTTTCCTTTATTTTGGTAAAGGTGGCCCACACACTTCTATGTCCAGCCCAGAGACTCTCATGGAATTCTTTCACAAGCTTTCCTTGAGTCTCTTTATCACATATGACTCTCTGTGGCATAGCATTCCTCTGCTTAGGATGCTTCCAGAGATACCCATCCTTTAGGAAATAACCATATGCTTTTCTGCGGATCCTCTTAAATTCTGAGTCAGACCAATTTTCTTGCCTTGTCAGAGTACTCAAATATTGACCAATAAGCAACCAATCTCCTTCATATATTTCCTCAATAAAAGACTCAAGTGCATTTGATAGGCAAATATGGTCCCCTTTTGCATATGCTGTAGTATAGAACTTTGTACCCACATCATCAAGGTCACTAATCATCTCTTTCTCATCTTCATACCTGGCTCTTGATAGCATATCTGCAAACTGGATTATCTTTTCCCGCAATATGCTCAAACTCAGGATTTAGTGACTTGATATAAGCAATCCACCTAAGCATAGCAATATCTGGAGTGGTACAACTTGCTATCATCCCAAGAAGTGGCAAGCAATCAGTTTCCACAAGTACAGATGCCCCAATAAGATATTCTTTTTCACATTTTAGAGCAGTGACTATCCCCCATAACTCTCTCTTGATCTGTGGATACTTTCGTTGCCGAAAGCTTAATACCTTTGCTCCAAATCTAATTACATACCTATGATCATCCTCATCATCTTGCCCTACTGCCCATCCTATCCCAGTAGGACTAGTATCAACTGTAACAATCACAGGCCTGCCACACTCATAATCTGCCTTTCTCAAAGTGGGTGATGATTGGAGCAAATATTTCAGCTTCCGCATAGCTTTAATATGTACTGCACTCCACAGAAATTTTTGATTTTTCCTCAAAAGTTGATAAAGAGGATCTGCTACATGTGCATAATGTGGGATCCAAATAACATAAAAGACACATGCTCCAAGAAATCTCCTCAGCTCTATAACATTAATGCATGTTTCCTTCATTCTTTGTATTGCATCTATCTTGGCTGGACAAGGTCGGCGTCCACTAGTACTACAAAGATGTCCCACTATTAGCACTTCACCAACTCCAAACACTGATTTCAGCCCAGATAAAGTAAGATTCACTTCTTCAAGCCTGGCTAGAATCATGTCACAATCCTTTATATGATTTGCCACAAACTTGCGACACCCCTTTGAATCCAAATCTCCATCTTTGTCTTTCTCATCACAGCCCTTTATTGGCACATCATCCAAAAATGGCATAGTTTTTTGTGGTATGAAGTCTCGTAAGACTTTATTCATTCCATTCATCATATGTGCCACTGAATTGGTGGCTCCCTGTGGTAAGGTACACATCCTTACTAATCCCAAAGGAGTTCTCATTGTGGTCAAGTCCCTGCTTTGAATATCCAGCTGGAACTGATCATATCCCGAATACAGATCACCCATAGAATATATAGCTTTCCCTGCAAATGCTTCTGCAAACTCATCTACAATCGGACCTGCTCCCACATTCCTGATTGTGACTTTGTTTACAGGTTGCATGTCTTGAATAAAGCGCAATGTCCCATTTTTCTTTGGTACAGTAAACCATCTGTTAGAATATGGGGCACATGATGGCTCCAAGATTCCCATCCTTATCTTTTCTTTTAGTAATTCCATCAACTTTGGCAAGAGAGCCTTTGGTACTGGAATTGGCCGCAGGTTCCAGGGCACATGTGGAACAGTAAAGATCACCATTGGTGCTGTTACACTTGGATCAACACAGCCTATCTCATGCGGCTGAAAAGCAAAGGCTTTCCCATGTTTTACAAGCATCTCCTCAAAGCATTCCCTTTCAACTGGCAACAGAAAATCCTTCTCACCAATCTTCAGCTCTTTTAGAGTTTCTTGAGTAAATTTATGCCCAATTTTCTTTGGATCTCCAAGATTTGGTTGCATAGAAGCTTCATCTATCTTCTCTTTGCTTCCTGGTGGCAAGGGCAAGGCAACTGGTTTCACCTTCTTTACAACCGTTTTGTACTTTGTATCAACATGAGCATCCATCTCACAATTCATGTTTTTACATTCCACCCCCTCAAATTCCTGGATTATATCATACATCTCCACAGATGACACCTCTATCATTTCATTTCCACCCTGTAAGCATGCTCTTCCCATATCAAAAAGCACATCCATAGTATCTACAAATGACACCTCATCAAGCACCCCTGAAATAAACTCATTCTTCCCCAAAAGACCACACTGCTCAAAACTTTTTTGTTCATTTTGTATATGTTTTCACATGCCACGCTTCAAATCCTTGCTTTTTACAAAAACCAGTGACCCATAGCTGGAAAATCCTTGAAAATTTGCTGAAAAACTATTTACATTGATTGAGTCCTGCGAGAACTCATTTTTCCTTGTACCATTGGAATCCCGCCTTACAATGGCACCTGGCCAAAATCCCTCATCTCCCTGTAATTCATGAATTCTCTATTTATCTTTGGAAGTGACTGTGCCCGAAGAGACTCACGATTCCTTTCATGGTTAATACAAACTGTCAAAAACTGAACAGCTTTTTTGCCATCTTTACTCCTTATTCTTGCATATGCTGAACCATCATCCAAAACCTTTGTTTCCATCCTTACAGCTGTAATGTAGGGTTGCCCAAGAATGAGGGGATATGATGACATCTCCTGAACAAAGAAGTTCTGATCATCCTTCACATCCCCTATAGTTACCCTTACATTTGGACATGCTGCATAAAGCTCTCCAGATGAGTTATTAGCTGCCTTAATCATCCACCCATGATCCACATCCATTGGCCACTTACATTTGTTGTAGAGATTTTTAGCCATAAGATTTATTTCAGATCCATGATCAATTAGAGCGACATATGGCTCTTCCAAATCACCTATCTTGACAAGGGTTTCAGTGGTTGCTCTTGCCCAATGGCTCCTGGAGTAATGACTCTTTGTAAGAACTTCTTTTTCATCATCCTCTTCCACAAAGCGCACTTGTCGTGCCCCATCAGCAGAGTGATTACATTCCACCACATTTTCTCTCTCTTCCTTTTTCTGTACCTGTACTCCATGAGTTTTGGAAGTGCTTGCCTCCCCTTGTGATGGAATAGATTCAATTATGGACTGCCTTTTCCTTCGTATAATATCAATTATCTCATCATGAAATTCTTTCTTTGCAATCCCCAAGACTTCCCCTAGTGTAAATTCCACCCTGCTGTTTAGAATCCTCTCTTCAAGCACCTTTTTGAGATCTGTTGCAACTTCAATATCAGATTGAAGTTTGTAGAGTGGACTTTTCCCTTTACCCTTCTCCTTCATTTTTGCTGGCACTTCTTCCATTGAAACATCCTGTGGAGGTCTGCTATGCTGTGGAGGCATATGTGATGGCCCAGGATCCTTCTTTTCACTTCCACGTGTAACTCTTTTTGATGGCCCTCCTTCCTCATTTTCCCTTTTACGCTTCTCCTCTACCTGTGCCTCATTATTTTGGCATTTGGCAATATAGGCATGAATAGATAAAGAATCCACAGGCTCCTCCCAGCCAGTCTCAAGACGTATACAATCACCTGCTTCATGCAAAGCTTGCTTTGACACTTTCTTTGACGCAATTAATTCCATTGTTGATGGCCAAAAATCCTCATTCTCATAATCCTCATCATTCTCAAATCCCTGCTTTAATTGACCAACCTTTAATCCATAGGTTGCTGCCTCAACCATAGAAATGGCATGACTGGCAGCCATATCCTCTACCAGCTTTTTCATCCCTCCTTTCCCAAAGTTTGTGCTCAATGGAAGACCAGTCTCTGTAAGATGGATTTTCCCATCTTTGAAAAACACAAGTTGATTTTTAAGAGCTTCTTTATAGCTAGCACAATCCTTCTTTGCATGTTCTGGGTCATCACACCATATGCATCTATATGTAAACCCTTCTTTGCTTTGAGGCCTTTGCATAGAAGCCTGCCCCAATGGTAGACCTTTTTCTTCAATCCTGGACATCTTCAATTTTAGGTCACGCATACCCTTGATAAGCTCATCCATCGGCCCATCTATCTTTGGAATTGTAGCAGCTGGTTTGGGTAGATTCTCAGGGGTGACAGCAGTTATGGGGGTTGTAGAGCCCATCACCATTTTATCCCTCCTCCGCTGCTGCCGCTTTGCTAACATAGTGACTGCATCCTCAACATCATTCCAATCACTCTTTAATCCCTGCTCTGTATCCTTATCCTCAAGGAGGATTTCCAATTTCTCCTGGAGATCTTTCCCAGCTGCTTGTAAGAAGAGCTCTGTTTTTTCTCGGTCCAAAGTTGCACGCTCTATCCTTGACAGCTGGGCATAGCGCTTCTCAAACTCTCTTAGCAATTCTGTGGCAGAAATTCCCATTTTAGGTTTTGTGACCCATTCCAAGAAAGTTCGTTTGGTCACTCGCTCAGAATCCTCCATGAAATATTCATCCTTTAAAGCAAGCTTGAACTCCTCCCAATTTCTGCCACCATGTGCTGTCTGCAATCCTCTTATGCGCTCTCTTATTTCAGGAACACATACCAGCTCGAAACTTCGAACCATATCCTCCTCAGTCACCCTGTTTAGCTCCATCTCCTTTATATAATTGCGCAGGTACTTTGTAATGTCCTTCCCATCAAATTGATCCATCTTTCTCACAATTGATTATAATGCTTTGGTCGTGGAAATTTGTCCTCTCTCAGCAGCTTGTTGCTGTTGCATGTACATGGTAAACATCTGAAACATCTGCATAACCCCAGGGTCAAAATGAACCCCCTGACCCTCAGAATTCTCAGCCATAGCTTCTCTGTATATTTCACCACACTCTCACCCCAGCAGTTTCACGTCGGGTTCACCAAAAATCTGTCGTGACGTGTGCGGTATAGCTGGGAAAGTACGAGACTTCTAGCTGTGAGAGTAGGTATCAAATCTAACAAGGAAATTTGCACACAAAATTTCCCAAGGAGTACTGGACATCTCCAATTTCCATGACATATACATGTGTCGAATCACCTCAATACATCCTTGAATTCATCCTGATGATTGCACATAATTGCGTATCAAGTGCTTGTCCCTTTATTCACTGACTCCTTTCTCCAAATCCTTTGAACCAATCACATGTAGGCATAACATAACCTTCAATTTTTTCCAACATACATGTGACCATTTACATTCTTTACATCCAGTGCCATCGAAACCATTATATCAAGATGCTCTTTATCACCTGAAAACCTGCCTTAATATTCTAACATTTCACAAGTAAAAGATAGCATTCGGCATAGCTATAACATACTCGTAATTTCCAAATTACAATCGAGTTGGAAGTAAGATCATTTTCCCTCGACTTAAATGTATTTTTGTTACCTTACAAATCTCCGAGCTCCAAATCCTTTAGCTTTTTTCCCAAAATCTCTCTATTCATTTCCAAATTCCTTTTTATATATGGGATATACGATTCTCTCAAATCGTATAGAGTGAAAGTAATTTTAAAGGAAATTAAAAAAAAAGTCACTTAACTGAAGGTTTACAAGCGTGGAATCTCTTGATTTATTTCACTAATCGCGAAGCTGTGCGCTGCCGACTGTTCTCGATGAAGGTCGTGAAAAAAAACGAAGAGCATCTCTCTTTATAGTACTCAAAATTCCCTTCAAATCTAACACCTACAAGGCACGAACAGTATATGTATTCTTGAAATAAAAATCACTGGTCGATTGGGCACTGGTTCCCCTTTTCTGCAGAAATTTTTCCTCTCTGATATTCGCCGCCCCCTACTCTCTGGTTCTCTTGTTTTTTCCCGCAAGAGATGCGGCGTTGCATCACCTTTCTCAGCTTATAATCCGGAAATTCCCCATTTAAAAAGCTGCGCTCGAATCTCCTTTGCCCATTATCTAGCAAATTCCAATAAAAAGAAATACATTTCTTTTTACTCCACGTAAGCTGCCACCCTAGTGTAATACTCCTAACCTTAGCATTAAGGTAAGGTTCTCAATGCAAGGTAGTTCATCTAATTTTATTCCCCGGCATTCAATAAATTCTTCGGCACTATAATGTCCATTGAATCTCCATTACTCTTGATGCCTCCGTAGTTTATAAATCATCATATCGGCCATGTGATTTATAGAATCCCCAATTGTTCATTCAAGTATTTTCCCATGTCTTCATAAATACATTTCTTTGTGCATTGGCATGCCCTCATGTTTGCATTCCATAAGAGGTATTCACTGATTTGACCCAATCGATACCATTTAAAAGCTACCACACATTATGCACATGGGAAGCCATTAACATCATTAACTTATCCCTTTGGCGTGCCACTCATACCATCATATATAACTGGATGTTTCTAACTTACCCATGGGCTCTGAGTAACAGCAGAACCATCACCCTCCACACTCATATACAAAAACTCCTAGATCTGGCTCAGCCTCAGCTTGTCTTATTGAACCTCATATACAATATGAACATATGTACATGGCATCATATAATGACTCGTCATGGCACTTAACCCCATGCATCTGGATGTGTATTTGATGGCCTCACATGCACGATTTCACACCATAGACGTGCCATGGCACGACAACGTACATGGCCAAAAAAAGTAAATTTGTTTTTAAAAAATTGGGACTGTACATCTGTACACTTAGGTTGGTACACCCATGGCTAGGTTGGGACGACCGTGGCTAAGGAAGGTACGGTCATTACAACTTCAAAAATCTTTTTTGGATGGTACATCGGTACGCTTAGGTTGGTATGGCCATACGCTTAAGTTGTAACGTCTATGGCCATACGCTTAAGATGTAATGCTTAAGTTGTAACGTCTTAGGTTGGTGGTACAGCCATGCTAAGGAAGGTATGGTCGTGATAATTTGAAAAAAAATGAAAAAAAAATCAAGATGGTATGTTCGTACACTTAGGTTGGTACAACGCTTAGGTTGGTATGGTCGTGGCTAGGTTGGTACGACGGTGGCTAAGGAAGGTACGATTGGTTTTTTTTTTTGAAAGAAAAAGTTTCCTTTCAGGACGTTACATCCGTAGGCTTAGGTTGGTACAACTGTATGCTTAGGTTGGTATGCTCATGGCTAGGATGGTATGGCCGTGGTTTTTTTTTTTAAGTTTTTTTTTTATATGGCCATACTCTTCGAAGCATATGCCCATGGCCTTAGGTGTGAATGACCGTGGCAAGTTTAAAATTTGAATTTGAATTTCAAATTTGAGAGAGAAGTGAGTGGAAGACAACTAAGATCCCCTCATTAATGCAAGGTAGGTGGGAAAAGGCTAAACTTAAGGGTTACCTCTAAATTAGTAGATTTTGACTAATTTATAGGTACTTTAGCTAATGATTAATCTTCTTAATCCCACTATTAATCACCTTTCACCCCTCTTCTTTGCCCTCTAATTACTCCTAAATGGTGAGGAGCATCAATACACGCGAGTGCTTTATTAAGAAAAACTAAATTCCTTTACAAAATTAAAAACTATTTTCTTTAAACCATCTCATAGTACATTACAGTATATATCGTTACACAATCCCACTACATGCATTTACAACATGAAATATATTCGATCTCATCTTCAATAAGATTCATCCTTGCCAAACGATCAACATCAATATCCATTTGATCAATTTGTAAGGCTACCATTAAATTTATTCCACTATCGATATTCTGTCCATTGATAATGGTATCGATGTCCTGATCATCCTCATCAACATCACCATCATCCTCAATGGTAGGGTCATTCTCATGATCATGAGAAATGGCACGCTCATCCTCATTATCATGATCATCTCTTATTTCTTGATCATCGATCACAACATCTTCATTGGCATATTCGACATCTTCATTGCGGCTTGTTACATCCTCCATATGCTCCATATCAGTGAATGTATTATACATCACTTTGGAACGTCCTTATCAACATCACCATCATCCTCAATGGTAGGGTCATTCTCATGATCATGAGAAATGGCACGCTCATCCTCATTATCATGATCATCTCTTATTTCTTGATCATCGATCACAACATCTTCATTGGCATGTTCGACATCATCTTCATTGCGGCTTGTTACATCCTCCATATGCTCCATATCAGTGAATGTATTATACATCACGTTGGAACGTGGTGCAATAGGGATGATGTACCACCATTTAATGTTATGCACCATTGGCAGATAGATAACCTACTCAAATACACATACTGCAGTAATTAATTAGCATATCAAAAGTCAAGGGGTACGCGAGCTTAGATTTATATGTACATGAAACACATTAGTAAAAAAATGCATACCTGCTCACATTGTTGTGGCAATACGAGCCTATCTTTCTTTGTTTGCCAAAACTTTGTAGAGTCAATAGTTACATAGCCACTTGCATGGCGTTTTATCATTGCATTAGGCCCTTTTTCCACCACGTTCATTTGCCATTTGACATCCAAAACATACACAAAGAAGCGACGAAAGTCAAGCCTAAATATGTCTTGGATTGTGCCACAATAATCATCCATTTTTCCATTAGCTCCCTCAAAGCTACTAATGACACCGCAATCTTGTGTATTCCTCTTTTCATCAATTCTGTGTTCGAAAATGCTTGCCTTCACACCATATAGCATTGAACATAGTGCACTAGACCAAAATAGAAGCAATATTTGTGTAAGCAATGTGAATAAATATTAAAAGCAAATCACTTACAACTAATGCAAAACATTAGTTCTATGTACCTTTAACATGCATCCTCGTGCGTACTCCCATTCTTCTGCCGTGATAGGCAGCCCCTCGTTGCTCTCTGCTCTCTCCATTTCCTAATGCAACCAATCAACATGGATATCATTCGGAAGTATTGCTAGATGCTTAGGGTACGCCTTACGAGAGCCATGTTGCCTCCGAAAGAGAGCTCTTTCTACTTGCCTTTTTGTCTTTGCATCCTCATATCTTGTAACCCATCTGCTCATCATCATATCACTATTAAGGATGCAAGTGAAATTGAGATCATCAATCAATGTTCTGTCAATTACTTTACTTTGTCCTTTTCCTTGAGGCACAATAGAGGTCATCCTCAAGTCCTCTTCATTGCTCCATAGTCATGGCAAAGAGCTGTCCACCTGACCAAGAAATTCTAAAATATATACAAGAGACTCTTGTATCAACCAACCCTCGGCCATGCTTCCTTCGGGCCTTGCACTTTGCCTCACAAAGTCTTTTAAGGTCTTCATGAAGCGCTCTAGGAAGAACACCCAACGTGCATGCACAGTGCCACATAAAGCAATTTTGTCCACTAAATGCACAATGAGATATAGTTGACTTGTGAGAATGGTTCGCGGAAAAGTCTCCTCTACCAAACAAACCACCTCCACTTCCATAACACGTGCATCATCCAATGTGGCTGGATCAATTGCTTTGGAACTAACATATCTGAAAAATAAATGAATAGTACGTTATACCTCATGCACGTTCATTTTGCAAGGTATAATGAAGGGTGATCTGACATGGGTTTTACATACCTCATAAGCTCGCCCATCTTATAAATACATTTTTTCAAACTCTTATTTGCACAATGGTCGATGCTAGTAGGTAGTATGAACTGTGCACATAAGAGCACATGTATGTATGGTTTATCACATTACAAAATTTAATTTCAATGTACAAGACTTGGAAAACACTTACTTGGAGCATCTTGTGCCAATCGTGGGACTTCAACCCATATAGTTGCTCAAAGCCTCTTTTCTTAGTGGTTGTAAAGGCTCCCTTCAATGATCTCATGCATCCAGTGGGAGTACGCAAAGTGGTGATGGCCTGATTTACCTGCTTCTCCTCTTTCTTTGATATAATCCATGGTATAGGCGGAAGACGAACGTGCCCACCCTCCTCTTGTGTGGCCAAGCTTGACGCATACGTCCTGCGACCCGCAAGTCCTCCCGTACGCTAACATTGTCTAGTTTACCAATAACATGTTCCCAAATACCAGATCCCACATTCTTGAAGATGTGCATGGGATCAAGAAGATTTTTGATCTTAAGATGGGTCCAATATGGTAGCCGAAAAAAATGGAGTAACTACACAAGGGATTGCTCTATGTGATCTTTAATCGAATTAGAGACTACACAAAACAAGATTGAAAAACATTACTGTACCTGTTCATGCCATCTGGAGGAAGAACATTTGTAGACTCCCAAATACGCTTCCAATCTTTTGCACAAAGTGTTTGTGGAGGAATGTTACTCTTACTAGCAGCATATTTAGGATGATCTGACAGGAGAAATCGATGATGATTATCGAATATGGTCTTACACAAACCGTCAGCATACTCATGTACTAAAACGAAGGGCCACAAATAGGACATGCATGTTTACCCAATGTTTTCAAACCTGTTAAAATATAAATATAAGTTAGAATAATAAAGTCAATAGTTATAATTAATATAGCCAATAGTATTAGAGTAGGGAGGTAATTAGAATTCTTACGAGAACAATCGCTGTATCCTAGAAAGTCATGCATTATCCACATCAACACTTCTTTTAAGTCGAAGTGCGAGAGGAGGGAGGCCTACTAATGTCCACCACCGCAACACCTCTCCATAGTTCCTCTAACTCATCAATCAACGGTTCGAGATAAACATCCATATCCAGGTCACTCCACTGCCGTCTATGCGTGCGAGTCCGACGAGACGGCATGCAGCTTCTCCTCTTCCACGCCCACCGAGGAGACATACCTCGTCCCAGACACACTCACGCACACCCTTCCAGGCACCGTCACATTAGGGCTCACATCCACCATCACGTACTCCCTCAGAGCCACCGTCACGTCAGGGCTCAAAGCCACCGTCACGTAGACAATCCCCCAGTCGGTCGTGACTCCACCCACAGCAGTAGGAAGAGTGAGAGTGGAGGATGCGGTGGGTGCTTTGGTGGGGGAGGTAGTAGGGCACGCGGTGAGAGAGGAGATAGAGGGAGAAGAGTTATAGGAGACAGTGAGGATGAGGAGGAGATGAGAGAGGTGGAGGGAGTGATCTGCTATGATGTAATGGATAGGGGCGGGATAGTGATGGATGTGAGGGGGAAAGAGGTAATGGAGTACATGCGTGGGGTCGTATCAAACTTGTATAGAAATTGTTTTATTAGATTTAAAGATCAAAATAGCCGATTAGTTGGGGAGGTGATAGATGTTGTACATAGTCGGTACCCCAATCCCCCACATGCGACATTCTCGGCGGATGTATGGAGAAGGACGCGAATAAGGGAGATCTTAAGTAATAAAATATCTCACCTTAAGAAACTCGTGTACGATGATGGGCTAAATGTAGCTGCGGGTGGCTATCCTGCTGAGAAACCTGCGCCACTGCGCACAAACGCGAGTGGAAGGAGGCAAAGAAACGAGCAGAGGGTGGCGTGAAGAGTAGGCAGCATGTGGAGGCACGATGGATCCAGATGGAGACCATTGGATCTTTGCATTTTGGATCTGGCGGCGTCGAGTCATGGGAGGCAGAGTTTGTAAGTATCTTGCCACTTTATTTGATTGTTTCTTAATTCATTGATTCTATGATTGTTTTATTCTTACAAATTGTGTTGATTATGATACAGCGCGACGGGTTACGGGGAGGAAGCCCATAGCCCACGATACTGGGTATGCTCACCGGCATAGCAGACATGACACGTGGGCCCTCTTCAGAGCCGAGGGACATATTACGAACGTGCAGTTTGAGATGGCTATGAGACATACGGTCAGGCACAAGCTGCTGCTGCACCTGCTGATGATCCACCCGCCGCCACTGTAGAGGGTGGACGTGAGCACTACTCATCGGACATTCTGGCCGATGTGAGCTCATCTGATCATGGAGGGAGCAGCGAGTCATCATCTGGGTCTAAGTAGTACTCAGACTTATAGTATCACATTCCATATTGAGGATGTGGTTGTATATATATTTTTGTAACTGAAGCCATGGGCTACTTCGACATATGGACTCCCTTGTATATATATGCACATAAAATTTTGATAGTAATATTGAATCGTGAATTGATAGTATTGCATTCATGTCTGTCTTGAATCGTGTATTAACAATGTATGCATTCATGTCGTTCTTGTCTTAAATCTTCCTCGTGGATGGTGCAATGCACCCAAAAAAACAAATCCAGAGAGTGTTATTGGGTGCTAGAATGCTGGAACAGCATTCAGGTACCAAATAGCACTCTCTGGATTTTTTTTTTGCTCTCTATTCCCGTGTATAGACGCGTCAACTCTGCTGCAAAGTCGCATGTATATACGCGGATATCTAGGAAATACGTGTGTATATACGTGGATACTCTACGAAATACGCATGTATATACGCGGATACACTATGAAATGTGCGTGTATAAGCGTATACACCCTCGTATCAGTGCGTCTAAGTGTAGCTAAACTGACAAAACGCATGTATACGCTTGCGTATCAGCGTGGTTAAATGCTTCTATACACGCGCTTTTACACGCATGTCTCTGGCCGCCGTGGTGATACACGCGCTGATACACAAGCCCGTTACTTTTTTTCCACAAGTCATTTTTAGCGGTTAGGAGCGTGGGTATGAGCCCGATCCCTTGTAGTGCCTCTCTTATATGAAGATCATTTGGTAGAAGACGATTACATTGGTAACCTAATCACTCAAGCAAGAGGGAGAGAAGAAGAAACAGGGAAGCATGTGAGAACAAGTAATTATCACTAATCACTCCCAAACCCTAACCCTCAGCACACCACATATGCTAGATTAGAGTTGGAAGAGAGAGACAGACTGAACACTCCACTTATATTGCACAAATGGGAGAATGAGTTATAAATAAGAGAAATTGGCTTTTATAGTTCCAAACCATTTCCCACTAGGCCGCCCTGACACACGGGGTGCTCAAAACATAGTTACAAGGCTTTTCTCTATGGTTTTCTCAACTGACCAAGATCCTCTTATCTGTTCTTCAAAGCTCCATACTTGGGAGCATATTTAGGGCATTTTCCTCATCAAATGACAGGATTTATAATATAGTACCAATGCCCACTACATAAGTATGCGTACATAGGTGTCATAGGAATGTGTTAACTAATATGTGGTTAACACTTAGCAAGACGACCTAAGATAATTGACCAATCATGTTCATAATTTATTTTTCTTGTTACTCCACCCACTCATTCTTCTTTTGACCACCTTGAGGGACTTATGTCTCTTTAATGGAAACTTGTTTTGATGCATCCTTATTTTTTGCAGACTTTCAAATTTGGTCTTTGGAAGAACGAATCCCTTCTGTTCCTCGAAACTACTCTATAGCAAGAACCTCTCTACGGGAAGAGCCCTTGAGGTGAGAAGTGCCTCTTCGCTCTTGAAAACTAGGATAAAGTTGTGCTGCAGGAACTAATCGAGGGGGCATTAAAATGCCAAAGTTCCCTTTTCTTTGACTAGAATTGGAAGATTAACCCCCAACATCATGCTTTGTAGTCTTTGACCTCTTGTTGGAGTGAACAAGTTGAGACTGGGAGGCCATTTCTTGTGAGAACTAGACAAAGAGACAAAAAGATGCTTCTTAGTAATAAAAGTTTTTAAAGTTTAAATAGCATGAAATGAATACACCTTAACAAGTAGGGATTCCAAAAACCAACTTAAACAACATGGCTTCTAGATGGGGATCCTAGAATTTAACTTAAACAACATGGCTTCCAGATGGGATGGATAAAGAAGCCAAGGTGTTTTTCCTTTATCACAATTTGGACTTAGATTTTAGACTAGAAATGACCTTTTGCAAAAGATTAGGTTCCTTCACAATGATTGGGTCAAAGGCATTAAGGCAAGGAACAAGGAAGATGAGAATTTTTTGCTTGATCTTTGTGACAAATGTGGTTTGCAAACCAAGAAGAAAGGTGCAAATCAAAATCCCACCACAAAGGGCCATGTCCACTTCTTTCAGCTTTCTTTTTGGGATGGTGAAGTTTGAGATTTACAAGAAGAGATTAAAAGAGTGAGTTTGGGTATGACATCATACCCATCCGGCACCCGATGAGGGTGAAACTTTGCAAGTGGATCCATGGGGCTTCTCTCTCCTTACTTACAAAGTTTCATCCTCATCGAGTGCTGAATGGGTGTGACGGTGTGTTGTCACCCTCTCTTTTTGGCATATGGCCCAAGGGGTCCTCTATGCAAAAAAGAGTCTCATAATCCTAATTCTTTTCAAGATCTAGAAGGACATGCATAGTAGAACAAGTAACCCAATGAGCTACTATGTAATATTTTTAACATGAAATTATTATTTGTACATGATACTCATGATCTAGTCTTTTTAAATAACACTCACTGATGAAATGGTCTTTTTGACATGATCTTCATGATGTAAAACTATTTTTAAGACCATATTAGGGGGTTTGGGAAAATCCCATTACTTTGGGAATTTTCCTTTCAGCCTAATTTTTGGTGTATCTTGAGCATACCAATTCCAAAGTTGTCGAAGAATGCGGATTTAGAACCTACCCTTGAATAGCTTTCCAAAAATGTCACATAAGGAGATTTTAACAAAATCTTAAGAGGGTGCTATTTTTTAATCTTGCAAAATAGGAATTGGGATTTTCCCAAACTCCCTAATATGGTTTTTTTTTCATACAACGATGTTATTGACATGAAATTATCATCTTGCCGTCGTGATACTCATGATATAATCTCTTTAAATGACACTCAATGATGTAATGGTCTTTTTGACATGATCTTCATGATATAAAACTATTTTTCATGTAATGATATTAATGGCATGATACTCATGATATGACTATCTTTAACGAAATGTTAAACTAGTTGGCAAGTTGAAGGTCCAAAAATCCTAATGTCCCTAGTAAGGTAGATTTACCAACTACCAATCTCCCTAAATACATAACATATAGTGGCAATTAATGTCATTGAAAAAAATATGTAGTGGTAAATATCATTGCACAAAATATTTACAAACATTTATTTGAGCGTGTATAAAAGAAAGAATGTGTGAATTGATGCTCTTTAATGAGCTTCACAATATTATTTGCATCTATCAATGTAGGTTGTGCAAAAGGTGTCTTTCCAATGTCTTTAAACAACAAGTTTCAAGGATGTGCAACATAAGCATTATCTGTGGATATCTATTTTATATATCAAGATTTAATCCCTTATAGTTTGATGCATTTATAAATATTGATGTCACATTCTTTAGTCCACTTATGGTAGCAGTTGCTCTTTCATACACTTTCTTGATGTATGATGAAGTCTTACCTCTCAAACTTATAATGATTATTTATTCCAGAAAACCTTTAGGACAATTTCACATTACATTTATCAAGGGATTCTATTGATAGCCTAGTCCAATATTAACCTATTCCAATGATATAGCCAAACGTAGGCACAAAAATCAAAGACAATGCATTTCAAGGTGGTGACTTCTATTGAGAACGCTACACTCTCACCAATATTCATTGTGCATTTTATTATAATCAAGTAGTGTAAATTTTGTTGAAAAACAGGTAGAGGGAGAGGGGACACACACACAGGAGCAAACCCTAATGTATATTGCAAACCCTAATTATAGAGGGAGCCATCTCCCTTCTCACACAATGCATAAAGCCATAATCCATAATACACAAGACACACTATGAGTTGTGTCCACACACATCTAACCCTAGCTAATGTCGACACACTATGACCAGCTGGACGCGGTCATTTATGTCTCACACATGTTCCTACCTAACATGCCAGCACATAGCATAGCTGGCACACACTAACATCGATTTTGAATCTCAACAGCCTCTCTCAAGCTCATGATGTACTGCCATAGATGAAGATGTAGATGAGCTTGGGCTATCAAAGCTCTCAACACTCCCCCTCAAGCTCATCCCATGTACTCCCAACATAGTACGGAAGTACTCAAACTTCTCCTTGCTAAGTGGCTTTGTAAAGATGTTAGCCACCTGCTCTTTAGTCTTCACATACTGTAGATCCACTGTACCATCCAGCACCTTCTCTCGGACAAAGTGATAATGGACCTCTATGTGTTTGGTCCGCGCATGAAACACTGGATTCTTGGCCAACTGTATGCTGCTCATGTTCTCACAATGAATGACAACTTTGCCATAAATAGGCTCACCCAAATTAGCCAAGAGATTCTTTAACCATATTCCTTCACAAGTAGCAATGGCTTCACCCCTGTATTCAGCCTCTGTACTAGATAAAGCAACTGTAGGTTGCTTCTTGCTACTCCAACTCACTACGGCACTTCCAAGTGTAAAGGCATAACCACTAGTAGACCTCATGTCATATGAGCTACCTGCCCAATCTCCATCTATGTAGCCATGTATATCCAAGCTTTTACCACTCTCATAAAGAAGACCCTAATGTGCAGTGGCCTTAACATATCGCATAATGCGTCTCACTGCATCCAAATGAGGTTTTCTGGGGCTCTGCATAAATTGGTTTACTAGCCCCACAGTATAACTCAAATCTGGGCGTGTGATAGTCATGTAAATGAGACTACCAACAACCATCTTTCTGTACATAGATGGATCATCCAACACCTCACCAAAATCAGCCCGCAGCTTTACATTTTGCTCCAAAGGTGTACTCATTGGCTTACACCCTATCATGCCATATTTTGCCAACATATCCAATGCATATTGGCACTGCACTAACCATGTACCTTCATGGTCTTTGATCAGTACATGAAGTACATCTGCAAGGTACTTCACTTTGCCATCTTGCATAGACAATGGCACATCTCCAACATGGGCAATTGGATGAGCAGTGTCATCCCCTGTTTCCACAAAACCTGGTCTTTTCGGGTTTTTCATCTCCTTGAACCACTCCATGTCAGCCCGCTTCTTATAACATTCTGCCTGCACATGTCCAAGCTTATTACAATAATAGCATTCACGTGCATCATTATACTTCCTTTGCCAATTTCCACGGCCTCTTTGACTCCCCCTGCCTCTGAATTTGCCTCTTCCACCTGCGTGTTGTTGTTGTTGTTGTTGATTGTGGGACTGTTGTTGCTGCTGCTACTGTTGGGGGCCATAATTCTGATTACCTGTTCGGCCACCTCCTTGACCGCGTCCACGGCCTCCTCTACCTCGTCCTCTTCTTGAACTCGTGTAGAAGGCCTGTTGCTCTGAACTGTTTTGCTTTGTGAAGACTGTTGGTCTTCACCCAAGCTCTTCTCTTCGATAATCAGCATAGACACCAAATCTGTAAAGTTGGGAAGTCTGAATAGATGTCTTGAACGCCTTGTATTGTGGCCCGAGACCACGTAGACAGACTTCCACCTTATCATCATCATCTACTACTGACACACCAATAGATGCAAGGGATTCCACAATACCCTTTATCTTCAATGCATAGTCATTCACAGACATGCTCTTTTTCTCCACAGTATGAAGTTCGTTCTTCAACCGTATCTTGCGTGCCTTGGTATTTGTTTCATAAAGCTTTACCAAGGTGTCCCACGTCTCCTTGGGGGACTTGGCATCCTGAATGTGCCCAATCATGGTGTCCTGTATACTAATGGATAGCCAATACGTAACCTTCCTGGCTCCTTGGTTCCAGTCTTTAAACTCTTTCACATCTACAGAGCAGTCGGATTTATATCCGGTATCTCCGGTGCCTCTTCATGCTCACCTTTTATGTAGTCCCAATAGCCCTTTCCCATCAGGAAATTTGTCAACCTGAACCTCCAAGCATGGAAGTTATTCTTATCAAGCTTCTCAGCCACAATCTGGGTTATCCCATCATTTGACATCTTGCCAAACACACAATTTTACCAGAAACAGCACTCTGGTTTTTCCTGCACAAACTGCTGTATTTCCTGCAGCGGTACTGTAGTACTCTCAAATGTCACAACCAGTGACATACACCCAATGGCAACTGTTGACCTCTTTGCAGCACCCACAGTGTCTGCACAGTCAATCTGTCTTCCTGCAGTTCTTAAAACAAAGTTCTGCAGAGAATCGAGGTCAACAGTTGCCATTGGGTGTATGTATGCACATTGAAGTCACAACCAGTGACTTCAATGTGCATACATACACCCAATGGCAACTATTGACCTCTTTGCAGCACCCACAGTGTCTGCACAGTCAATCTGTCTTCCTGCAGTTCTTAAAACAGAGTTCTGCAGAGAATCGATGACTTACCCGCAGTGCTCGAAATCGCCTGCTTTCTGAAAAATGGAGGTTCAGACGTGCCCGAAACGCGTTTTTGGCCCAAAAAATGTTGTCCGATAGGATAGTATAGTTGCCCTATAGCTTTACTCCCGCAAAGAAAGCTCCTCAATCAGAGATCATTGCCGGTGCCTCCCGTAGAGCTCCCGACAAGGGTGCCTCCCGTAGAGCTCTCGACAAGGGTGTAGTCACCAACACAAATAGGGAAGAGTAGTTGCAGCTCTTACCCTCGTACCGCTTCCTATGGTTCTCTTGCTTGCAGCTCAGCCCTTAGCATGAACCAGGCTCTGATACCATGAAAAGATGCAGGGAAAAAGAGAGCTTGAGCTCTTGCAAGCACACACACACACTCACAAAACCCTAATAGAAAACACACAAGGTGAGAGGCTGAAAATCTTCTTCTTCTTCTTCACTCAACACTCAACTCACCACATACAAGAATAAGAGTACACACAGTATGAAAGGTACTCAACCAATACATACACGGGTTCTCTATAGTGTGAACTTGACTAAATGAGCTAGCGCTATAACTATGCCAGTCTCTAGAGTGGCTGTCACACAGTGACTGGCCTTCCTACTCTCTAGTCCAACGCACTAAATACCCACTAAAACAGTGTGCGTCCTAAATAACAACAACACACAGCCTAAATCCTAGAAACACACACCGAAAAGACATCTTTTTGTATGAAATAATTTACAATGTTTTATTCACACACACCCACACAGACACACAAATGGAAAAGAACAAACTACTACGACCCAACAGATCTTCAAGACACAACTTCACCATTCTAAACCGAATAAAGAAATTTAATATCAAAATGATTTTGTGTAAATTGTTGTCAAGAATTTAATGAAAAAGAACCGATATTTCCAACACTTCCACGTTTCAGTCAATCTGCAACAGCATCACTGCATTCAACATTTGGCTAATCTTCACTTCACTCCACTCTTCACTCTCTCTCTTTTACACTTCAAAACTCTTTCTTTCTTTCTTCTCTCTCTCTACTCACTATTCTCGTGAACTCTCTTCTTCTTCTTCTTTCTTTCTCTTTATTCCTTTCTCTTCTTTCTTTCTCTTCTTTCTTTTCCTCCTCCTGAAACACAAACACAAGAATAATGCACACAATCTAATACATTCTCTCACACTCTCATGCTTTTACTTTTAAGTATGCACCATGTCAAAGTGATCAAATCTCTTTCTCTCTCTTTCCTATTTTGCATGTACACACATAGCGTAGCCATATTACCCTCTCTCTTCTTTCCTTCTTCTTCTACCCACACACAATGTCTCTACTTGCTATGGTTCCCCACCTTCTCTCTTCTCATTTTACCATGAGAGCATGGAAACCTCCCACATACACACACACATTTCTTTCTCTCTCTCACAGTCTACCATGGGTGGCCTTCCTAGGTGTATGCTTACTCTCTTCATGAGCATCCCCCTTAGTAATGTGGCTAAGGTCCGCCATTATGGTACCTTGCCCATGTGTATGCTGGTTGGCTCCAAGATGCGGCCTAGGCTCTGTCCTCTGAGCCATGCGGCCTCTCTAAACCAAGACACCATCACGTTAGTGACTCGTTTGAAACTTGGCACCCCGGTACCTTTGCCTTCGTTGCAAGCCAGTCCCCTCTTCATGACCTCACGGCCAGGCTATGTCCATTAAGCCTTGGCAACCTTGTTCCATGCAAAGTGCATGGTGAACCTAGCTACCTACCGCATAGCCAAAGGTACCCATTGGCCTTGCGAAACTCTCACACCATGAAGGTGTCTCTCCAATGAAACGCATGGCGGCTCCCTACCCCACCACCTCACCTGCAAGCACTCCATCACTGAAGTCCCTTCCAATGTTTCGCTTTGGTCGTGATAAGGGTATGCTATCGACCTGGGGCACTGCTATGTGAATTGTTCATTTCTTCTTTAGCATTCTCTTTATAGAAAAGGTCATTTTGCTCCATGTGAGCAACATGTTTCAATGTTTTGCTGACAGTTCCTTTGGGATTTTTATGTTTATCTTGTATCATTATGCAATGCAAACCCAAATTTATGCGGGAGGTCTTACCTCTTGCCTTATTTTGGACAAGGGTAGTGTCTGTTCCCATTTTTACACTGATGCAATGTGCCCAATACATAATGCGTATAGCATTCATTCTCATGCACATTCCCAAATGCAACTCTGGCTGTGAATAATCTTGAATTTGAGTGAGATTTACAGGCATTAACCAAGGGTTAAATGCAAAATGATGATTTTCACAATTTTATCAGCACAATTTTACCAGAAATTACATTAAATTAAGGGTAACCAATTTGTACAGGATGGTTGGAGTATCAAACCAACTCCGATTTCCAATCTGAAGTTATAGGGATCTGTATCAAATACCTAATGGTTAATTTGAACCCTCAATTGCACCAAAATACAGTGATTAGCATTGATTAATCATTGATTAGCAAATTAATGCTCTATTTTGTGTGCAAAAAACAGAGTATGCGGGGAGTCCAGATCTGGTGCCTTCCACTTCAAATGAGCTCAAATGCTTTCAAAAGCATCAATAGCAATGAGTCTAGTAGAGGATTAAGCCAAGAAACACAAGATTTGACCAAATATTGAAAGCTTAATCTCTGTTTTACCAAAGTCACCTGCAGATTTGATGAAGAGCTTGGATCTCACTGTAGACTTGATGAAACTCAATTCTGTCTTCACCAGCTTGTAGAGCATGCTTGATTACACCTTGGGCTAAGAGGAATTAGAAGGATTTGACTTGATGAAGTAGCAATGGCAAAAATACCTCAGAAAAACGGCGCCCAATAAATCTGCGATTTCTCCCTCATCGCTTGACGGTTTGCGCTTTTGTTTGGATAGGATTGAAGAGCTTTGAGGTGGCTACCATATGCTAGAAGGGCTTGCCCTAATTTGATGTGTGCAAGGTGCTAGAAACCCTCCAGCCACTGGCCAGCCACTGGCTGGGGGTGAAGGGGAGAAGTGAAAACTCACTAAAAATTTGATTTTTTGCTAATCATCTACTAATCCTAATAAATTAACTGATGGGCTCATAAATCTGATTGATTCTAGGCATGGCTCTGATACCATGTTGAAATTTGAGAGAAATGATGAGCTATGGTGGATCAAACACTAGAATCAACATCATTAACAAAGTGATTAGTAAATGATTAAGATGTAATTAGTGAATAATTAGCAAATAGATTAATGTAGGCATGGATACTCAAAAACCAGCAAATTCTCATTAGGGCTATGCCTCAATTTATAGAGTTTACATCAAGCATCAAATCCCATTGATTTCTCCATGATTCACTCCCAGAATATCTCCACCTTTTGCCTGATTCTCTCCACCTCTTCTCTTTTCCCTGAATATCTCCCAGAATAACTCCACACTCCTAAATTCCCTCATGCTACCCATTATTCTCTCCCAGTAGATTCTTCTCACCTTTTCACAGGTTCTTTCACATTTACATCTTCTCTTTTACAGCCTCTATCCAAGAGCTTATTCCCACACACACCCTATTCACTTGTATATTTCAACATTTAAACCCTAAAATTGCTAAAAATGACTTCGATCCAGGGGTCATCATTTCCCCCACACTGAAATGTGAGCGTCCTCGCGAACACAGCAGCAACTTCACTTCATAGCTTCCCCCACACTTAACTTCTTCACCATCACTGCCTAGCATCACATCTCCACTTCATCACTCTAAAACAATCACCAACCATACACTAGAATTATACCGTTCCAAACAAACAAACAAAAACAAAAACAAACCTTCAACACCTTCACATCAGCACACATAAATGAGTGAATGAAAATCCAAGTTGCAAACACCACTACAAGACTTATATAACACTATCCAATAGATAAACCAAAAAGGTTTATTAAGCAAACATCAAATCCCAAAAAACAGTAAAAATTAGCAACTACCACAACCTCCTCACTATGTCTATAATATTTCCACTTTAACAAATAGGAAACAACCCATCCATAACTACAAAACTCTAGGAAAACTACCTTCCACTCACTTCCATATTTCATAAAGACAATAGTAGCACAACTAACCATGGAAGTCATTGCCTGATTGTAATTCCCTTATATCAGAACCATGCCTTTCTCGTTTCATTTTTTTTCTCTTTTGATTTTTTTTTAAAAAAAAAACCAAATGTACACCACAATGGCAACCACCCCATATGAAACTAGGCTGCGATTCTCAGACCTTGCCTCCCGGCTAGGTTGACTCCAAGAACCTACCAAGCTCACATGACGATGGCTATCCCAAAACAGCCCAAGGCATCGGTTTAGAGTACTGACAACCCTGCCAGCATGACTCTCCTCACCTACCCAGAACCATTAAGGAGATAGACCACATATACCACATACATACATTTGAATTTTTATTTTTCTTCCTTCCTCTTTTTTTCTTCTTTTTTTTTTCTTTTTTTTCATCATTTTTCAAAGGCAATGATTTGAAAACCCTCCCCAGGCTCATCATGAAAGTCGAGACTATCATGGTCATTATAACCCAGGAGTAAGGGAGAAAAGTTCCTTCCACTAGAGTTCTTAAGCACTTCCAAGCTGTTACCTACCATTAAAGAGAAAAAATACAGTCAATGCAGCACATGCCTAGTTAAGATGAATGTGGTAATGACCAATTTCTACTACAGAGCTCAGCAAGAAACTCATAGAATTAGTATCCTTGACTAATAAACCCCAAATCTTTCCAAAAGAAAGAATCATATAAGTCAAGTACCAAGCAATTGCAACTGGATTAACACAACTCACAATCCCCATTATTACACACACCATGCAAGTGATACAAAAAAAAAAACCAAATATATTCGAGAAAATACACCTGTGGAACACTGCATATCCTCTGAGTAGCAAAAATTGCATGTCCAGAAACAATCTTCAATACTATGATATCATTGTTCCCAAGTTACTCCCCCATCTCCTTGCACCTAGTAATGCAAAAATACAAAGAAAATACCATATCTGCACATACTAACCATTCAAACAATTAGCTTACAACTTCCAAGAAACATAATGTACCTAAAATTGAAAACAAACAAACACAAAAAAAACCAATCCACATGCAAACCAAAACAAACAACAAAAACACATAACAAATCACACAAACAAAACAATTGTTTCTTTTTTAAAGTTTTTTTTTGGATTTTTGTTATGTTTGTTAGGATTTTATTTATTTATTTTTGTTAATTCCATATTACACACTCTAACCATATTCCCTTTTTGGTGCTAAGATTCAAGCCGTTATTCTCCCTACACTCGGTTGTAGCTCCCATGAACTAAGTATCGAGCAGATCCTTCACCATAACATATACTTAATCAGTCCATCTATCATCTCTTCACACACACACTTCTCAAATTTCAATCTCACTTCTCTCTCTTTCATTTAACTGACCTCATTTACTCATCATTTATCTCCCACAAACTCTCTATCACCAGCCCTCTTCACTAGAGCTTTCATTTCTCACCACTCTTATATCTACTTTGCTATTTATATGATTGAGAAACATCATGCCGACACTTTAGCGCTCAAAAGCTCACATTCTTTATGTAAGATAGATAACATGCCTCACTGTCAAACACCACAAATGCCCTCTCTCATGGTCTCCAATAAACTCCACCACCCTATCTTTGTCTCTCTTTATTATTATTTATTTTACCATGTCCTTTTGACAGACATCTATATGTGGTTCAGACACAGCCTCACTAAAAAACTACAGTGTCCTAAATGTAGACCATGCCCTAACCACTACACACATGTTTTTTTTTTTATATTTAACAATCATATGACTAACACTTGTGACCTCTGTAAGGTTTGGCTTTTAAACTCTTCCATACTATGACAAAAACACATATATACACTAAGCATGGCACATAAAAACCAATATAGCACATGAAATTCGCCAAAATATGGTTAAATTTGGGTTTCATTGGATGACATCATCATTTCAAAATTGAATGGAAAATTCTTTCATGCAAACAAGCATATTTAGAACTCTATCTAGTTTCTTCTTCCCACAGAGCTTTGCAATATGACCTACGACACTATAAAATCGATACTTGGACTGCCTCAATTGATATATTTTGCTATCCTTATTTTCTATCCTCTCTCTTATAGACTCTATTAAAAATCTCCAATGGAAATTGCTACTCCTAGGCATGCTTTTGTCTTTCATATTAACCCCCTTATCTAGGTTTTGCACATGTGCAATGCCCTGCCCAATTGGAATCCCAGAGGAAAACATATTTGCCATAATTTTGGATATACAATTCTTATCCCCTTTATTTTTATTAACATGCAAATCTCCCTGAGTTATAAGTTCCTCAAGCTTATTAAAACCTATGGTCTCTTCTAAATTTATATCCTGGCACTCACTAGTCTCATGTATGGAAGCACCTAACTCAAATTTAATTTGAGGATGCTCGCATGCAGTGTTTCCCAAAGCTTTTACTTCTTGATGGGTAATTACACTCGACGGTATAGGTATGGAACTGTACATTTCTTTGTCACTATTGCCCACATCAACCGATTTGTAAACTAATGGAGCCTCATAACACATTCCATTACATGCTTGCAAATGCTCCCTATCTAAACGTGCTTCTAGCAAGGCCTGTCTTCTCTCAATGTCTATCAACGTAGCTATGTTATTGTCTACTACCCCTCTTTCCTCTCGCCACTCATCTCCTAGTAAACATGGGCTCTCAATTGACACATTCACATCATCGGTATTATCCATGTTGTCCCACTTTGATTGATTCTCTCGATATTGGACCTCTAGGAACTGCAAACACTCTTTGTTCTGTCGTGCTTCTAATATAGCTTGGCTGCGCTCTAATTCTAATCTAGACATCTTTGCAGATAATGCAACAATAGATTCATCATAGATTTGCCTCTCCCGACGAAGTTGTTCTTGCAAGACTTCTACTTCCGCTCGCAACTTACTAGCAAATTGACAAGATACTGACTCGCTAGCCCCCCCTTCTGTGTCAATACAAGGGCAACCTAACATATTGTTGCAAGGGAGTGAGACTCTCTATGTGCTCCCTTGCTCTCAAAATAGAAGAGACTCCTTTATTAGGTCCTAGGTCTTCTCTCTCACATATGCCCGTCACACTCAAGGAAATAAACGAGGCTCTATTTCCATGGTCTCAAGTTTCCTCTCAGTCTCATAAACCCAGATAGCCAGTATGCAAAATATATGCACCGGGGTGCCCCATAGCAAAAGCTAACTGGCTCCCGGCGAACGCACCAAAAATGACTGGCCTTCCTACTCTCTAGTCCAACGCACTAAATACCCACTAAAACAGTGAATGCGTCCTAAATAACAACCACACACAGCCTAAATCCTAGAAACACACACCGAAAAGACATCTTTTTGTATGAAATAATTTACAATGTTTTATTCACACACACCCACATAGACACACAAATGGAAAAGAACAAACTACTACGACCCAACAGATCTTCAAGACACAACTTCACCATTCTAAACTGAATAAAGAAATTTAATATCAAAATGGTTTTGTGTAAATTGTTGTCAAGAATTTAATGAAAAAGAACCGATATTTCCAACACTTCCACGTTTCAGTCAATCTGCAACAGCATCACTACATTCAACATTTGGCTAATCTTCACTTCACTCCACTCTTCACTCTCTCTCTTTTACACTTCAAAACTCTTTCTTTCTTTTTCTCTCTCTCTACTCACTATTCTCGTGAACTCTCTTCTTCTTCTTCTTTCTTTCTCTTTATTCCTTTCTCTTCTTTCTTTCTCTTCTTTCTTTTCCTCCTCCTGAAACACAAACACAAGAATAATGCACACAATCTAATACATTCTCTCACACTCTCATGCTTTTACTTTTAAGTATGCACCATGTCAAAGTGATCAAATCTCTTTCTCTCTCTTTCCTATTTTGCATGTACACACATAGCGTAGCCATATTACCCTCTCTCTTCTTTCCTTCTTCTTCTACCCACACACAATGTCTCCTCTACTTGCTATGGTTCCCCACCTTCTCTCTTCTCATTTTACCATGAGAGCATGGAAACCTCCCACATACACACACACATTTCTTTCTCTCTTTCACAGTCTACCATGGGTGGCCTTCCTACGTTTATGCTTACTCTCTTCATGAGCATCCCCCTTAGTAGTGTGGCTAAGGTCCGCCATTATGGTACCTTGCCCATGTGTATGCTGGTCGGCTCCAAGATGCGGCCTAGGCTCTGTCCTCTGAGCCATGCGGCCTCTCTAAACCAAGACACCATCACGTTAGTGACTCATTTGAAACTTGGCACCCCGGTACCTTTGCCTTCGTTGCAAGCCGGTCCCCTCTTCATGACCTCACGGCCAGGCTATGTCCATTAAGCCTTGGCAACCTTGTTCCATGCAAAGTGCACGGTCAACCTAGCTACCTACCGCATAGCCAAAGGTACCCATTGGCCTTGCGAGACTCTCACACCATGAAGGTGTCTCTCCAATGAAACGCAGGGTGGCTCCCTACCCCACCACCTCACCTGCAAGCACTCCATCACTAAAGTCCCTTGCAATGTTTCGCTTTGGTCGTGATAAGGGTATGCTATCGACCAAAGAAACGCATGGCGGCTCCCTACCCCACAACCTCACTTGCAAGCATTCCATCACTAAAGTCCCTTGCAATGTTTCGCTTTGGTCGTGATAAGGGTATGCTATCGACCTGGGGCACTGCTATGTGAATTGTTCATTTCTTCTTTAGCATTCTCTTTATAGCCTTTATTTGAGTTAGGCTTGTGCTTGGCAATCTTGTACTTCATTAATTTCAATATTCTTTCTATAGCCATGTGTTTGGCATTTTTGCCACAGCTTCAATGTCCTCCTTTGATAGTGCAAAATTTAGACGCCTGAACACCTTGATGTTCAGAGTATTCCAGTTATAGATCTTTTGGGCGAAGCTATTCGCTGCACTGTAGTTGTGTATTTGAACCAGTTTGGGACAGTAGTTGGCCACCACCTCACGGAGCTCATCTCCACCAGTTTGGGACAGTAGTTGGCCACCACCTCACTGAGCTCATCTCCATCCGTGCCCGGCCACGCTGATCCGTTGGGCTTGGTCTACGCCCCATGGCCTTAGTGCTCAGGCGCACTCGCCGACTGCAGACCAGCCCGGTCATTTTCAGGCACAGGGCTTGACCCCGTTTGTGTACATGGCACGTAGGCGGCCAACCACCAAGGTGCATAAGCGGCCTCCCAGCCTCGTGCGCAGCCACCTCTCCATGGCTTTTGGCACGTGGCTCTCCGTGTTCACTCGCTCATCACGACGCCAAGATCTCCTGAGCGCAGGCAGTCAGCCCCGTAAGCGCATGGCGCATCCAGAGCCTAGCGTTTCCTTGAGACACGACCTCCTCAGCACCCACCAGCCAGCCACTTAGGCGCATGGGCTGGTCCTCCTTGTGATGTCCAGGCGGCCAACACTCGCATTCTTGCTCCGCTGGCAGCCCAGGCGCAAGCCCCATGTGCTAGCCTTCATTACGTGCTCAAGGCACGGGTGCTCTCAACACCCGCCATTGTTGGCCATCGCCACCATTGACCGCCGCAAAGCCTCCACCATCTAGCTCTTGCACACACGCGAGCCCTCCTACGCCTCTCTCTCTCTCTTTATGTACAGGATTCAAACACACACATTAATCAACAAACAAACAAAAACGGCTTACCTCCTCCTCCTCCTCCTCGTGTTCTCCACGCCAGCGAGAGAAAAAGAAGCGCTTCCTCTCTCTCTCTTCTATTTTATTCTCTCCAAAGGTTGGCGGATACCAACGGGTGCTAAAACTATCCGCATAAGAGGATTGGACATGTGAATATACAAAGGTTAAAGAACATGCAGACAAGAGGCATTGTTAGTGGGCTGCCTAGATTCAAGTATGATGGGAATATGCATGTTTGTGAAGCCTGCTAGTTTGGAAAGCAGGCGAGGTTGCAGTTTTCTAGAGAGGGCAACATGAGTAGTAGGCCACTTGAGATAGTACATAGCGATGTATGGGGTCCTACACAAAACCCATCTATTAAAGGCAATTTATATTATGTGACATTCATTGATGATTTCAGCAGAATGACATGGATTTACTTTCTCAGAGAGAAAAGTGAAGTGTTGGGAAAGTTTATGGATTTCAAAGATTTTGCAGAGAAGCAATATGGCTGTTGGATAAAATGTTTGAGGACAGATGGAGGTGGTGAATACACCTCACATGCTTTTGAGCATTTCTTGAGAAAGCATGGCATAAGAAGAAAGTTAACTTGCAGGTATACACCTCAGCAAAATGGTGTGGCTGAGAGAAAGAATAGAGTCATTTGTGAAGTGGCTAGGGCGATGCTCAATGAAAAGAGCATGCCAGATTATTATTGGGTAGAAGCATGTGCCAATGCAGTGTATATACTGAATAAGACACCCACAACAGCCATACATGGAAGTACGCCAGAGATGCGGCTTACAGGTTTTAGGCCAGACATTGGACACCTCAAAGTGTTTGGATGCATAGCTTATGTACATGTGCCTGACGAGAGAAGGAGGAAGTTGGATCTTAAGGCAGAAAAGTGTGTGTTTGTTGGATATGCACAGGATCGTAAGGCATACAAATGTTACAATCCACAAACTAGGCAAGTGGTTATCTCACGAGATGTGGTGTTTGATGAACTTGCTAGTTGGTACAAAGCAAAGGATGAGGGTGTCATTGATTCTCATGAAGCTGATGTGCATGTGAACTTGCCACAAGCAAGTTCTAGTTCTACTTCTATGTCTCGGCCAGCAGAGTCTGAGAGGAGCACTATACGTCCATGGTCAGGACGCTTGAGGCATGAGAGTGTGAGCACTGGGAGTAGTGCTGTGGATAAAGGGAAAAAGAAAGTTGAAGGAATTGGAATTACAGGTTATGAGTCATCAAGTTCAAAGAGTTTGGATGAGAAACTTGGCATACCTATTTTACGCACACCTGGTGCACGACAGGATAGATATGTGCCACCACATGCTAGAGTGACAGGTGTTCAGAGTGATCCGCATGCATTGCAGAGATCCCAACGGGTCAGATATCCAGTTGTGACAGGTTGATATATCGTGATTTTGCTATGCATTATGCATATATGACGTCTTTGGTGAAGCATGTGGAACCTACATGCTATACTGAAGCTATTGGAAAGCATGTATAGGACAAAGCAATGGATGTTGAGATGGACGCATTGGTTCATAATGACACATGGGATTTGGTTGTATTACCACAGGACAAAAATGTTATTGGTTGTAAATGGGTTTACAAAGTGAAATCCAAGTCAGATGGTTCCATTGAACGACATAAAGCGAGATTGGTAGCTAAGGGTTATGCACAAACCCACGGCTTGGACTATGATGAAACATTTAGTCCAGTGGCAAAGAACAGTGAGAGCAGTCATTGCTATGGCTGCAACAAATGGTTGGGAAATGCATCAAATGGATGTCAAAAATGTATTTCTAAATGGTGATCTACAAGAAGAAGTGTATATGGCACAGCCAAAAGGATATGTACACCCAAAGTATCCCACTCATGTATGCAGATTGAAGAAAGCTTTATATGGTTTGAAGCAAGCACCTCATCCTTGGAGTGATAAGATGAGCAGATATCTTATCTCCCTTGGATTTCAGGTTTCTACAATAGATTCTTCACTCTATGTGAAGAAAACAGATCATGGGATTGTTTTACTTGTCATCTATGTGGATGACTTTATCATCACAGGTGATCATGGTACAGATGTGATGCATGTCAAGAAAGCATTGAGTGGGCAGTTTGACATGAAAGACTTGGGTGAGTTGAGATACTTTCTTGGAATTGAAGACATAACAAAGAATCTGGTTTCAGTTGGCCAGATGATTGAGAAGGGTTTGCAGGTTCGGTTTAACCCTGATGGTTGTTATGTTGAAGACTTTAAAGACAAGTGCAGGTTGGTTGCAAAAGGCAACAAAGTGGGCAGAATGTTTACGTTGAATGTAGACATGCCTGAAATGAGTGCTGCGATGTTTGCAAATGGTTCAGGAATTGTTGCAGACACAGACATTTGGCATAAAAGGATTGGACATGTGAATGTGCAGAGATTGAAGTCTATGCAGACCAAAGGAATTGTGACAGGGCTGCCAAAATTTAAAGTGGAAGGTATGCAGAAGATATGTGAAGCATGCCAATTTGGAAAGCAAACAAAGCATGTGTTTTCACGTAACAGATATGTGAGCAGAAATGCACTAGATGTTGTGCATTGAGATGTATGGGGTCCTACGAAGACCATGTCTATGGGAGGCTGCAGGTATTATGTGACTTTCATTGATGACCACACAAGGAAAGTGTGGGTATATTTCATGAAGGAGAAGAGTGAGGTGTTCACTCACTTTCAGAATTTCAGAGTTTTGGTTGAAAAGCAAACAGGGAAATATGTAAAGTGCCTAAGGTCAGATGGAGGGGGAGAGCACTTCTCCAATGAGTTCTCCAATAGTATTCAGAGACAGTTTACATGCAGATACACTCCGCAGCAAAATGGAGTTGCTGAGCAAAAAAACAGGCACATTGCTGAGATTGCGTGAGCATTGATGGAAGAGAAGAATATGCCGCATAGCTATTGGGCTGAGGCTGTTTCTACAGCAGTATACATCATGAACAGGACTCCAACTGCAGCCATACATGATGTAACTCCAGAGGAGAGGTTTACTGGCAGAAAACCTGATTTGTCTCATCTGTGAAAGTCTTTGGATGCATTGCATATGTGCATGTGCCAGATGAGCTGAGAACTAAGCTGGATCCGAAAGCTGAAAAATGTGTGTTTATTGGATATTCCCTTGAGCAAAAGGGATACAGGTGTTATAACCCTGCTACATGTGAGTTGAGGGTAAGCAGGGATGTTGTCTTTGATGAGATGAGCAGCTGGTATGCTGCTGAAAAAGAAGCTGTTGGGGCTGATGTGAGTGTAAGTGTGGTTGCACAGAATGCAGGTCAGCAATCACAGTCTTTGAGTGGACCAGGAGAGTCCTCATCTAGTGGGTCTGTTGATAGACCATGGAGTGGCAGGCTGCGTCATAATACCAGTCCTGCAAATGTGATTAGTACATCATGTAAAGGAAAAGAGAAAGTGGTTGAGCCCCTTAGTATGCCTGACATTTCTGCAGGGCATTCTCATGTTGATGGAGAGTCTAGTGGCTCAGATATGAGCCTTGATGAGGAGCTTGGGATCCCAGCTATGAGAACACCTGGTGTAAAGAAGGCTATGGAAGCAATGAATGAAAAGCTGCGAAGATATGGGAGAGTGAAAAATCCTGTGCAGAGATTTACCTATGATGGTTATGTGGCACATCACTATGCATATATGGCAAAGGTTGTGCAGGTTGTTGAGCCCACATACATTGAAGAGGCTATTGGAAATGTGTATTGGGAGAAAGCTATGGATGAGGAGATGGATGCACTATATGGAAATGAAACTTGGGATTTAGTGTAATTGCCTGAAGGCAAGAAAGCCATTGGATGCAAGTGGGTGTACAAAGTAAAACATAACAGTGATGGAAGCATAAATAGGTACAAGGCTAGATTGGTAGCCCAGTTGCCAAGATGGCAATAGTGAGAGTTGTGATAGCAGTGGCTGCGTCAAAGCAATGGTCTTTACATCAGATGGATGTAAAGAATGCATTCTTGCATGGGGATTTGCAAGAAGAGGTGTATATGTTGCAGCCACCTGGTTATGAGGATGTGGGTCACAACGAGCATGTTTGCAGGTTGAAGAAAGCCTTGTATGGCTTAAAACAAGCACCAAGAGCATGGTCTGACAAGATTTCAGAATATCTTGTCACTATTGGCTTTCATGTAGCCAATGCAGATTTCTCGCTGTATGTGAGACATGGTGATAGAGGGGTTGTGCTTGTTGTCATCTATGTAGATGACTTGATCATTACAGGGGACCATGATGCAGAGATCTTTGATGTAAAGATCTTGCTTAGACAGAAGTTCGAGATGAAGGATCTGGGGGAGCTCAGATATTTCTTGGGCATTGAGGTGATTAGGTCACCACATGGCATTGGATTACTGCAGAGACAGTATGGCTTGGACATGTTGTCCAAGTATGGTATGACAGGCTGTAAGCCTATTTCCGTGCCATTGGATCAGAATGGCAAGTTGAGTGCAAATTCAGGAGAGATCTTGGAGGATCCTACTATGTATAGGCGCATAGTAGGAAGTTTGATCTACATGATGATCACCAGACCAGATTTGAGCTATGCTATTGGGTTGGTGAGTCAGTTTATGCAGGTTCCACGAAAACCGCATTTGGATGCAGTGAGGCGCATACTGAGGTATGTGAAGTCTACTTTGCATTGTGGACTATTCTATGAGACTGGGACAGAGATATGTGTACATGGGTACACAGATGCTGATTGGGCTGGTAGTATCTCAGATAGAAGATCTACAAGTGGATTCATGTTTTCTTTGGGGAGTGCTGCTGTGACTTGGAGCAGCAAGAAGCAGCCTACGGTTGCTCTATCGAGTACAGAGGCCGAGTGTACAGAGGAGCTGCTATGGCAGCATGTGAGGTAGCTTGGTTGAGGAAGCTACTTGCATATTTGGGTCTATCAGTGGATAGACAAGTTGTCATTTTCTGTGACAACATTAGCAGTATACAGTTGGCTAGGAACCCAGTCTTTCATGCTCGCACGAAGCATATAGAGGTCCATTACCATTTCGTTAGAGAGAAGGTCTTGGCAGGAGACCTTGACCTTGTTTATGTCAGCACAGAGGATCAGGTAGCTGACATCTTCACCAAAGCATTGGGTACAGAGAAGCTCCACAGATTCAGGGCTTCTCTTGGTGTACATGAGATGGAGTTGAGCTCGAGGGGGAGTGTTGAGATATCGAGCTCGTCTAGTGAGGCGGTGGACACTGATGACCCGCCTGGGGGATAGGCCCACACTTACACCACTGGCATGGTTGGTGAGATCTTGGGTGATATGCGGCCAGTGGGATGACAGGCTGTGTGACAGCCACTCTAGAGAGTGGCATAGTTATAGTGCCAGCTCATTTAGTCAGGTTCACACTATAGAGAACCCGTGTATGTATTGGTTGAGTACCTTTCATATTGTGTGTACTCTTATTCTTGTATGTGGTGAGTTGAGTGTTGAGTGAAGAAGAAGAAGAAGATTTTCAGCCTCTCACCTTGTGTGTTCTCTATTAGGGTTTTGTGAGTGTGTGTGTGTGTGCTTGCAAGAGCTCAAGCTCTCTTCCCCCCTGCATCTTTTCACTTGGGAGGGGACCTATGGCATCAATTGGGATTCCTTGGTTCATAAAATCAAGTCTCTTATCTCCTACAAGTTGGTAGGCCTTACAAGTCTTGCACCAGTGTTGGACATCCTTGTGTAAACTAGGCCAAGTGTATTCTATCAAGAGGATCTTTTTGCTAGTAATTTCTTGTGCAAAGTGCCTACCACACACTCCATCATGGCAAGATTGGAGTATGTGACCTATTTCATATGATGAGGGAACCCTTCTCATTACCAAGTCCTTCCATTTTTGGTACAAATCTTCACCAATCAATTGATAAGATAAAGCACTCCGTACTAACCTGTGTCTTTGTATTTTGGTGAGATGGCCTGGAGGTTCTCCTGTGAGTAATAGGAATGGAGTGATGTCTTGAAGATGCTATTTGCCTTGAAACTTAGGCTCCTGAGGTTTTATTGCACAAACATCTAATTGCTGGCTAGCTAGGGCACCTACACCCCTAGTTTTATTCCTAGGCACATGCTCGATTTTCACAACATCAAACTCTCTCATTAAACACTTAACTTGCTTCAACCAGATCAAAAGATTAGCATTCTTACAAGCCTAGGTACCTTGAATTTGTTTAACTAAAAGCATGGAATCCCCTCTTACAACCAGTTTCCTAATCCCTTACTCTAAACAAGCTTCCAATCCCAACTCTTCCATGGAAGGTGGGAGAAGAAGTAGCCATTTAGAAAAAATTCAAGAAGATGAGGGCTCAAGAAAATAAAGGAAGAAAACTTGCTATAGAGCTTATGAAAAGTGGATATTAGGACATCAAAACAAATATAAATACATCAAATATGAGCTCATAACTAAGAAGGGGTAAAATGAATGGTTCTTGGGAGGCATTGATCTCTGCTACCGCTGAGCCCCGAAGAGCAATGCAAGGCGTTGTTGGAAATTAGCTTTGTGGCTTAAAACCACATGAATTGACAAGGCTGGAATAGGTTGATAAGGATGATTTTGCCTAATTGGCAAATTAGGGCAGTTCATCCTCCTAAGACAAACCTAATTGATAGGAAAATTGTAAACTCAAGGGGCTTGGAGAATAATCCTCAGTGGCCTCTATCACCTCCCAAAAGAAACACACTCACAAAGCCAAAAAAGAAGAGAGATCTTGATCCTAAACCAACTCAATGGAAGAACAAAAAAGGAAGCATCCATGTCATAAATACACAACCCATTAATGGAAATGGGACTTGAAACATATGGAATAGACCAAAGATTACTTATTAGTTCTCAAAGTACATGGAGAGAGAGAGAGTGGCTTAATCACACATGGATTTCACACACCTAGGGTGATGTTGGCAAGAGCCACATGATGCGGTGAGCATAGAGAGGAAAACCAAAGACTTTGGTGAAGGTATGGGTGATTGGGAAAGAAGAGGCTAGCTTGAGCTTGAGGACTAAGAGAAAACTTGTTCTTTGATGGTGATAGATGGCCCCTTTTATAGTGCAGAGGGACTCCCTTAGCAAGGATTTAAGTGGTGTGAAAATGGTTCAATGAAGAGATTGTAATTAGACGAGGTCTCAACTGCTGCTAGGTCCAAGATGGTGGAGAAAAATTCAAAAGATATGATTACAATTTTTCTTTTTGAGCCAAGATTTTCAAAGGCTATTTTAAATAGGTTTGGGGTGAAATCATTACAAAGTGGTGAATGTAATTGTGGGTAAGAGAATGAGTGAGGAAGAGGTTTGGGTAAATTGTCTATAATTTTTGCAGTCCATTGTTTTGGCTCTAACATTTTCTGTGTAGCTTGGATTGAGGAGCTTCCAAAACCAAAATTTAAATTCGTCGCGTGCTCTGTAAATTTGACTTTTGGTTTCATACATTGTATGAGCCAAAAAGTCTCATCCTTAAATTTTGAGTGGAAGATGGTCAAAAATTGAATTTAAAAATGTATACCCTGAAAAAAGTCCTTTTGGTGGGTCTCCCATGTCTCCAAGACTTTTTTTGCTAAGCCATCATGGGAAGAAAAAGTGTACATATATGTATATAATGGTTTACAATACGTGTGCGCATTAAAAAGCCCAATATATATAGCTTATTTTCCATCGGTGTAATACCTATAAATTTTAGACTTAATGGTTTGGTTTTGTAATTACAAGGTGCACCTGCTCCCAAGAAGTCATCACCAAAGGACACCATTCATTCAAGTAATCCTGGATCCTCTAAACCACTAGTCTGCTTGCCACTAGATTTGGTTTTTTCTTTGGAAATGGATTACACAACGATATGTTTAGTGGGCCTACTCTTTGGTCCTAGGCCCCCTGTAGATTTCCTGAGAAGCTGAGTAAGGGACAACTGTTTAGCTATAGGCATAGAGGTTGAAATCATTCAAGCTCTCCCCAATGGTTACTATATCTTCCACTTCAAATACCCGGGCATAACACTCAAGGTCCTGGGTTCAGGACAATGGATGTATAGAAATATCCCCTTTTGCTTCTTCAATTGGACCAAAGACTTCAACCCCCAGGGAACCAAGCCCTCAGCCCATCCAGTGTGGGTAGAACTCCCTAATCTTCCTTTTTACCTGTACCCATGGATTAAAAAATTTGTCTCAACCTTAGGTAAAGTCCTAGGTATGAGACCTAAAAATTATTACAATCTTGCTTGGCACCCTCAAGTTCTAGTAGAAGTGGACGTGGACAAACCCCTAATAGATGAAATTGAGATCAACTATGGTGAGTACAATATCCAGCACGAAATCCACTACAAGCACCTTCCCAATGCATGCTTTCATTGTGGGAAGCAAGGGCATGTAATCAGAGAATGCCCATCCAAATACCCTAACCTGACCACTACAAGTACCGCAGTTCAGCAACCCTCAAACAGTAAAAACCAGCCTATTGGAGAGCAAATAATAGTTCAACACTCCCCCCTCCAAGGCGCCTCTACCTCAAAAGACAAAGGAGATAAATTCTCTATCCCAATAGAAGGAAGACCTTCAAACCTTATAGACATGGACACTAGAAGGCTTTTGCTAACCCCTATGCTTTGCTAGATAGCATCTCTGACCCTCTAGACTCTGTAGGCTCCCAAGAGTTCATCCTAGTCACCCCACTAGACAGATCCAGAATTCTAGCTCAAACCAATCAAATGGATCATGATCTGATACCCCCAACATAGCCTCATGGGATTGGGCACCACACCACCACCTATTTCACCCACACCACCACCTATTACACCCATACCATCACCCGTGGAGGAGCAACACAACTAGATCCCCATCCACCACACTTACCATGTCCACGTACACATCAGGACTACAAGGTAGGTGGCTGACAGATATTGTAGGTCGTGAATTTTAGGCATGATGATGAGATTTGGTGTTGCTTTACCTACCAAACATGCATATATCTCATGAATGTAAGTTATTTTAAAATGTAAATATAATATTATTTAATTGATAATCTTTTGTTCTCAGTTATAGTCTAACAAAATGATTACTTCTAAATGCAGGAAACAAAACATTGGAGAAAAAAATTAATTAGTCATGCAACTAGAGGCCAAGTTTGGAGGTGGTTGGTCAAAGATCATAAATAAAGAGATGCCTGAGTTAGTTAGACATAGGTGTGATAACGCTAGGTACAATAATCATTTTTAAAACATTAGTTGAAATGTGTATGTGTGTAGAGATTTACATCAATCTCTACACATTAGTTGAAATGTGTATGTGTGTAGAGATTTACATCAATCTTTAAATCTTAGTAATAGGTCATGTTGTAATAAGAATGATACAATTTACTAGGATTATAAATGGAAAATATTGAGAGAGAGATAGAGAGTCGACTGGGGGTAGAAGTAGAGAGAATCACAACACCAGATTGGGCCCCAATAACCCTCTTCCTTGACATTTGACTTGAAACATTTGCTGAAGGCGGACAAGTACCTAACCTAAACACCTGACCAAATAGTCTAATAAGTGCCTAGATTACTCATACAAGAAAATACAACTTGCAAAGAGGGTTACATAGACCCTAGACGTAGATGGCACCTAGCAAAAAGTCCGTATATTAGGGCTTGCAACATGCTCAATACCTATCAAAAAGGTGATTTTCATGTCATACACATAGAAAACCAACTTTTGACTTGAGGTCGCCTATGAACGAAAAGCATATTCTTGACATACTCCAAGGTTACATGTATGTTGGTTTCCCAAAGCAAGCTCTACCATAAGTTTTTTTTTGTGGTAAAATTCAGTTATTCTCAACTATTTTACCATGCGGGGTGATTAAAATCTATAAGTGCTTCCCAAGTCAATCAACACTTGAAATGCATTATTCGTAATCTTGATAGAAATTTTAATAATTAAATCTTGGTTTTCGGCCTTACCTACTTGAACAATGGCATTGACATGTGCATATTCTTCAATCTCCTTGGCCACAATTGTAGAACTTTTCCTCTTGCTCAACGAGCATTGTCATTACTTGAAAATCCACGTACATTCTCTTGTACATTTTGCCTTGTTTTCTGATCTCTTGTAGTTAATCTGAGATCTCTCACGCACCTCACCTAATGCTGGCTTGTTTTTACACTCATTAGTATATGAATCTTTTGTACATAACGGAAATCATGCCGGACCTTTTCTATCATAGCTGGGAACAAATATGTGACCCATCTGCAGTCTCTTATTCTACATAAAATTTCCCTTCTCATCATAGAACGGATTTGTGAGCCATCTTGTGACTATACAAAAAAGTGCAAAGCTTTTTCAAAGAAAATATACTTCTGGTTGTATCACAAAAATAGAAAATAATATGTATCGCCCAAGACCTGCAACATTCACAATTAAGTGTAGACTGCCCAACCTATGCTCTCTGATACCAATTGTGACGGTCTCAAATCTAGCCATATCTTAATCATGTAACTTAGTCTAAGAATATTAAAACTAACTTAATCATGCTATTTCCACATAGCAACACAATCAAATCCGCCTTCTCAAATAGCAAAATAAGTATGCATGCCGCCATAAACACCATATTAGAGAATTTGGGAATCTCCCAATTCCCATTTTTGAATACTAAAAAAGGGGGGACATGGATAACATGTTTGTAAGTTTCTCAAAGCCCTATCATGTGATCTATCATTGGAAAGCGCTTGAAAAATGGGATCTAAAGAGCCATAAACCACTCATTTTGGATTAATGGTGTTCAAGTTATGGAAAATCCAAAGTTTTGACCACATGTCCCAAACTTGTGGGAAATTCCCATATTCCCCAATATGGTGTTCATATCCAAGATTCTTATCACATAAGCAAAGAGTCATGTAATCTCAAACAAACATTCATATAATAAAAATCTCTATCAATTAAAGCATATCATCAGTCACCATGTATGTATCTATCTCAAAGCTTTTATCATCATCACCATGCTCAACAACATGGTTAGTCATAATGACCAAAATCCAACCAATCTAGGGCTTTCTCCGATCCCCGTCCACCCAACCTTCGCATTGGACATCGCGGCTATCCCGGGTATGCCTCTTTCTGAATCTCGTCCTCTCTGGGTTCTACCACATGGCTCCCAAAAGAGGGCATAAATCTCGTTCTCTGTTTGGCATTCCCTGTCTAAGGACAGCAGGCCCAAATTTCAAAATCTCACGTGGAGTCTCATCATACACATGCATATCAATCAGTCATTTGCATGCATATCAATCATTCATCTAAAAACAAAGCAATCATAATTCATACATATCATCTCACACTCATGTCTAGTCCATAATCTTTCAAGGCATGCGTATTCAAATCAATCACAATCAATTTCAAGTATAAAACAAGCTTTTAATTTAAATAGTCTTTAACTTCTCTTTATCTTCATTATACACTATATGACAAAATGTTACTTAAACGAATAATGAAGTAGCATGCCTTGAATCTCATGCTTCATTAGTTCGTCTAAGCAATGTTTTATACATAAGAAATGTTATTTGTAAGAATGACTGCATCAAAGAAATTAGTTATAGTATTTACTGTAAAGCATTATTTAGATGTGAGAAATTTTGGTCACAATGAACTTTAAAATTGTTGTATATGACTATATTCTATACTTGCTTTATTATGTTTTAAAGTTAGAGATTACTGGCACGAGGTCCAGTCATACATCGAGAACCTGAAACATAGTAGGACTATCTTGCATGTGAGGTGTAAAAGTTATGGATATATTTTTTATGATGGTGACATACAGATCAAAGAGCACTGATGTGGAGTTGGGTTTAATGAAAAGGAGTGTTGCGTGCCTCCTCCTCCAGATCTACATGCTACTTTAACTAAAGATGAAGAAAAAACATAGGATAAGACTTTCAATTGCATCTATACAAATGCCCCGTCTACACAAAGTGTGCACCTTGAGGCAGAGACACAACCTTTAGACACCTAATAAGAGTGTTTTAATAGGAGAAGGCACATTAGCTGAAGTGCCTCTATCTTTTATATCTTTTAAGAAACATTGTAAAAAGAAAGCATCATTGAATACTACATTTTCTAAACAAAATATGCTCAAGTTACATTTGAAATGGACTTAATCTTCATAGCACGTGACATTCATTCCGATTTAAATAACAATTCAATATTTGATGATGCATTAATTAGTACAACAAAAGCTAATTTTACACTACGTGATTATAATAAAATGCACAATGAATATTGGTGAAAGTGTGGTGTTCAATAGAAGTCACCTTGAAATGCATTGTCTTTGATTTTTGTGCCTATGTTTGGTTGTATCATTGTAATAGGTTGATATTGGACTAGTCTATCAATAGAATCCCTTGATAAATGTAATGTGCAATTGTCCTAAAGGTTGTTCCTTTCTAGAAGAAATAATCATTTCAAGTTTGAGAGGAAAGACTTCATCATACATCAAGAAGGTGTATGAAACAGAAACTTCTACCATAAGTGGACTAAAGAATGTGACATCAATATCTATAAATAATGCATCAAACTATAAGGGATCAAATCTTGATATATAAAATTGATATCCACAAATAATACTTATGTTGCACACACTTGAAACTTGTTGTTACATTGGAAAGACACCTTTTGCACAACCTACATTGATAGATGCAAATAATATTGTGAAGTTCATTAAAGAGCATCAATTCACACATTCTTTTTTTCATAAACACTCAAATAAATGCTTGTAAATATTTTGTGCAATAATATTTACCACTATATATTTTGTTCAATGAGATTAATTGTCACTATATGTTATGTATTTGGAGAGATTGGTACTTGTTGAATCTACCTTACAAGGGACATTAGGATTTTTGGACCTTCAACTTGCCAGCTAGTATAACATTTCGTTAAAGATTCATAAATATGTAAGCGTAGCACGTGGGTTCAACAGAAGGGATTTTTAAATTCTTTTTTTTAACACCATTTTTATATACAAAAGGGTACCATTTAAAGGGGGTATTCACATGTTGAATAGAAAAAGGGTATATTTTATTCATGAAAAAATCATAGATAAGGGATTTTTTAAATAGGCCTTGAACACACGTGATACAAAGGGTTTACATATAATGAACCCCCTGAGATAGTGTGCAACAAACATGAGAAGTCTACCAATGATCTCCAAATTCTTTCCACATACTCACCATCGCTAAAACCATGGGTTTTTCTACAAAGGACTATAATGATAAGGTAAGGGCTACCTTGAAGGCTCAAAGGTTTACCATAATAACAACTCCTCCACTACCTTACTTTGAATCATGAAAAGATGACTACAAAGCATAGGGACCTTGTCTTACTGCCCAACATGCATACATAATTATAATTATATGCAAACATTATTAGAGTTTTATTTTCTCAATTAAATCAAAGTGTAAATTTAACTTTAATTCTTGTCTTTCCGCCAAAGGAAGATGATGATAAGACAAGGGATCTCTTGAAGGCCATAGATCTATCGCGAATAATAACTCCTCCACTCCCTTACTTTCAATCATGAAAAGATGCTTACAAAGCGTATGGATCTCATCTCATCACACAACATGGCCCATCGTGTATACATAGATTATATGCGAATATTATTAGAGTGTTATTCACTCAAGTATATTAAATTGTAAATTAAACTTCAATTCATTAAGTTATCCTAAGTAACTTGACAAGTTTGGAAGCAATCTTTTAACATATGCCAAGTTACTTCTAATCTATCCCATGGAGCTAGACAAAATAGATGACTAGTGTAACAAAATATTCTAACACATTCTAAATTACATCTAATTCATCCTAAGAAAGTTCACGTGTGAATGCAGTTTACAAGTGTGAAGCAAGCTTCTTACACATGCTAAATTACGTTTAACCTATCCTAAAAGCAACTTGACAAAACACATGCTAAATTACGTTTAACCTATCCTAAAAGCAACTTGACAAAACACATGCAAAATCACTTCTAGTATATCTTAACTATGATAAGAAGTTAACTTTAAATTTTAAAAAATAAATAAAAGTTTCAACAAATATTAATTATGTTACAATCTTTATCTCTAAATTTGACTTTACCTTAAGTTTATTAAAAAATAGTAAACATTCTAAAACATAATTACTAATAATTTATAAGTCATATTAAATCTCATGAATTTAATCCTAATCTTATAAATTGAATAATTATACTATTTGCTTATTAAATAGTAAGTTATCATTGTGAAGTAAATAAGTTTAGGTTGGAAAATCTATATCTATTGTGAAGATTGCAAGTCCATCAATAGAAATATTATGTAACCACATTTGTTTTTCATAAAGTTTGAAATTGTTTCACTTTCTAAGCTCCTTAATTGAAGAAAGAATAGATGATCGCTCTCTTGTTGTTGAAGAAATTTGACTAAGTCTAACATTGTAAGCAAAGTGAAAATAAGAGTTTCAAAATTGATTGTTTACCTTGAAGTTTAATACAATACGATGATAATGTTTTTCATCAGATTTATTATTGTTTATTAAGTTGTGATTCCAAGAGAGCTTGTTTATGACATGGGATAGTGACTGATTTACAAGATCAAGATACCTTGTGTAATGCCTCAAGATCTATCTAGTTTCTTATTTGGAGTTAAATTTTATGGATGAGAGATCCGTGCCCCCTCTACACAACGGAATCAGGGGTGCTAGCAATGGAAGTAGCACTTCATGCGCAGGACAGAGTCTCCCACTCGGGGCCTCGCCCACGAATATTTGGACAAGAGACTAATCTCTTGGTTCTTTCAAAACTGAACCCGGAAAAACTTTCCACGCCTAGAAGGCATAGGCGATTCCTCTAGGAAAAATTATTCTAACGTAGTCAAGAGCCTTAAAGTACCCTTTTTTATTCCGACCGAACCCATAGGTCACATGGCTGGGTCAAGGGAGGAAATTGCACTTGGATAATAGAGACCAACGTTTTTTTCCCCGTTAAGAGGCATATCTGTTGATTCTTTTCCATAGAACAAGGATTATCCGTGATTTACTTCAACTATCGTAACTTAATAGAATTGAGTCTTATTTCCATCAGTCCAGCCTACTAACCCCATCCAATCCCATGGGTTAGCCAACCGCCCCACCCACTGTAATGATAGGATCCATTTAGAAATTTTGTTATGTTTTGCCTCGGGTACTAGGGAAAAGAGTTCCCAGGCCCCCTAGCCGGTGCTTCAAGCAATATTCAAGATAGTCACACCACTTACACACCCATTATGAAATTGCCTTTTTCATAGATTCAATTGTCTTTAAAAGAATCTTTTAATGAAACCATAGTATCACTGATCATAATCCTCCAAAATATCTAGCTTGAATTCCAATTTCCAATCATTCCTTCATCGATGTACCTATGGCATCATTGGCAAACAAGAACGCTCACCACCTGCTCACTCAGGGGCCTTTTCAATAGTTCCTAGCTCATAGTACCCGGGAATATAATCACATAAAAATCCAGATGGGTTCTCCGTTGAAGATCAGGTAGATCAATCAACAAGATCCATATAAAAGGGTCATAAACTCATCCGTTGAAGACCAGCAAGGTCAATCAACCAGATCCATGCCCGTGATCAGAAAACAACTCCAACTCATTTTTCTTCCTCGATGTATGCGTGAGTATCTTCGGCAACCAAGAGCCCGAGCACCGTATGGTCAGCACCCTCTAGGCTCTTTCACAAGTCACCTAGCGCTTCACTCATCGGCTGCTTCCTTGGTCCATCATCCACCATACCGGAAGCTCACCATTTTAATCGAACCGAGATTGGTCAAGACCTCGGCTAACCTTGCCACGCGAGATGTCCTTCATTGACTCTCGGTCAGCTGGTTTCAATCTTTTCACTTAGGTCCTCATCACGACCTTAATCTACAAGATAGTCAAAATGCTTCCCAGCATTCTTGACATAAAATAGTCTTTTAAAAACAGGTTTCATATACAATTACAGTCTCCAACAACTCCCATTTGTCCACATCATTCCACGTCATTTCTCATTATTCCACATTCTTCTACATTAATTCACATCACACATTCCACATCCATCCATTCATATCCATTCTCATCTTCCTACATCCATTCGCATCCATTTACATCCACTCACATCATATCACATCCATTCAGATCCATTCATCTCACATTACATCTATTCACATCCATTCACATCCATTCACATCCATTAACATCAATTCACCTCACATCACATCCATTCGCATCCATTTACATCCACTCACATCATATCACATCCATTCAGATCCATTCATCTCACATTACATCTATTCACATCCATTCGCATCCATTTACATCCATTCGCATCCATTGACATCAATTCACCTCACATCACATCCATTCGCATCCATTCGCATCCATTAACATCAATTCACCTCACATCACATCCATTCGCATCCATTCGCATCCATCACATCCATTCACATCCATTCGCATCCATTCGCATCCATTCACATCCATTCGCATCCATTCACATCAATTCACCTCACATCACATCCATTCCCATCCATTTACATCCACTCACATCATATCACATCCATTCAGATCACATCCATTCATATCCATTCAGATCCATTCATCTCACATTACATCTATTCACATCACATCCATTCATATCCATTCCCATCTCACATCACATCTATTCACATCCATTCACATCACATCCATTCGCATCCATTCACATCCATTAACATCAATTCACCTCACATTACATCCATTCATATCCATTCCCATCTTTCTACATCTATTCACATCCAATCACATCACATCCATTCATATCCATTCCCATCTTCCTACATCTATTCACATCCATTCAAATCCATTCACATCCATTCACATCCATCCACATCTCATCACATCACATCCATCCACATCACATCACATTCATTCACATCCATCCACATCACATCTTATCACCTCCATCCACATCACATCTTATCACCTCCATTTACATCACATCGCATCCATTCGCATCACATCCATCCACATCACATCCACATCACATCTTATCACCTCCATTTACATCACATCGCATCCATTCGCATCCATCCACATCACATCACATCCATTCACATCCATCCACATCACATCACATCACATCCATCCACATCACATCACATCCATTCACATTCATCCACATCACATCACATCCATCCACATCACATCAAATCAATTCAAATCCATCCACATCTCATCACATCCATTCACATCCATCCACATCACATCTTATCACATCCATTTACATCACATCACATCTATTTACATGTATTTAGATCCACATCACATCACATCCATATACATCTATTCAGATCCACAACACATCACATCACATCCATATACATCTATTCAGATCCACAACACATCACATCACATCCATTTACATCTATTTAGATCCACATCACATCCATTTACATCTATTTAGATCCACATCACATCCATTTAGTACGGTTACTCTACTTCTCGATAATACTGATAGAACTTTTCTAAGTTTCTGCCAAATGCTTGGCTTAGTTCAAGGCAACTTTTTCTTGGTCCCATTAAATCTAAGTATCAAAGTGTTGTTGAAGGTTTAAAAAGGAAAAATGAACCTTATCAAAATTTTATAGTAAAAACTCAGAAAGAGCATTTACGTATTGTGTTTTCATTCCTTAAGCTTCATTAATGAAGACTAAATCTAAATTTTCGTTTACTTATTGGATCCTTGATCCTCTCAAGGATTCCAGATTCCCTTTTCTAATTAAGAATTGTCCAAGTTTTCTTGATGGATATTTTCACATTCTTTCTTAAATTTCTCAAATTAAGATATATTCAATATTCTTGTTTTTGAATAAAAGATTCATGGGATTTACAAAATCAATTATACCCATATTTCTTCTTTTAGTGAAAACACTAATCAAATGAATCATTTCCATAATTTTTGTAAATTGAATGATTCTAGAAAATTTGTGCATATCCTTCTTTATTTTTCTGACAATAGAATAATGCTCAGAACTCCTCTTTTTGCATAAAATTTATTTCGCATAAATTTATTTTCCATAAAATGCAAATACTCAAAATTAAACTTTTGATAAATAAATAAAAATACTTATATTTTAAATATGCCTAAAATTCCTCTTTCAACATTTAAATGTTTGAATCTAGAATATCATCTAAATTCTTATTCATAAAAATAAGTTTATCAAAAATTTCCCTTTTCTCTTAATTAAATAATTATGCATAAATACTAAAAAGTATTTTCCATGAATATGATAAAAAGTATTCTTTTTGCATAAAATATCTAATCCTAAAATATGATAGGAATTTCTCTTTTTTCTTTATTCAAAATTTGTATAAAAATAAAAACTTTCTTTTTTCTCAAAAATTTTACCATAGCTTCGCTGCAATTACTGATAATATTCAATTTTACCATAGCTTCGCTGCAATTACTGATAATATTCAATTTTCTATTTGAATTGAAAACTTGTAATGAAAATATGATAGAAAATCCTCTTTTAGATTTAAAATTAAATTATACTTCGCATAATTATAGCCATAATTATAAGCATAATTATGATTATTTCTCTTACTTAAACTAAAATAACCATTCCTCGTTTCTTAAATTGTTAATATAATCCTCTTTCAATTTAGAAGAATGAGTTAATGTGATTTTTCCTACTCATGATCAAGCTAAAAAGAATTAACCAAATTATCTAATCTCATTCTCTAGCTCATCAAGCCTAGAGTTTGGATTTAAACAAGAGATTATCATTGAAAATCATCCTTTTACTTCTAGCCATAAAGATGATTAATCTTTTCAAGAGAGATTTTCTTGGAGAAAACATTATAATTAAGAATAAAGATTAACATAAATTTAATTAGACATGATTAATCTTTGGAAAGCTTGATTTGAAGAAAAAACCATTGCTTCTCAAGCTTGAGAGGGGTTGAGAAGAAGAAAATCATTGAGCTAATTGAAAAAAACCATTAAAATAGGATTACCTTTGAATTTGGCTTGATTCTTTGGCTAGAAGTGGTGGCCAAGCAATTCCTTGGCCACCGAGAGAGAGAGAGAGAGAGCAATCTCCAAGAGAGGTTGGAGGAGAGAGAAGCTCCAAAACTCTTAAGAGAAGAGGAAAATTAGAGAGATAATAGAAATAAGCTAATTTAAAGAAAATACTAGCATGGTAATGCCCCACTATGAAAATACAAAGAAATGAGGGTCTATTTATAGGTGAGGGAGGCCACTAACCAAGTCCAATTGGGTTCTAGAGCCTTCCAGCTTCAATTTGACCCAATTTGGACAAGATTTGGATCAGTTTGGCTCCCTTTTTTTATCTAGTTTGCATTAGGAGAGAGGAGAGATAAAAATATCACATTTCTTTGAATTAAAAAACCCAAGCAATGATGATGAAGAAGGCCCCTAGCTCAAGTCGGTTTCCCACCTTACTGAGGTGTCAAAAATACATCATTTCACCTAAATATCTCATTTTTTTTACTAATATACCTTAGTTTTTAACTAATAGACCTTGTACTTAGTCAACTCTTCATCTTATGTGAGAATTTACTCATTTTTGGGCTATTTTCTTTTATTCATTGTATTTATCTCATCCCAACACTTGGATTAATCCTATTGGCCCTTTGGAACCTTATTTGGACCTTCCATTTACATCACATCTCATCCATTCGCATCCATCCACATCTCATCACATCCATCCACATCACATCACATTCACATCCATCCACATCACATCACATCCATTGACATCCATCCACATCACATCTTATAACATCCATTTACATCACATCACATCCATTTACATCTATTTAGATCCACAGCACATCACATCCATTTACATCTATTCAGATCCACAACACATCACATCACATCCATTTGCATCTATTGAGATCTACATCATATCACATCCATTTAGTACAGTTACTCTACTTTCAATACTGATAGAACTTTTCTAAGTTTCTGCCAATTGCTTGGCTTAGTTAAAGGTAACTTTTTCTCGCTCCCATTAAATCTAAGTATCAAAGTGTTGTTGAAGGTTTAAAAAGGAAAAATGAACCTTATCAGAATTTTATAGTAAAAACTCAGAAAGATCATTTACGTATTGTGTTTTCATTCCTTAACCTTCATTAATAAAGACTAAATCTAAATTTTTGTTTACTTATTGGATCCTTGATCCTCTCCGAGATTCCAGATTTCCTTTTCTTATTAAGAATTATCCAAGTTTTCTCGATGGATATTTTCACATTCTTTCTCAAATTTCTCAAATTAAGATATATTCAATATTCTTGTTTTTGAATAAAAGATTCATGGGATTTACAAAATCAATTATACCCATATTTCTTCTTTCAGTAAAAACACTAATCAAATAAATCATTTCCATAATTTTTGTAGATTGAATGATTCTAGAAAATTTATGCATACCCTTCTTTATTTTTCTGACAAATGAATAATGCTCAAAACTGCTCTTTTTGCATAAAATTTATTTCGCATAAATTTATTTTCCATAAAATGAGAATACTCAGAATTTCACTTTTGATAAATAAATAAAAATACTCATATTTTGAAATATGCCAAAATTCTTCTTTTAACATTTAAATGTTTGAATCTAGAATATCATCTAAATTCTTATGCATAAAAATAAGTTTATCAAAAATTCCTCTTTTCTCTTAATTAAATAATTATGCACAAATACTAAAAAGTATTTTCCATGAATATGATAAAAATCATTTGTTTTGCATAAAATATCAATCCTAGAATATGATAGGAATTCCTTTTTTTGCTTTATTCAAAATATGCATTAAAAAATTTTTATCTTTTTTCTAAAAAAATCTACCATAGCTTTGCTACAATTACTGATAATATTCAATTTTCTATTTGAATTGAAAACTTGTAATGAAAATATGATAGAAAATCCTCTTTTAGAATTAGAATTAAATTATGCATACTTAGCATAATTATAGCCATAATTATGATTATTTCTCTTACTTAAACTAAAATAACCATTCCTCATTTCTAAAATTGTTAGTATAATCCTCTTTGAATTTAGAATGAGTTAATGTGATTTTTCCTACTCATAATCAAGCTAAAAAGAATTAACCATCATTTTTACTAAATTAGAAATCATGAAATTATCTAATCTCATTCTCTGGCTCATCAAGCCTAGAGTTTGGATTGAAACAAGAGATTATCATTGAAAATCATCCTTTTACTAAGGATCTAGCCATAAAGATGATGATTAATCTTTTCAAGAGAGAGATTTTCTTAAAGAAAATATTATAATTATGCATAAATATTAACATAAATCTAATTAGACATTATGAATCTTTGGAAAGCTTGATTTGAAGAAAAAATCATTGCTTTGAAAGCTTCTAGAGCTTGAGAGGGGTTGAGATGAAGAAAATCATTGAGCTAATTGAAAAAAAACCAATAAAATAGGATTACCTTTGAATTTGGCTTGATTCTCTGGCTAGAAGTGAAGCCCCCAAGGAATTCCTTGGCCACCAAGAGAGAGAGAGAGAGAGAGAGAGAGAGCAATCTCCAAGAGAGGTTGGAGGAGAGAGAAGCTCCAAAACTCTCAAGAGAAGATAATAGAAATAAGCTAATTTAGAGAAAATACTAGCATGGTAATGCCCCAATATGAAAATACAAAGGAATGAGGGTCTATTTATAGGTGAGGGAGGCCACTAACCAAGTCCAACTAGGTTCTAGAGCCTTCGATCTTCAGTTTTCACCCAATTCGGACAATATTTGGATCAGTTTGGCTCCCTTTTTGATCTAGTTTGCATTAGGAGAGAGGAGAGATAAAAATATCACATTTTTTTAAATTAAAAAACCAAGAAATGATGATGAAGAAGACGCCTAGCTCAAGTGGGTTTCCCACCTTACTGAGGTGTCAAAAATGCATCATTTCACCTAAATATCTCATTTTGTTTACTAATATACCTTAGTTTTTAACTAATAAACCTTGTACTCAGTCAATTCTTCATCTTATGTGAGAATTTACTCATTTTTGGGCTATTTTCTTTTATTAATTGTATTTATCTCATCCAAACACTTGGATTAATCCTATTGGCCATTTGGAACCTTATTTGAACCTTAATCCTTCTTTTTTTTTTGAAAATGTGGACCCTTAGACTAAGGTCACTTATTCACATATTCAAATAATTCCTAATGCACGAATTATCTCTCTCTAGATATTTTCTTTCTCTAGGCTAAAACAGGGTAAAACAAGATCTTTTTCAATTTCTGAGGGGGGATGATTACAAGAGACAGAAGGGGAGGTTCTTACACCTTTACATCACAAAAGCTGGAGGGAGGAATCTTAGAATGGAATTAAGACGAGTTTAGGAGACTTGCTAAATTCTAGCATATACATGACTAGCTTAACATATAAAATTGTTTATCCAAGATAAGATCTGTCGGAGATATGAATGGAAGAGAGCACAATACTAAGATAAAAGAATGCTGTAGTATTGAGATTCTAATAGATACAATGATTACATAGTATGTTGATTTTATCCAAGAGATAGGTGATAAATGAAGAATCAAGTTAAGAGCTTATTATATCAAGTTAAGATCTTAGACAAGCAAGTCGTCAAGTTGTTCTTTCCAAGGCTACTTCAATAGATCTTAAGATGAAGACATATGAATTTTTATAGTTTTCTTGAAAGTCAATAGTATACGACTTCTCAAGTACTATATAAAGTATAATAGTTGAGTAAGAAAAACTATTTCTCAAGGTCTAATGATTGAGGATAAGATATTTTTATCATCAAGGATAACAATTTCTTAATGGGGAGAGAATGTAACATACCTCCGAGATTAACCAAGTTATGACTAAAGATAATCCTAAATTTTAGATGCTACAGATTTCAATAATGAATTCTAGCAGGTTTTCAATGGTTTTTCAACACAGTAAAGATTCTAAGTGTTAAACTTTAGTGAAAATTCAAGATTAATTAAGAGAAACTACTGGCATGGTAATGCCCCACTATGAAAATACAAAGGAATAAGGGCCTATTTATAGGTGAGGGAGGCCACTAACCAAGTCCAACTGGGTTTTAGAGCCTTCCAGCTTCAATTTGACCCAATTTGGATAAGATTTAAATCAGTTTGCTCCCTTTTTGATCTAGTTTGTATTAGGAGAGATGAGAGATAAAAATATCATATTTTTTTGAATTAAAAAATCCAAGCAATGATGATGAATAAGGCGCCTAGCTCAAGTGGATTTCCCACCTTACTGAGGTGTCAAAAATGCATCATTTCACCTAAATATCTCATTTTTTTACTAATATACCTTAGTTTCTAGTTTTTTTACTAATATACCTTAGTTTTTAGCTAATAAATGTTGTACTCAGCCAACTCTTCATCTTTTGGGCTATTTTATTTTATTCATTTTATTTATCTCATCCAAACACTTGGATTAATACTATTGGCTCTTTGGAACCTTATTTGGACCTTAATCCAAAAATTGCTGAAAATGTGGACCCTTAGACTAAGGTCTCTTATTCACATATTCAATTGATTCCTAATGCACATTGGAAAGTTCATTTTGAACTTCTGTTTCAGGGAAATCCATTTTAGACATTAGGAGAATTTTTGTATCTAAAGATATCTCAATTTTTAATTACCTCTCTCTAGACATTTTCTCTCCCTAGGCTAAAATAGGCTAAAATAAAATCTTTTTCCATTTCTGAGGGGGGATGATTACAAGAGACAGAAGGAGAGGTTCTTACACCTTTAAATCACAAAAGCTGGAGGGAGGAATCTTACATCCTATCCCACTTAAAAAAAGTGAGATGTCCTCATCTCCCAACTGGATAATAATCTCTTGCATCAGTTTCTTCTTCTATCACTTTCAGCATTACTGCCTTGGAAGTGGATGGTTGGTTTGGGAACTTCTCTCTTTGATTTCCCCAATTCTTAGATTGAGGTCTTGCATTACTTTGAATTGCAGCCGAGGGTTGGTTAGAGGGTCTACCTCTAGGGTTTCCTTGATTTTGATGGAAAGGAACCTGATTACTCTGGAAGGAAGGAGCTGGAGTCTGGAATCTTTGTCCATGACTTCCCTGCCCTCGAAAACCTTGATCCAAAAGGAGTTGGGCAATCCATATTGCGATGTCCGTATCCTTGACAGTTATAGCATTTAACTTATTTGTTCAAGGGTGGAACTTCTGAAGTTGAATTCCAGGGGATTGTGTTCCGAGAAAAAGACCTTTCTTCCATTCTGGAACTTCCCATATCCTTAGTTTGACCTTGTTGTCTCTGAGGAGGTGGAAAGTTAGAATCACCTTCTTCCGGAGCTAGAAATCTTTTGAAGAATGATGGTGTTGGCTTCGGTGGAACCTTGACAACAAAGGCCTTGGCAAAATCCTTCACCATCCACACTGCTTCAACCATGGAAACTGGCTTGGCATTCTTCACTAGGGTATCCAAAGGTTCGTTCATTCCCCGAATGAACCTGGCCATTAGCTGTTCTTCATCCAGCAGTGGCGAGTATTTGAGGAGGAGAGCGAATGCCTGGTGATATTCTTCAATAGTTATGCTCCCCTAGGTTAACTCTAAGAATTCATTCATCTTGGTTTCCAAAAGCGGGGAGGACAGAATCTCTTCCTTAGGTAAATCTTGAGATCATTCCATGTCTGGGTGTTCCGATCTAGATGGTTTGTCTCGCAGTGGTTTCTCTTCTTCCATTGCTTCAATCCACTTCTCCACAGCCTCGCCCAAGTTTTTCCCTTCACCCTTGAAAGGTCCACGCTACGATCTATGAAGAATTTTATGAACATCCGGGTCAAGCTCTTCCTCATCGAGTTGGGGGGTTAACATTCCTACCACGACGACCTTGATCCATGATCCTATCAATACGAACATTCTTGTTAAGTCCCTTATTCCAAATTAACCAAGACGCTCAGGTGAAAAGACCATTTTTTTCAAATTTGAATCCAACTGATTCTAGGGTTTCTTAAAGTCTGGTCAACCCTCATAGAATCCTGGGATAAAGATTCCTTCTACAAGAAGAAAATAGAGAACTCATTATCAGAGAATAGTTCATTCATATTTTAAACACAATAATGGTCTATTAGACCGAAAATTCTGTCTGAACATTCCCCACAGGAATTTCAGTTATGTAGGTTCTCAATTTGTCATTCCTTAATTAGGTCCACTAGGTCAACGGCCAACAAACTGTGAACAATCTGTCAGCACAATCCACTAATCTCATAGTGATCTGCTGAAAGTCATAATCATCTTCCAGTTACTAACATCATCACTGGGATTCACTCCATTTATCCTCATTGTGGCTTTATTCAACTTATCTTCTTCCAACCAAAATTCAGAAATCTTCATCTTTCAATCAGAATCTAAATCAGTTCATCAATTCTCAACCAGAATTCTAAAATCATATCAACCAGTATTCGAATTCATCATCTGGATAGCATTTTTTATTATAACTTCAAGGTCTTAGATTTACTCGTATATATTTCAAATAAAGAGCTACAATTACACCCACGGTATATACGGGTAATCATGGTCCTTGGAACTATAAGGTAAATACCATCATATCTAGGCCTCAAGCAAGTCAGGGATTCCACACAATTGTGGTACTTCCATCTAAAGACCCAATTCCCAATTTATGAATCTTCATTCTGAATATCAATTTATATGTATTTTATCACACAATTACAATCTTTTACTCGTAACTCATAAATTTTTGACATTTCTTACTTCTTGGATGATCAACTTGAGCCGATCTGCTCTGATACTAGCTGAGAGATCCCTGCCCCCTCTGCACAACAGATTCAGTGGTGCTAGCAGCGGAAGTAGCACTTCATGCGCTGGATAGAGTCTCCCACTTGGGGCCTCGCCCACAAATATTTGGACAAGAGACTAATCTCTTGGTTCTTTCAAAACTGAACCTGGAAAAGCTTCCCTCGCCCAGAAGGCATAGGTGATTCCTCTAGGAAAAATGGGATCCATCAGTCCCCATCCAATCCCATGGGTTAACCGCCCAACCAATGTATTGATAGGATCCATTTAGAATTCTAGTTATGTTTTGCCCCAAGTACCAGGGAAAAGATTTCATTCCTTAAGCTTCATTAATGAAGACTAAATCTAAATTTTCGTTTACGTATTGGATCCTTGATCCTCTCAGGGATTCCAGATTTCCTTTTTTGATTAAGAATTATCCAAGTTTTCTTGATGGATATTTTCACATTCTTTCTCAAATTAAGATATATTCAATATTCTTGTTTTTGAATAAAAGATTCATGGGATTTACAAAATCAATTATACCCATATTTCTTCTTTCAGTAAAAACACTAATCAAATGAATCATTTTAATAATTTTTTTAAATTGAATGATTCTAGAAAATTTATGCTCAAAACTCCTCTTTTTGCATAAAATTTATTTCACATAAATTTACTTCCCATAAAATGAGAATACTCAGAATTCCACTTTTGATAAATAAATAAAAAATACTCATATTTTGAAATATGCCAAAATACCTCTTTCAAAATTTAAATGTTTGAATCTAGAATATCATCTAAATTCTTATGCATAAAAATAAGTTTATCAAAAATTCATCTTTTCTCTTAATTAAATAATTATGCATAAATACTAAAAAGTATTTTCCATGAATATGATAAAAATCATTCTTTTTGCATAAAATATCTAATCCTAGAATATGATAGGAATTCCTCTTTTTGCTTTATTCAAAATATGCATAAATTTTTTTTTATCTTTTTTCTAAATATATTTGCCATAGCTTCGCTGCAATTACTGATAATATTCAATTTTCTATTTGAATTGAAAACTTGTAATGAAAATATGATAGAGAATCCTCTTTTAGACTTAGAATTAAATTATGCATACTTAGCATAATTATAGCCATAATTATAAGTACAATTATGATTATTTCTCTTACTTAAACTAAAATAACCATTCCTCATTTCTAAAATTGTTAGTATAATCCTCTTTGAATTTAGAATGAGTTAATAAGATTTTTCCTACTCATAATCAAGCTAAAAAGAATTAACCATCATTTTTACTAAATTAAAAATCATGAAATTATCTAATCTCATTCTCTAGCTCATCAAGCCTAGAGTTTGGATTGAAACAAGAGATTATCATTGAAAAATCCTTTTACTAAGGATCTAGCCATAAAGATGATGATTAATCTTTTCAAGAGAGAGATTTTCTTAAAGAAAACATTATAATTATGCATAAAGATTAACATAAATCTAATTAGACATTATGAATCTTTGGAAAGCTTGATTTGAAGAAAAAATCATTGCTTTGAAAGCTTCTCAAGCTTGAGAGGGGTTGAGAAGAAGAAAATCATTGAGCTAATTGAAAAAATAACCATTAAAATAGGATTACCTTTGAATTTAGCTTGATTCTTTGGCTAGAAGTGACGCCCCCAAAAATTCCTTGGCCACTAAGAGAGAGAGAGAGAGCAATCTCCAAGAGAGGTTGGAGGAGAGAGAAGCTTCAAAACTCTCAAGAGAAGAGGGAAATTAGAGAGATAATAGAAATAAGCTAATTTAGAGAAAATACTGGCATGGTAATGCCCCAATATGAAAATACAAAGGAATGAAGGTCTATTTCTAGGTGAGGGAGGCCACTAGCCAAGTCCAACTGGGTTCTAGAGCCTTCGAGCTTCAGTTTGACCGAATTTGGAAAAGATTTGGATCAGTTTGGCTCCCTTTTTTATCTAGTTTGCATTAGGAGAGAGGAGACATAAAAATATCACATTTTTTTGAATTAAAAAACCCAAGCAATGAAGATGAAGAAGGCGCCTAGATCAAGTGGGTTTTCCTTCTTACTGAGGTGTCAACAATGCATCATTTCACCTAAATATCTCATTTTTTAAATAATATACCTTAGTTTATAACTAATAAACCTTGTACTTAGTCAACTCTTCATCTTATGTGAAAATTTACTCATTTTTGGGCTATTTTCTTTTATTCATTGTATTTATCTCATCCAAACACTTGGATTAATCCTATTGGTCCTTTGGAATCTTATTTGGACCTTAATCCAAAAATTTCTAAAAATGTGGACCCTTAGGCTAAGGTCTCTTATTCACATATTCAATTAATTCCTAATGCACGAATTATCTCTCTAGATATTTTCTCTCTCTAGGCTAAAACAGGGTAAAACAAGATCTTTTTCCATTTCTGAGGGGGGATGATTACAAGAGACAGAAGGGGAGGTTCTTACACCTTTACATCATAAAAGCTGGAGGGAGGAATCTTACAATGGAATTAAGACGAGTTTAGGAGACCTTCTAAATTCTAGCGTATACATGACTAGCTTAACATATAAAATTGTTTATCCAAGATAAGATCTATTGGAGATATGAATGGAAGAGAGCACAATACTAAGATAAAAGAATGTTGTAGTATTGAGATTCTAATAGATACAGTGATTACAGAGTATGTTGATTTTATCCAAGAGATAGGTAAGAGCTTATTATATCAAGTTAAGATCTTATGTTGCCATATATATAGGCAGTGATGTGTGTGAACACACTTAGGACCGCCGGGGCACTTTTTCCCTCTTTAGGAGGTTTTTTCCCCCGGCTTGTATATACGCCCATGATTCTAGGGCTAACTTATATTTTGTACATTGACACAATCTAATACACTGTGTGTTTTGTGCATTCTAGCTTCTTCTTCTCCAAGCTTTGTGTGCTTTCCTACAACCCTAATTCCAACAATTGGTATCAGAGCAGGCATCGGCTCCCACCAGGGCTACGCCGCTAGCACCCTCCCACTCACGTTCTCTGATTGAGGTGAGTTTTCACGAGCGCTTGCAGGTCCCTATACTTTGCAAATAAGCCCGTAGGGCTTAACATTCTTAGAATTTGCATCTGAGGTCGTTTCGGGCTCCGTTTTTGTATTTCAAGTTCTGCACAGGTGTTCGTCATTTTCTGCAGAAATTTTGACAGTGCAGTTTTCTGCAAAACAGGCATACGTATTCTATTGTGGACCGTGCTACATAGCACGAGTTGTTCTCTGTTCAGTCTTTGCTTCATTTTTACAGGTAGCTTTTGCATCAGTTTCAATTAGTGGCCATGGCTGATAACAGCAATGATGTATTTCGCATGTTGTCTACTGAAGACAAATTGGATGGAGACAGCAACTACCCACTTTGGGCATACATGATGCAGCATGTTTTGGTTGCAAAAGGAGTGTGAAACATTGTGCAGGGTCTGGATGTACGTCCAAGTTCTGTGGATGTAGGATCTGTTGAGGATGTTGCAGGTTCTAGCAGCTCTACTGTTGCTGTTGTTTTACCCACTGCTGAACAAGCTCGTTGGGAAGGAAAAGATGCACAGGCTCATGCCTTGATTGCACTTTCTATCAAACGTAACATCACCCCACATATTCGTTCAGCTAAAACAGCAAAACAAGCTTGGGATATTCTAGCTGGTTTGTATGCAGGTCGTAACGAGGCAAAAATCTCTTACCTGCGTAAAGAGCTAGAATTGAAGATTATGCAAGAAGATGATGACATGAATGTTTTTCTTGCTGAGATTAAAGATCTCAAAGAACAGTTGATTTCTGCAGGTGAGATTATTCCTGATCATTCTCTTGTGCAGACTGTTCTTGATGCTTTACCTGAGACATATCAGACTTTTGCTTCCACGTGGAGACTTCTTGCTGAGGACAGACCTGATGCTGTCAAGTATGATACTTTAGTCAACAAGCTCTTGCAAGAAGCGCAGTCCATGCAAAACAAGGCCAGGCAGCATGTAGTTGATCAAGCATTTATTGCTGCCCAGCAGCAGAGAAGAAGTGGTAAGGCAGTCCCTTCCACTGTTTCTTCTCCTATTAGTAGGTCTGCAACTTCTTCTCCTTCCACAGGTAGCAACAATAAGTCTGAGAAGGCTCTTGATAAAGGCAAGAAAAAGACCGGGTGCAACTATTGTAAGGCAAATGATCATGTCATTAAGAATTGCCCTAAGCTAAAGGCTAAAGAGGCAAAGAATAAAGAGTTAAATGCAGCCACAATAGCGGATGCTTCTACAAATGCAGATTCTGCAAATGTTGTGCAAGATAAACCCTCCGTTCTGATCGAGGGGGGGAGTACATGTCTAAAGAGTTTGATGCATTTCTGGCTAGTCGTGGAATAAAACACCAATGTACAGTGCCGTATACCCCTCAGCAAAATGGTGTTGCTGAGAGGAAAAACAGGTCACTTATGGAGATGGCACGATGTATGGTCAAGAGCCAAGCTTTGCCACATGCATTTTGGCTTGAGGCTGTCATGTGTGCTGCATATGTACTCAACAGGTGTCCCACTAAGGCCTTGCAGTCTATTACTCCATACAAAGCTTGGCATGGCAGGAAGCCTTCTATTGGTCACTTGTGTGTCTTTGGTTGCTTGGCCTATGCTTTAGTGCCTATGCAACAACGCAGAAAATTGGATGATAAGGCTGTCAAATGCATTTTTGTTGGTTATAGTGCTGAGAGCAAGGGTTACAGATTGTATCATCCGCAGTCAAAGCGTATCTTGATTAGTCGAGATGTTGTTTTTGTGGAAGATGCTGTGTAGCCTTTGTTATCATGTACCAAAGAGACAGGTGTGAGCTCACGGGATGTATTTGATACGTTATTGCCTCTATTTACAGGTGGGAATTCAAATGTAAGTCCTAATGAGGCAAATATTCAGCCTATGCAGATTTCAAACGACATCATAGATCAACCTATTTCTGATGCAGATTTACAGGATATAATTCATGAGGATAGGGCTGAAAATGAGCAGGCTAGAGGTATGCCTAAATGGCTGGTGCAAGCCTTGCGTGATAGTAAAATTGATGCACCTATGTCTAGTCATACTCGTTCAGGTTTTCAGCATGCCTCTTATGCATCAGATTGTTATGCTTTGGCTGTGTCTAGTATGTGTGAAGAGGAAGAACCTCTTTCATTTGATGAGGCACAAAATTCAGAAAATTAGTTGGCTGCAATGCAAAGTGAATATGATGCTATAATGAAGAATGGTACATGGTCTTTGTGTGATTTGCTATTGGTAAAAAGGCCATTGGATGTAAGTGGGTTTTTAAATTGAAACGAAAGCCAGATGGCAGTGTTGATCGCTATAAGGCTAGACTTGTTGCAAAGGGTTATGCTCAAGAAAAGGGCATTGATTTTGATGAGACCTTTGCTCCCACTTGTTGTATGACTACCATTCGTAGCATTTGTGCATTGGCAGCAGCTCATAATGATTGGAATGTACATCAGTTGGACATAAAGACTGCATTCTTGAATGGAGATTTGAATGAGGAGGTGTATGTATCGCAGCCTCGTGGTTTTGTTCAAAGAGGGTAGGAAAACAAAGTGTGTAGGTTGAAAAAGGCTTTATATGGTTTAAAGCAAGCTCCACGAGCTTGGTATGAAAAGATACATGCATATTTGACTGCACATGGTTTTGAGAATAGTCCAACAGAAAGCACTTTGTATGTTAAACATGTGGATGATGTACATCTAATCATTGCTCTCTATGTCGATGACATGCTGCTCACAGGACCAAATGAGAGTCATATTGCTGATTTTAAGGCTGATTTGAATGCCTCTTTTGAGATGTCAGATTTGGGGCATTTGCATCATTATTTGGGGATACAATTTAAGCAGTGTGATGGAGGTATTGCTTTGTGTCAAACAAAGTATATTGAGACATTGTTGCGGAGATTTGGCCTTGAAGACTGCAAGCCTATTGCTACTCCAATGGAGACAGGTTTGAAGTTGAGTCTTCATGATGCTGGAGATCACTTTGATGTCACACTCTATCAAACAGCTATTGGTTGCCTCATTTATGTATGCATTACGAGGCCGGACATTCCGTTTGCAGTCTCACAGGTGAGCAGGTTTATGCATAGCCCAGGGTCTCAGCATTGGAAGGCAGTTAAACGCATCTTTTGCTACTTGAGTGGCACCATACATCTTGGGTTGTTTTATCCCAAGGGGGATCATTGCCGCCAGATTTACATGCTTTTTCGGACTCGGATTGGGCTGGTTGCTATGACACAAGAGTGTCCACAAGTGGTTTTTGTTTCATGCTCGGTAGCTCATGCATATCTTGGTTGAGCAAGAAGCAACCTAGTGTGGCCACTACTAGTTGTGAAGCTGAGTACATGGCAGCTTTCACAGCTACGGTTGAGTGTGTGTGGCTCAGACGGCTTATGGCTGACTTGGGTGTTGGACAGGAGTCTGCCATCTCTATCTTCACTGACAGTCAGAGCGCATTAGCAGTTGCAAGAAACCCAGTTTTTCATGCTCGCACAAAGCACATTGAGATGCATTATCACTATGTCAAGGAGAGACTCTCAGCAGGAGAGATCAGCTTGGCCTATGTGCCAACACAGGACAACCTCACCGATCTTTTCACAAAGGCGCTTCCTCGTGAGAAGTTCGAAGCATTCCGCAAAGCTTTGGGCTCGCTCCCCTTTGTGGATTGATCTACTTCGGGCATGGCACTCCCCTATACATGAGTGCCAGCTCTCGTTCACACCATCACTCCCAGGGGGGATTTGTTGCCATATATATAGGCAGTGATGTGTGTGAACACACTTAGGACCGCCGGGGTACTTTTTTCCTCTTTAGGAGGTTTTTTCTCCCGGCTTCTATATACGCCCATGATTCTAGGGCTAACTTATCTTTTGTACATTGACACAATCTAATACACTGTGTGTTGTGTGCATTCTAGCTTCTTCTTCTCCAAGCTTTGTGTGCTTTCCTACAACCCTAATTCCAACATCTTAGACAAGCAAGTCCTCAAGTCATTCTTTCCAAGGCTACTTGAATAAATCTTAAGATGAAGATATATGAATATTTATAGTTTTCTTGAAAGTCAATAGTATATGACTTCTCAAGTACTATATCAAGTATAATAGTTCAGTAAGAAAAACTATTTCTCAAGGTCTAATGATTGAGGATAAGATATTTTTATGTTCGAGAATAACAATCTCTTAATGGGGAGAGAATGTAACATACCTTCGAGATTAACCAAGTTACGATAAAGATAATCTTAAGTTTTGGATGCTACAGATTTCAATAATGAATTCTAGTGGGTTTTCAATGGTTTTTCAGTAGTAAAGATTCTAAGTGTTAAAATTAAGTGAAAATTCAAGATGTGACCTATTTTTGGAGTTGACTTTTACATACAGCTAATTTTGGCGATTTTACCTGTGTTGGATTGTAGACCGTATGCGTTTTTATTGTAGCCCTGAGACAGTAGATCTGAGAGGCTTGCCAAATCTACAAGCAGCTCTTCCACATCTTCTGGAGAGTAGACATGGATTCCCAATCAATCAAGACATTAGAAAATATACCGGGGAAGTATACAAACACTCTTTTTATTATTTTGCTTTAAATTCTTTTGAGATTAAATAAATAAATTGATAAGCATGTATATGAGAGAATCTAAGTTGAGGTACGGAATGCTTAACGGTTGAATTCATTAATTAAAAATGATCTCCTTAGTTTAAAGACTCATAGAATAAACACTTTTGGAGATAAAGAATTAGAAAATATAATATTTGACTAGTTTATGACTAGATTCGGTTGTTCTTATCTGTATTATTGCCTCTATGTGCAGAATGTGTGTGTGTGTGTGTGTGTGTTGCTATCACTAGTGCAGAACATCTTGGAATTGATGTGGGCAAAAGTCACCTTGGACGCATGAGTGTGATGTGGGTGTGTTATGAACATGTTCCTCATTGGGTTAGTCATGGTTGTGTGATACTAAAAATTGGTGTTATGGTGTAGAGTTTTGCCATGTTCCAAACTTTATAACTACACTCTATGCCAAGGTGTGAGAAGCTTGGGTGTTTAAGGGGGAGACTATCTTGAACACTCTACTTCATGTTCAATCACACTGATGCATAACATTTTTGAATTAGTGTGTGTGAGCCCAAGGGGCCTTGTGCTACAAGTTTTTTTGAAGTTGTGGGTAAGGTGGGAGTGTAGATTGTGTGTGGGTGTGTGTGTGTGTCTGTTGATGTGCCCAGACCCCCTTGTGTACAAGGATGCGATTCACATGCTAATCTCTCATTCTCTCTCTTTTCTTAATTGATCTATTGCTTAAAGTTGTTGAACCTATTTAATCAAGGTTTTCTACCCATATATATCATCTACCAATGGAGTTGTGAGGTAGAGAAGTTGATGTACCCTTTTCCCTCTCTCCTCTTGGAGTGAATTTCTGTTTCGGGCTGTGTTCTATGTGTTTGGGTGGTTGGACGAGGGTAGAGAGTTGTCGAACTGTGGGTTGTGAGCATCTTGAGATTTAGTGTATGAGTTTTCCTTTTTTAGCTTTAGTAAAAGCTGGTGGTGCTCCTTTTTTGTTCTTTGAGTGTGTTCTGGCATGTATGGGTGGATGTTGCTATAGAGGACTGCCCTTTTCCTTTTGGCCCACAGCGTGTAGGGAGAGAGAGAGAGAGAGAAAGAGAGAGAGAGTACGCCTATAAAAAAACTTTTGAAAATGAATAACTGAGCAAAAAGTTATGGGCATTTTACTAACGGCATAGAAAGCTGTAAAAAAAAGACTTTAAGCTAGAAATTTTGGGAGAGATTTTGATCATCATTTTAAAATGAGATGGAATAATTGATTACATATATGGAAAGAGTATTGAAAGAGATTCCCAACCATATAAACAATTTTATAAAAGATCACCTACGAAAAGAGTAATTACCAATAGAAAGTAGGGATTAAAACCACCAAAACTACATTCCTCTTTGCATTTGAGACTCCAACTTAGCAAAGTCCTTGCCTTTCATCTTGTTCATGATATAAACTAGAGAGTAAGGGTTAACGTTGCACAGTGGACACCGCAAATCTACCCACGGCTCCCAAAGTCTTTCCACATGTGCTCATTACCGGTAAAACCATTGGTACCTCCAAAAAGGAGGGCGGCAATAAGGCAAGGGCTACCTTGAGAAGTCATAGGCCCACCGAGATAATAACTCCTTATCTCCCTTAGTTTGGATCATCAAGATTTTAAATCTGAGGGTAAGGCCTTGGGAGCTAATGCTAAGTAAGCCTACATATGCAAAGAGAGTATCTTGGGAAGAGGATTAAGAGAATTGGGAGAGTGATAATGACACAAGAATGCTCAAAAGCTCAATTGTAGAGGCTTCACAAATTGATTTGAAAGGGAGAGGAGGGCTCCTTTTATAGATGGAAAAGTGACCCCCGCTCACCTTGTTATTACAAGTTACAATTGTAGAATCCTTCCACCTCTCATGACACGTGTGACGAGGTCACATGAAATGTCTCTTTAGGCAAAGTCTTTTTTCTAATTTTTAATTTGGAGATCTTTTACTAAAGATACTTGCATGAGACAAGGTTGTAGATAAGTTTGCACCTATGTGGCATTTTCACTTTACAAATGTCAAAAGGCTCCTCATCCATGTAGGATTTCTAGAAGAATCTTCCCTAATTATGAACCCACACACACTTCTCCACATGCCAGCTTGTAGCAAATAGCATTTAAATATTACAAAGGTGAGCCATGTATACATTTAGGCCCACTTTGTTTTTCCACATCACTCACCTATACAACCATACCAAAGCATTTATAGAACATACTTGGTATTTACCATAGGCACATCCACACATTACACAAACTTTAGGAAATGCAAAATATTGATGAGAGACACCCTCGTGGTAGCCGCCAAGCTGCGGCCATCGGCCATGATAAAGAATTCTGAAGACACACTACTAGTTAACAAATTAAAAAAATATTAAATTTAACATTAGAATTTATTTTTAATTATCTACTTATTGTAGGATAGTTTAGGGTTACTTACAAACTAGTTTAGGCTCGCCTTGTTGCCTCATCCAAGGTGGCACCACTTGATCCCACTACAAAGGCGCTCCTCTATTTCCTTTTGTTGTGTTGGAAGACTTTTTCTTGTGCACAACCCCTCCTTCATGTGTCTCCAAACATGTTTGCTTATTTCACTAGGACAATGGGCATGTGGATGCTTTCTTGCTGCCTTTGTATATTTCGAAAATCACATCACTTAACATGTTAGACTAAGAATAGAAAAAAATTTAATTTATAAAGGATTGTAGAATTGATAATGGATCGCATGTGTATTATAATTGTTATGTTTTTGTTTTACATACATCTAATATTTGAATATGTAAACAAGATGCCAATGACAAGGTAGATCAACCACATGAGAAACAACATGAATATAATCATAAACGAGCATGTTTTTATCCTAAATTGAAGGGTATAAAGTGTCACCTAGGACATATTGTTGTTGCTGACCATGAGTTTAGGTGGGGATGCGTAGAAAGTGCGCCAACTGATTTTTGCAACAAGTGGTGAGTAAACATACATTATTTTATATTGTTGTTACATGAAAAAAACAACAACGCATAATACATATTTAACTATGTTATGCCCTATGAATTCGTTACATTTCATGATTGTTTACTCTATGCATTGTAATTTTGTAGGTTACCTTACCCACAGGCGGAAGCCTTCTTATAGCTGCATCCATCCCGGCTATAGAGCCCCCCACTAGTTCACATGAACTTGTGGACGACAACTCCCAATGTACTAGAGGATGAGTCACTCGACACTAGCAATATCTTGGGAGAAGCTTGGATCTCCCTCTAGGTCCTATTGTTGAGACTAGTGCAGAGTACCCCCTACCGAGTCATCTCCATGAATTTTTGATGTTGAAACATGATTGTATACATTCTCTCTTCATATATGTATTGTAAACAGATTCTTTTGAGGAGTTGTAAATTGTTAAGTGATATTGGAAGACAATGGTCTTGTCTATTGTCAAGTTGTATGTGTGTATGTGTGTGTGTGTGTGTGTGTGTGAGAGAGAGAGAGAGAGAGAGAGAGAGAGAGAGAGAGAGAGAGAGAGAGAGAGAGAGAGAAATTTGACATTAAAAATTGTATTGAATACATGCATGTATCGTATCAATAGGGTGTTCAAGGAGGAAAGGTTCCCGGCCCACAACATGGACCACATGTCTCTCAATTGAATAGGGATTATGCCAGTTTATTGAGAGATCAATAGGGTGTTCAAGGAGGAAAGGTTCCCGGCCCACAACATGGACCACATGTCTCTCAATTGAATACGGATTATGCCAGTTTATTGAGAGATCAAGCTCCAACATTATATGAGAGTCTGCTATGCGAGTTGAGTAGTGGATTAGAGCCTTTGGAAATTCCAACTGAGCTTGCATCTGAAAGTTGGTGTGATGATGCAATGGTCGACATGATCGAGGACATCTACATTGCAAGGGAAAGATCCTTTACAAAGAGGGTTGCACGATGCCATGATACCCTAAAGAAGGAGGTAGAAACACCCGTATACAACACCACAAAGTTGTCACGGCTTTTCTGCTACCCTACTTATACTCAATCTTCAAGCAAGACATAATTCGACAAATGAGTCAACCACGGCACTTCTTTAGTATGTCCCGATATTTCATTTAACTCTTGGTTGTCTAGATGATATTTTTCAATCATATTTACATGTGTGTGAAAGTATATGTGCATCAATGATTGTAGGTTACTTTGCAACCCTGTTATTTCTAGAGCCCAATGTGCTTCCAAAGACATGCGCTAAGGCGAAGGCAATGATGGCGCGGCATGAATTATAATCGCAGTGATGCTTGTGTCAATGATTGTGTGTTGTTCAAAAAGGATTTGTCCAATGTAATGGAGTTTCCAAAGTGAAAAGAACCACTCTACAAAGAGGATTCTATGACCAGAAAAGTGCCTCGAAAGATCTTGCATCATTTTCCCCTTGCACCTTGTTTAGAGATGTTGTTTGGATGCCCTAAGCTTGTTAAGTTGCAAACATGGCATGCACATAACAGGAGACGAGACAATAAACAAAGAATTCCTGCTGTTTGGAAATATTTTCAACATATAGAGAGAGAATGGCCAACCTTTAAGAGTGAGCCATGACACTTACGGCTTGGCCTAGCAGGTGGCTAATGGGATTGAACAACCCTTTTGGCTTAATGTCTTCCAAGTGGACAACGTGGCCAATTTTCCTCGTTAACTACAATATTTCCTCTTACTTGTCTATTAAGAAGGAACACTTACTTCTAAGCCTCTTGATTCTTGATGAGTATTGTAGACAAATTTTTATCATTAAGATGGTTATGTGCTTCATTTATAATCATATGTTTTATCATGTAATGTAGGAAAGCACCAAGTACAAAACATGGATGTGTACTTGTCTCCTCTTATTGAAGAGATGCACCAACTATGGGAAGGTATTGAGATGTTTGACATTTATCAAAGCGGATGAAAGTCGTAATTTCAATCTCAGGGCCATTCTCACAAGGACCATCCACGACCACCCTGGACTTTCATTAGTTTAAGGTATGAGGACTAGATACTACGACATCCCAACTAACATCTAAATTTCAGAGCACCTCACGCTTATCTTTGAAATGTTTTGTATGACTAATACACAAGAGTTGTATGTTTATCTACAAAAAGGGAAGAGGGCATGTCATACTTGTGGCCCTGAACTAGATTATGAGTACAGTAAAAGTATGCACAAGTGTGTTTATCCCATCTTATAGATGATTTTTACCCATGGACCATGAATTTAGGAGGACAAAGGTGAATGAGTTCAATGGTAAACAAGAAACACAAGGGCCACCTCGGATTATGCATCCCAAGGATTGGGAATTTGCATGGTGGGGCAAGAAATACATCAACGACAGATGCATCAAACAACTGCATGGGGTTAAAAAGGAAAGCTTGAAAAAGCTGATGGCTTAAAAGCATCAGCTTCTAACATTTCTATGTTTTATAGTCTTGAGTATTGGTCTAATTTAAAAATTGTTCATTTGTCAGATCCCATGCATATTTTTAAGAATGTGGCCAAGTCTCTTTGGAAGCATCTTACAGGTGAGAGCTTACAAGTGAGAGGGACACAGAAGCGATGCTGGTAGTCCTTGAAGCATCGCAAACTAAGAGCCATTTATGGAAGAAGAGTGACGGCTCTTATTAATAAGCTCCATGGACATTGAAGAAAAACGAGCTTGAAATAGTGCTCAATCATATCAAGGCCTTTCGGTCACCCACTAGATATGGTGGGTCATGGAGGTTATTATTTGACTCGAAGGAGGATAAATTGTCTAACTTAAAGATGAATGACTAGCATAACTTCTTGAGGCATTTACGTCCCCTTGTGATTCAAGGTTTTTTGACTCCGAGCATTCGAGACATCATATGTATGGATTGGGCAAATTAGCCAGGTATGCATTAGGAATGTTTTGGACGACCCAAAGAGGGCCTCTTGGATTAACTTTTGATTAGGAATGGACCAATAGGAAGAGAGGGATGCGTGTACATTTTTGACTTCTTTGACCCTAGGGGGCCTAGGCTTTCGTTTGCTAATGGGGCCTAATTACTACTCTTGTCCCCTTACCTCCTGGGCCCAAACTTAGAGGTCCCCCACCTAGAATCGTGCAGATTAAAAACCCTAAAAATTGAAAATTTTTATTTTTTTCCCAAAAGTGTGTTTTCCCTCTCAAAATTTCCCCCAACATACTCTAGGTTTGGAAAGCTCATTTTAAACCTCTTCTAAGCTCTCCATTGCTGAAGAAACTCAATACCTCTCAAGCTCTTCCTCCTTCTCAAGCTCCCTCGGTCTCAAGCTCCCTCTCCCTCTTTCTTCCTTTTCTAAGCTCTCCATTACTGCAGAAACTCCATCCCTCTCAAGCTCTCCCTCCTTCTCAAGCTCCCTCCCTCTCAATCTCCCTCTTTCTCTCTCTCAAGCTCCCTTCCTCTCCATTGCTGCAGAAACCCTATCCCTCTTTAGTCTACTCTAGGTTCAGGAAGCCTATTCTCAAACTCTAACCCTCTTTTAAGCTTTCCATTGCTGCACTGAAAACCCTAAACTTTCTCTCCTCTCCACTCCTCTATTGTAAAACAAGCTTTTCTTTTCTCTTCTTCTCTTTTCTTACCACCATGGCCTCTTCCAATAATGTGAGAAGACCTAGGGAGAAGGTGGAAGAGCTTGTGCTGCATAACACAAGAGATAAGAATGGAGTTTGGGCTCCAACAAGATTCAAGGTTGGGGCTTGGGTCTACATGCAGCCAAGCTCTAAGGGACCACATCGATGAGTGCGTCATTGGGGAATATGCTACATCATTGGAAGGGGCAGCTACAAGGCTTCAAGCATACTAAGAAGGAAGGACTTTTTGCCATAGTGCAACATGTGTATACCCTTGGAGACCAGTACATTCAAGGCCAACGACCAAGGTTTCCTTCAAATTGTTAGTGTAATATAAACACAGCTTTAACAACATGCTAATATTGGATTTTTTGTTTCAAATTTTCTTATGATTCTCCATTTTCTTATGTCTCTATCTGCACATATTTTTCCCTCTAATTATGTTGAGGAACAACCACTCCAAAGCCCAGAGAACTTTTCTAAGCTATGCATGCATCCATTGGAGAGGCAATGTTTGTATCTCAAATCCCAAGTGATCTTGTACAGAACAATATCTTCTTCTTTTCTCACTCATATTTTGTAGATAAAAAACCAAGCTTATTTGTTGGGCAAGCTAGAAGAGATTCCCAACCCCCCTCTTAACAATCCTCGTGAATGGCCCAAACCTGATGCTTGGACCATCTTATGCTTAAAGTTTAAGATGGTAAGCGATATCAAGACATCACTCAAGTTTTCAAAGGCATCTAGGTCAGTAGGGCTAAATTGGTTTTGTCCTTTACATATTTTTGTGCACATGTTCAATTCCATGCCAATGTACCAAACAAAAACAATGTATATTTGTAATAAGGAGGTGTACGGTCTGACCTCATTCAAGGATTACTAGGAGAGGGTTGGGAGGTTAATGAGGGGTCACATCAAGGTGATGTGTACAATGTGTACAAGTACAATGTAGTAGATTCTACAGTGTCTTTCAGGTTCTTGAAGCCACACTCTATTTTGTACATGCGTCTGCACTAGCAAATATGGATGCAAAAGCACGACGAGACATGGATCCCACTTCAAGCCTCAGAAGAAGAAATTGTGTCTATTAAGGTAGCTGTGATGATGCAAAATGGATGGATTGAGCGAGTGGAAACAAGCAAGCATTGGAGCCTAGCAGACCTGTGTCAACACTTTAGCATCATGGGCTTTGACAATGTGGAAGAGTCAAGTTTCAAGTTGATGAGAAGAAAGGTATATCTGATTTCACTACATGTCTAGAATTAACCCTTACACTTTCTGGTTATTGTGCCACTTTCTATGTTTTTATAGATTGGGAAGCGCAAGGAGGGGACAACCATTGTCTCAGAATCATGGCAAATGGGGGACCTTGAATTTTAAGCACCAAGGTGCATAGCCCTACCAACACAGAGTAGGCATGTGGAAGAGCTTGAAGATGAACTAGGTATATGGGAAAATAGCCTCTGTTCTAATGCACGTGAGGGGCAAGAGTTTCAGGATCAAGGTGAAGGCAATGACGAGCTTTCAAGTCAACAAGGAGATGCAGATCAACATGAAGTAAATGTCACAAGAGCGGCAAAAAATGAAGACATTATAACAATTTTAGATTAGATGACATGCTTGTAATTTTGTAGCAGGCTCTTTTTTAACCAATCTTTATTTAATTGAAATCTTAATATTTTTACAAACAATGATTTTTTTGTCTATCGGTCTAGTGTGAAAAGGCCAAACTTTAAATTTTAACTATAAATAGCCAAAGGTGACTTCATTCTCATTTTCACGTGATAGAAACCAATCACGAGCTCACACTATCTCTTTGCATTCACATGGCTACCCACTTTGACAACTTCTGTGAGCTCCTCTCTACAACCCCGTGGGTGGGCGGGCAAGAGCGAGCTTTTTGTCATGTTCACTCGTGAAGTCGACTTTGAAAAGTCGCTTGCCCTTGCATCCCAACATTATGAGACAGAGATTGCATACATGGAGCAGTACTTGGCTCCCCACTCTATCTCCTTTCCCCATTGCCCCAATGATCTATGGGTGCCTGTTGAGTTGTTTAAGTACATTCAACATTATGCCTGCCCCTACATCTAGTGCCTTGAATTCTTCATCGATATCTTCATCCCTGCAGGAGCTTACTGTACCTTCAATAAGCAGGAGGTGAAGAGGTTGGGGAAGGAAAATTTAGGAACTAGGCTCCTCTCGTGGCTCCCCACTTTTGCGTTCCTCATTAGCGATGAGGATTAGGATGAGGACGTAGAGATGCCTGCATTGCAGTTGGCAGGATATTTGAGGGATGACAAGGAAGTGAAGGCACTAGGTATGAGTGCTGGTGTGGAAGAGCAACTTGCATCAGAGCACTTTCCAGAGGGTGCACTATCTGCAGCTGAACAGCCCACTGTAGTAGAAGATGCGGGGCCATCTTCCCCACACGAGGAGAGCAAGGTGCTGCCAGAGCTTGAGATCAATCTCTTGAGCACCATTGTGGTGGAGGTGAAGAACACTTATTTCTTCATGACCTTGAAAAGGCATCTAGCTTGAGAAGGGATGAATGCTTGGGCATTATATGCACGGGATGTGAGGTGGACCTTGATACGTCCAACCTCAATTCTCACCTAGATAGTGTTATATTACCCCTTGGAGAATCTATCGCACAGACAGTTGCTTTGGTCTAGGAAACTGTGGTTGAGACCGCGGAGCAAGCCCTAGTTCTAGAGGAGGAATTCACAACCTTACAAGACAAGCTAGAGGCTGAAAAGGATACCCTTGCTACTGGAGTGATGGAGGAGACCAAAGAACCTAAAAAGGATGAGGCTAAGTCCTCGATTGACCTCTCTGCCCCCACCAGCACTTTGGCAAAAGAAGACATTGAGTAAGAGGTAATAATCAACCTTTTACAACTTAGAAACATTTGTAATTATGTATAGGAAAATATTTTGATTTTTCCTTTGATTACAGAGGGTGGTTGAAATTGACACATTTGTTGGGAGAGGCAGCGGCGGCAGCAAAGACTAGGCCAAGGTCCATGGAAATGATGTTGCATTGGCGCACTATCTTAGTCAGATTCATGTGGATGGCATCACCATTATCCACAGGGACTACACCACTCAATCTGCCTTCACTCTCTTCTTTTTAAAAGCCCTCTCTAAGTGTAAGATCCCTGACCCCACTGCACAACGAATTTGGGGGTGCTAGCAGCGAAAGTAGCACTTCTTGCATGGGGCACGGTCCCACACTTGGGGCCTCGCCCACTGATATCCAGACAAGAGACTAATCCATTGGTTCTTCCAAAACCGAACTCGGAAAAACTTCCCTTGCCCGGAAAGCACGAGAGATTCCTCCAGGATAACTTTTTCCTAACGTAGTCCAAAAGCCTTAACTAACTGAACTCATCTGATCGAACCCGTAAGTCCCATAGTCAGATCAGGGAAAAAGACTGTACTTGGATCATAGAGACCAACGCTTTTTTCCTCATTGAGAGGCATAGCCGTTGATTCTTTTTCCATAGAACAATTTTTGTCTGGGATTTACTTCATCTATTGAACTATATAGAAATTGATTCTTGTTTTACGGATCCATCAGTCCAGCCAATCCCATGGGTTAGCCAACCACCCAACCACTGTAGTGATGGGATCCAATTAGGAATTTGGTTAGGTTTTGTCCCAGGTACCAGGGAAAAGAGTTCCCAGGCCCCCTAGCCGCGGATGTTCATGCAAATATAAAACTAGCCACACCACTTACACATCCAATATGAAATTGCCTTTTTCTCAGCATCAGCTATCTTTAAAATAATCCTTTAATGAAACCATTGTGTTACTGATCACAATCCTCAAAATCTCTGGTTGAATCCTTATTTCTAATCATTCCTTCATCGGTGTACTTATGGCAACATTGACAACTAGAACGCTCACCACACCTGTTCACTCATGGGCCTTTTCGATAGTTCCTAGCTCATAGTAACCGGCAATATATTCACATAACAAAATGGAATCTCCGTTGAAGATCAGCAAGATCAACAAATAGATCCATATAAAAGAGCCATGGACTCATCCGTTTTGAGGACCAGCAAGGTCAATCAACCACATTATCTTTAAAATGATAATCTGATGCTATGCCTTGCTGGAAAGGCTTTCCCCTTCTCTCATTCTTAAATTCAGCCCTTCTTTATCCTAGTTAAGTAATCAAATTGTTTGAATTAAACTTTTCATATTGTTTCTCTTTTAAAAGTGAAATTTGATTAGTTTCGAATGCTTTAAACAAATTGCGAAAAATTTTCAACTAAATTAAGAATAGAAAAATTAAAAAATGGTCAGCCATACAAAGGAGGTTATGGTAAAATTTTCTTAAATTTTGTGAAATAAGTATTACCTTTTATTATTCAAAAAGAGTAATCCCCATTGTTTGTGTATTCTAAAAGTGGTATTTTCATTCTACACATAGGAAAATGCATAGTAGAAATATTTTTATCACAAAAGTTTTATTTCTATTAGATTTAAATTCTATGCATAGAAAGATGTATATTGATTAATTTTTTTAATTATAAAAGAGTGATTTTCATTAGATTTAAATTCTATGCATAGAAACATGCATATTGATTATTATTATTATTTTATTATAAAAGAGTGATTTTCATTATATTTAAATTCTATGCATAGAGAGATGCATATTGATTCTTTTTTTATTATAAAAGAGTGATTTTCATTAGATTTAAATTCTATACATAGAAAGATGTATATTGGATAATTTTTTTTATTATACAAGTGTTACTTTCATCAATATTGATTTTTATGCATAAAATGATGCATAAAAGATTTTTTTTAATTATAAAAGTGTTACTTTCATCAATATTGATGTTTTATGCATAAATAGATGCATAAAAGAATTTTTTTATTATAAAAGTGTTACTTTCACCAATATTTATTTTTATGCATAAATAGATGCACAAAAGAATTTCTTTATTATAAAAGTATTACTTTCATCATTATTGATTTTTATGCACAAAATGATGCATAAAAGAATTTTTTTATTATGAAAGTGTTTCTTTCATTAATATTGATTTTTATGCATAAAATGATAAATAAAAGAAGTTTTTTATTATAAAAGTGTTACTTTCATCAATATTGATTTTTATGCATAAATAGATGCATAAAAGAATTTTTTTAATTATAAAAGTGTTACTTTCATCAATATTGATTTTTATGCATAAAAGAATTTTTTTATTATAAAAGTGTTACTTTCATCAATATTGATTTTTATGCATAAATAGATGCATAAAAGAATTTTTTTTATTATAAAAGTGTTACTTTTATCAATATTGATTTTTATGCATAAAAGAATTTTTTATAAAAGTGTTACTTTCACCAATATTGATTTTTATGCATAAAATGATGCATAAAAGAATTTTTTTATTTTAAAAGTGTTACTTTCACAAAATTGATTTTTATGCATAAATAGATGCATAAAAGGATTTTTCTTTTATATAAAAGTGTTATTTCCATAGAAGTTGGATTTTATGCATAAATAGATGCATACATAATTTTTTATATCAAAATAAGACTTCTCTTTAATCCTATGTTTAAATCCCATGAATATTGGAAAATGAATAAGTAAATAGTCTGTGAAGGAAAATTCTACCGTTTCATATTCTCTAGGATGGTAATGAGAAAATTCAGAAGATATATCGAAGTCGGAATTCTAGATAAATGATTAATTTATTCCTCATAGGAATTCGTGACTAGTTCTGAATTCAGTTAAGCAAAATACTCAATGAATGAAATTCAATAAAGTAGTAATTGAAATATTATTCTTCGAGAAAGATAGTTCGGGGAGAACCTTTCTAGACTCAAACCTTGAATTAGACTATGACCAAGACATAACTCCTTCGTCAGTTTCAAGAAAAGATGATGCGACTAGTTCAGTAATCTACACTCAAATCACCCACCGAATCTGAAACTAAGTTGAGACCTTTGATTTTGATCTGAGAATCAAGAATTCAGAATTCGAGGAATTCTGCTTGGGAATCAAGACCTGTGATCTAGAAGTCTTGGGATACGGAATTAAGATATACTCTTGTATTCAAAAGAAAATCAAAACTGAAAACTTGCATAGAAACCCTGTTTTCTTAAAGGACTATCTTATGCCAGAATGCTGGAGGGAGCATTTGGTATATGTGTTTTCTAAGGGAAGTTTGGTTGCAACAGCTGGCGGGGAGTGTTCAAAGGACGGCTCACGTGGTCTTGACCAACCTGGGTATGGTGTAAAATCGTGTGCTTCTGGTATGATGGGCAAGGGCCGACAAAGCGGTCCCTGAGTGAAGTGCTAGGACACATAAGGAGGATCCTAGAGGATTCTGACTACGCGATGCACGGGCTCGCGGTGCTTAGGACACCCATGCGTATGTCGTGGAAGATATATTATGTATGATGACGAGAAAAATATTGTAATCTGTTTACTGGATATCCTTGCTGGACCTGCTGGTCTCAACGGAGAGTTCAGAGTGATACTGTTTTGTGAGAAACAAGGATTGAATGGAAAGTTTGAGTTATGATATCTGTAACCAATAATTGTTTGTAAATGGATTACTTTATAAATGAAAGTTTAAAGAGGAGTGTGTGCGTATCTGTATTCTAAAGCAAAAGTTAAGAAAGGCATTCAATTATGGGTGGGTGAATACTTGTCTGGTTCTACCAATTCCAGTGGTTGGGCGGTGGCTAACCCATGGGTCGGATGGGGCTGGAATCAGTAGAGTTTTAATAATAAAATTGATCAATAGGAATACGCTTAGAACTCGAATAGTTAAATAATAACCTGAAGACTTCTCAAATGAATAGATCAACGGTTATGCCTGATTAAATTGGGAAAAAAGCATTGATTCATTCAAGTTAAGTCTCTAATAGTTTTCCTTCTATCTGGTTTATTCAGATGAAGGTTAGTTCAGTATCTTGACCTCGTTAGAAAAATTCGTTAAAATTTTAAAAATGGTGGAATCGTCCCCGTTTTTTGGGCATGGGAAATTTTTCCGGTTTCGGTTTTTGGAATGACCGCCAGCTTAGTCTCGTGCCCGGACATTCGAGGGCGAGGCCTCGAGTGGGAAACCCTGCCCCCCACGTAAGAGGAAGCTACTTTCGCTGCTACCATCCGGGAATCCGGTGCATAGAGGGGGCAGTGAAATCCCACAGTTGGTATCAGAGTGATGTTGTAAATTTACGTAACAGCATCAAAAATTGCTTAAAATTTTAAAGTAAATCTAGGAAATAATGTTTTCGCTTGTTAAATTTATGTTGAGTGAACTTCAAAAATTAAAAACTCATAAATTGAATTGGAAATTTATAGATGGATACCCCGAATCTATCTGGCATTCCTGAACTGTCCCAGAGTCAGGATATGATAGCCTTTGCATTCGAGCACCTCATCAACTCTTCTATGACCCGAGTAAGCAGAGTGAGACTTGCAGGTCATTTTGAGAGTCTTTACTTTCCTAATCCTCTTGAGCGACGTCGGTATATATGGTTCTATGGAGGACGATGTATTAATGTCAGTACCAGTCAGCGTCAGAGGCTCAGGAAAAATATTTCCTTAGCTATGATTCTAATAAGGCTAGGGCTTGTTCAGCATGTGCAACTCTTTGATCATTCACCCAGGAACTTCAGAATTTCATGCCGAGTTTTTAGGCTTCTTAGCCGCTTTATCCCTAGAAGTAGAATTACAGCACCTCTTTCTGTAATGAAAAACTTTTGATAATAAATGAGGTTTTACAAATTGTTTTCATGATTGTGAATATGGTTAATCTTGTTTAAGAAGTATGATAAAATAATTATTTGTTTAAAGATAAATCTCAAAAAATTAAATAATCATAAATCTATTGTCAAGGTTAAGTTGACAAAAATCTTGTTTTGTCAGTCATGAGGCGCACGATCCTCTAACCGATGATGAAGAGTTAGATCCGGATGTTCGAAAAGCCCTGCACAGATCCCAACCTGGTCCCTTCAAGGGTGAAGGGGAGCAGTTAGGTGAAGTACTGGAAAAGTGGATTGAGGCTCTCGAAGAATACTTTGATGTAACTGGCTACAATGAGAGAAGTAAGATGGCTCTTGCCAGGTTAAAGATTATGGAAATGCGGCCAAGGTCGCTTCTTGGAGGAATCACTGCGAGACTAACCATCTCGACCAGAATACCCAACCCCTGGACTGATCTTAAAGCTTACCTCAGAAAGAGGTTTTGTCCTCCGGGCTTCCTTGAAACTAAAATGAATGAGTTCTTGGAACTAAAGTAGGATAGCCAGACAATTGAAGAGTACCATCAAGCTTTGGATGAAGAGCAGCTGATGGGCCAGATACATTCGAGAAATGAATGAGCCATTGGACACCTTAATGAAGAATGCCAAACCTATCTCAATGGCCGAAGCAGTAAGAATGGCAAAGGACTTTGCCAAAGCCTTTGTTGTTAAGGTCCCGCCAAAGCCTGCACCCTCTAACTTTAAAAGATTCCAAACCCCGAGAAGTACTTCAAACTTTCCTCCCCCAAAGAGGCAGCAAGGCCCAATTCACAATCAGGATGCGGGAAGATTCAGAAGTGAAGACCCTTCCCTCAGAACACTTTCTCAGGAGCCCCACCTTTTTCAAGGATTCAGAGGGATGAGCTCAGAAGTGAGAACCAGTGTTTTGGATGCCAGGGTTTTGGTCATTAGCTAAAAGACTGCCCGACTCCTGCCATGTCAAGGGGACATGGAAGTGAAGGACCGAGAGTGCAAAGACCAACCCCTTCCTATCAGTCAAATCAGGGTCCATCTCGCCCAAATCAAGGAAATCCCAAAAGAACTCCAACTCAGCCCCCATCAGCCTCTGTCCAGAGTAGCCTCAGAACTCCTTCCCAGAACTGGGGCAACCAAAGAGAAAGAGTTCCGCCTCAGACTGTAGCAGCTAGAGCAGTCACAATAGCAGAAGTAGTGGAAGAGGAAAGAGGATAGATTCATGTAGCAATTGAAAACCAAGGGCCAAACTGTCAATTCTCCGTCATCTATACTCCCGCTGAGTATCAGGATAAGCCTTTTAAGCTTTTGATTGATTTAGGCAGTACTCATTCTTTCATTTTCCCTGGATGCTTGCGTAAGCTAGTCTAAGATCAGAAATCAAGGAAACCTATGCAAGTTGAATTGGCAAGTGGGAAGATTCTTTTCACTCACCTTGAGAGACGGATCGTATTCAGTTCAATCTAGATGGGAATTTAACTGACAGTCAAATCAGAGTTATACCTTTGGGAGTTTTCGACGGGATCCTTGGAATGGATTGGCTCCATAAAAATCAAGCTGACATTCACTGTCATAATGGAACCATTTCCTTCCGTGACCTTCACGGAAATAAAGTTCAAGGAATCGGAATTTTAGGATCCCCAAGTCTGCAGTTAGTTAAGGCTTCTAAGTTACTAAAAGGACTTAGAAAGAAGCAACTCATTTATGTTGTCAAAATGAATCCAGTAGACTCAAAGTTAAAAGCTAAAGAACCTGAATGGTTAAGTGATTATGATGATTTATTCCCAGCAGAATTAACAGAGATGCCTCCAATTCGGGAAGTAGATCATATGATAGAATTGACCCCCGAAGCTCAGCCAGTAGCCCTATGCACGTACAAAATGCTAGTTCCTTAAGCCATAAAACTCAAGGAACAGCTTAGACACAACTATTAGAACAAGGGTTTGTAAGACCCAGTGTTTCACCTTGGGGTGCGCCAGTTCTCTTTCAGAAAAATAAAGATGGAACGCTAAGACTCTGTGTGGACTACAGAGGTCTCAATCAACTGACAGTTAAGAATAAGTATCCCATCCCGAGAATTGATGAGCTTCTGGACAAGCTAAGTGGAGCCCAGATCTTCACAAAGATAGATCTCAAATCAGGGTATTATCAGATTAGAGACTAATGAGATGAGCAAGATATCCCAAAGACAGCCATCAATACTCGGTATGGGCATTATGAATTCACTGTCATGCCGTTTGGATTGAAAAATGCCCCAGCTACATTCAATCGATTAATGCAAGACATTCTCAAAGAATACTTGGTTGATTTTGTTCTTGTTTTCTTTGATGATATTCTGATTTACTCAAAGAATGCAGCTGACCAATGAAGCTCATGTCAGGAAAGTTCTTGAGATTCTAAGGAAGCACCAACTCTTTGCAAAAAAGAGCAAATGCACTTTCTCTGCCTAACCATGTTGAATACTTGGGCTTTCTGGTATTAAAAGATAGAATTTCTCCAGATTCCACAAAAGTCCAAGTAGTCATAGATTGGCGTGAACCTAAGACAGTGAAAGAAGTCCGAGGATTCTTGGGATTGACTGGTTGGTATAGAATTTTTCTACCAAAGTATGCTCTCATAGCTTCACCCCTGACTAATCTTCTCAAGAAGAATATCCCGTTTCAATGGTCTGCTAGGTGCCAGAGTGCTTTTGATAATTGGTAACCAATCTCGTTCTGAAGTTGCCAGATTTCTCTCTACCCTTTGAGGTAGTAACTGATGCCAGTGGATTTGCCCTAGGAGGTGCACTCATGCAAGAAGGTCATGCAGTGGCCTATGAATCCCGAAAACTCAGAACGCATGAGAGGAATTATGTTTTCCACGACCTAGAACTACTTTCAGTAGTATATGTCCCTGAAGTTGTGGAGACATTACCTACTACTGGGTCAAAGATTCACTTTGATGACAGATCATCAGAGCTTAAAGTGGATCTTCACTCAAAAGGATCTCAACATGTGCCAAAGAAGGTGGATGCAGACCCTGCAGGAATTTGATTTTGAAATCAAGTACCGCCCAGGCAAAGAAAATGTGGTAGCAGATGCGCTCAGCAGAAAAGCCTCCTTGCTTGCAATTACTGTAGTGTCAAATCCCTTGTTTATTGAAGCAAGTGAGAAGATCATGCAGGATAGATTCTTTGGCCCTATTGCTACCCTACTTATGCAGGAAAGCAAAACTCCACAGGAGTTGAACCAAGTTCAAGGGTATAGCCTGGATGATGGAATTATGTATTATAATCGCAGACTATGCATTCCCAATGATGAGGGAACTAGGGGTCAAATTTTGAACGAAGCCCATGACAGCCTTATTGCAGGACATCCAGGTTTCATCAAAACCTACATGTATGTGAAGAAAAACTTCTTTTGGCCTGGTCTAAAAAAGGATGTGCTTAATCATGTATGTCAATGTCTGACCTGTCAGAAACTCAAGGCCGAGAGAGTGAAAATTCCTGGGAAGTTACATCCATTAGACATCCCCCAGATGTGCTTAATCATGTACATCAATGTCTGACCTGTTAGTAGAAAGTCAAGGCCGAGAGAGTAAAAATGCCTGGGAAGTTAAATCCATTAGACATCCCCAAGATGAAGTGGGAATGTATGAGTATGGATTTTATTACTGGATTACCCTCAGTTCAATCAGGTTACAACTCCATCTTCATGTGGTAGTTGATAGACTAACCAAAGTTGCCCATCTGACTCTAGTAAAAGAAACCTACACTGTAGTGGATGTGGCCAGAGTGTTCGTGAAAGAAATCTTCACATTGCATGGCCTACCCAGAAGAATAGTAAGTGATTGAGACCCCAAATTCACGTCAAGATTGTGGACTACATTTTTCGAAGCAATAGGAAATTGCATTTTTCACGTCAAGATTCTGGAATGCATTTTTCGAAGCAATAGGAAACTGCATTTTTTGAAGCAATAGGAACTTTCTTGGATCTCAGCACAGCTTACCACCCCGAGACTATCGGTCAAACAGAAAGGGTAAACCAAGTAATCGAAGATATACTTCGGTCATGCTGTGGCAAGGAACCTAAGAAGTGGCTAAGTTATCTGCACCTAGTCGAGTTTGCCTACAATGCTTCTTATCACCGAAGTATTGGGATGAGCCCTTTTAAAGCTCTGTATGGACAAGATTGCTTAACTCCATTAACTTGGTCCGACCCATTGATTAGGGTCGAGATGTCCAGACAGATGCTTGACGACATGGAGCAGTAGATGCAATCAATTCGCAAAGATATAAAAGCTACCTAGGATAGACAGAAACAATATGTAGATAAGAAGAGGACAGACAGAAAATTCAAAGAAGCAGATATGGTCTTCATTCGAGTGCGTCCCAAAAGAAGTTCTCTATCTCTTGGAAAGTACAAGAAGTTATCCCCTAGATATTGTGGGCCACATCTGATTACAAAGAAAGTAGGTGACTTAGCCTACGAGCTTCTTCTGCCTCCTCATCTCAAAGTACATAATGTATTTCATGTCAGCCTTCTTACAAAGTATATACCAAGGCCAAATCATGTGCTTGATGATGAAATCTTAACTTCTTCAACCCAAGGGCAGATGGAACTCCAACTTGAAGAAATCCTTGATGTTCAAGAAAAGGTTCTCAGGAACAGAATTCTGAGAGAATTATTGGTCAAATGGAAGCTATATCCTTTTGAAGATGCCACCTGGGAGAAAGAAGCCGAACTATTGCGAGATTACCCCCTGTTTGCGAGATGAGGACATCTCGCATTTTTCAAGTGGGAGAGAATGTAAGATTCCTCCCCAGCCTCTCAAGATGTCCAGTATCTGTCCCCTGTAATCAAATCCCTCTTCAGAAATATAAAAGATCTTGTTTCTACCTATTTTTGGCTTAGAGAGAGAAAATATTCTACAGAGAGATTATTCAGATTTTAGATATTGTTGGATGGAAAAATATCTCTTCTTATTAAAATAAATTCCCCCAAAACAGAAGTTCAAAAATATTTTCAAAAGGTGCATTAGAAATCAATCAAAAGGATGTTTGTTGTAAAACTCAAGAAGGTAGAGAAAGATACTATAGGGAGTAAACCTGACTCGATATAAGACTACAAAGATCTCTTCCCAAAGGAGCTTACCTAGATGCCCACAGAGGAAAATTGACCATGAGATTGAGCTTATTCATGGAGCACAACCTGTGTGGCAAAAAGGGTATATAAAATGTTAGTTCCAGAGTCAATAGAACTCAAGGAATAACTTTGACCGATGTTAGAGAAAGCGTTCATCAAACCAAGTGTATTGCTGCCTTATCCTAGGGATCCAGATTTTTTGAAAATTTTAAATTAAGGTTTTGAGGGGCCAATCAGATTCATCCAAATGTGTGGAGGAGATAAATAGAAGAAATAAATAAAATCCCCCCAAAAATGAGTAAATACTCACATAAGATGAAGAGTGGACTAAGGACCAAAGGACCAAAGGAAATACTAAAAAAATGAATTTTTGACACCTCAGATGTGGGGATTCCCCCTCATGAAGGAGGTGCCTATTTCACGTCTGGTGGAGTTTTAAATTCCCAAAAATTGAGATATTTCATCTCTCCTCTCTCCTAATTCAAGTCTAGCTCCAAAAAGTAAGCTAAACTGACCCAAAAATGGTCAAAAATTGACCAAACTGATCAGGAAAATTCTAGAATCAGTTTGCTTGTTTAGAAGCTCATTTTTTCCTATAAATAGGAGCCTCCCCCTTTGTTGAAGCTTAATCGTGTTTTATGCAATATTACTCTACTCCTCCCCACCAGAGTCAAAAACTATGAATTTCTTAATAATTCATTAGTTTTTGACCATTCCCTCTTCTAAAGAACTGGTGGTGGCCACTCTTGTTGCAAACAAGAGTAGATCCCTCAAACCATCAAGCCAAAGGAAAGCTCCCAGAATTTCATGTAAGTTAGAAATCCTACTTTTTCTTATTCTTTTAATGGTTTTCTAATTTTTTGTTATCTTTAAAATGATAATTTGATGCTATGCCTTGCTGGAAAGGCTTTCCCCCTCTCTCATTCTTAAATTCAGCCCTTCTTTATCCTAGTTAAGTAATCAAATTATTTGAATTAAACTTTTCATATTGTTTCTCTTTAAAAAGTGGAATTTGATTAGTTTAGAATGCTTTAAACAAATTGGGGATAATTTTTTAAGTAAACTAAGAATAGAAAAATTTGAAAAATGGTCAGCCATACAAAGGAGGTTATGGCAAATTTTTCTTAAATTTTGTGAAATAAGTATTACCTTTTATTATTTAAAAAGAGTAATCCCCATCGTTTGTGTATTCTAAAAGTGGTATTTTCATTCTACGCATACGAAAATGCATAGTAGAAATATTTTTATCACAAAAGTGTTATTTCTATTAGATTTGAATTCTACGCATAGAAAGATGCATATTGATTAAATTTTTTAATTATAAAAGAGTGATTTTCATTATATTTAAATTCTATGCATAGAAAGATGCATATTGATTATTATTATTTTTTTATTATAAAAGAGTGATTTTCATTAGATTTAAATTCTATGCATAGAAAGATGCATACTGATTATTATTATTTTATTATTATAAAAGAGTGATTTTCATTAGATTTAAATTCTATTCTTAGAAAGATGCATATTGATTATTTTTTTATTATAAAAGAGTGATTTTTATTAAATTTAAATTCTCAACATAGAAAGATGTATATTGGATAATTTTCTTAATTATAAAAGTGTTACTTTCATCAATATTGATTTTTATGCATAAAATGATGCATTAAAGAATTTTTTTAAATTATAAAAGTGTTACTTTCATCAATATTGATTTTTATGCATAAATAGATGCATAAAAGAATTTTTTTATTATAAAACTATTACTTTCACCAATATTGATTTTTATGCATGAAAGAATTTTTTTAATTATAAAAGTGTTGCTTTCATCATTATTGATTTTTACGCACAAAATGATGCATAAGAGAATTTTTTTATTATAAAAGTGTTACTTTCATTAATATTGATTTTTATGCATAAAATGATGCATAAAAGAATTTTTTATTATAAAAGTGTTACTTTCATCAATATTGATTTTTATGCATAAATAGATGCATAAAAGAATTTTTATTATTATAAAAGTGTTACTTTCATCAATATTGATTTTTATGCATAAAAGAATTTTTTTATTATAAAAGTGTTACTTTCATCAATATTGATTTTTATGCATAAAAGATTTTTTTAATTATAAAAGTGTTACTTTCATCAATATTGATCTTTATGCATAAATAGATGCATAAAAGATATTTTTTATTATAAAAAAGTTACTTTCACCAATATTGATTTTTATGCATAAATAGATGCACAAAAGAATTTTTTTATTATAAAAGTGTTACTTTCATCATTATTGATTTTTATGCACAAAATGATGCATAAGAGAATGTTTTTATTATAAAAGTGTTACTTTCATTAATATTGATTTTTATGCATAAAATGATGCATAAAAGAATTTTTTTATTATAAAAGTGTTACTTTCATATTGATTTTTATGCATAAATAGCTGCATAAAATAATTGTTTTTAATTATAAAAGTGTTACTTTCATCAATATTGATTTTTATGCATAAAAGAATTTTTTTATTATAAAAGTTTTACTTTCATCAATATTGATTTTTATGCAGAAATAGATGCATAAAAGAATTTTTATTATTATAAAAGTGTTACTTTCATCAATATTGATTTTTATGCATAAAATGATGCATTAAAGAAATTTTTTTATTGCAAAAGTGTTACTTTCATCAATATTGATTTTTATGCATAAAATGATGCATAAAAGAATTTTTTTATTATAAAAGTGTTACTTTCACCAATATTGATTTTTATGCATAAAATGATGCATAAAAGAATTTTTTATTATAAAAGTGTTACTTTCATCAAAATTGATTTTTATGCATAAATAGATGCATAAAAGGATTTTTCTTTTATATAAAAGTGTTATTTCCATAGAAGTTGGATTTTATGCATAAATAGATGCATACATAATTTTTATATATCAAAATAAGACTTTTCTTATTATCCTATGTTAAAATCCCATGAATATTAGAAAATGAATAAGTAAATACTCTGTGAAGGAAAATTCTACTACCATTTCATATTCTCTAGGATGGTAATGAGAAAATTCAGAAGATCTATCGAAGTCGGAATTTTAGATAAGTGATTAATTTATTCCTCATAGGAATTCGTGACTAGTTTTGAATTCAGTTAAGCAATATTACCCATGTGGATGGATGTATGGATGATGTGGATTGATGTGGATGGATGTATGAATGATGTGGATTGATGTGGGTGATGTGGATTGGTGTGTGTATGTTGAGTGAATGATGTGGATGATGTGGATTGGTGTGTGTATGATGAGTGAATGCTGTGGATTGATATGGATGGATGTATGGATGATGTGGATTGATGTGGATGAATGTATGGATGATGTGGATGATGTGGACTGATGTGTGGATGATGTGGATTGGCGTATGGTTAATGTGACTAGATGTGAATTGATGTGAGAATGATGTGATGTGATAGGGATCGATGAAGTAAAATTGTGCTAAGATGAGAAAAGATGGGGACTAATGTGAAAGGATGTGGAGTGATTGAGAAAAGATGGAAATATTGTTGGAACTGTATTTATATGTGAAACCTATTTTTAAATGACTGTTTTATGTAAAGAATACTGGGAAAGCATATTGACTGTCTTGTGAATGAGATCTTAAAGTTGCAACGAGTGACGGTGTCGGATCCCACTGCCCTCTCTGCGCACCGGATTCCCGGATGGTAGCAGCGGAAGTAGCTTCCTCTTGCACAGGGCAGGGTTTCCCACTCGAGGCCTCGCCCTCGAATGTCCGGGCACGAGACTAAGCTGGTGGTCATTCCGAAAACCGAAACCGAGAAAATTTTCCATGCCCGAAAAATAGGGACGATTCCACCATTTTGAATTTTTTAACGAATTTTTCTAACGAGGTCAAGATACTGAGCTAACCTTCATCTGAATAAACCAGATAGAAGGAAAATTGTTACAGACTTAACTTGAATGAATCAACGCTTTTTTCCCAATTTAATCAGACACAGCCGTTGATCTATTCATTTGAGAAGTCTTTAGGTTATTATTTAACTATTCGAGTTCTAAGCGTATTCCTATTGATCAATTTTATAATTAAAACTCTACTGATTCCAACCTAACCCCATCCGGCCCATGGGTTAGCCACCGCCCAAGCACTGGAATTGTTAGAACCAGACAAGTACTCACCCACCCATAATTGAATGCCTTTCTTAACTTTTGCTTTAGAATACAGATACGCACAGACTCCTCTTTAAACTTTAATTTATAAAACAATCCATTTACAAACAATTATTAGTTACAGATATCATAACTCAAAATTTCCATTCAATCCTTGTTTCTCACAAAACAGTATCACTCTGGTTGAGACCAGCAGGTCAGCAAAACAAGATCCAGTAAAACAGATTACAATATTTTTCTCATCATCATACATAATATATCTTCCACGACATACGCATGGGTGTCCTAAGCACCACAAGCCCGTGCATCGCTTGGTCAAAACCCTCCAGGATCCTCCTTAGGTGTCCTGGCACTTCACTCAGGGACCGCTTCGTTGGCCCTTGCCCATCGTACCGGAAGCACACCATTTTACACCATACCCAAGCTGGTCAAGACCGCGTGAGCTGTCCTTTGAACACTCCCCGGCCAGCTGCTGCAACCAAACTTCCCTTAGAAAACACATATATCAAATGCTCCCTCCACAGCATTCTGGCGTAAGATAGTCCTTTAAGAAAACAGGGTTTCTATGCAAGTTTTCAATTTTGATTTTCTTTTGAATACAAGAGTATATCTTAATTCCGTATCCCAAGACTTCTAGATTACAGGTCTGGATTCCCAAGTAGAATTCCTCAAATTCTGAATTCTTGATTCTCAGATCAAAATCAAAGGTCTGAACTTAGTTTTAGATTTGGTGGGTGATTTGAGTGTAGATTACTGAACTGGTCACATCGTCTTTTCTTGAAACTGACGCGAAGGAGTTACGTCTTGGTCATAGTCTGATTCAGGCTTTGAGTCTGGAAAGGTTCTCCCTGAACTATCTTTCTCGACATCATCCAAACATCCATCCACATTATCCACACATCAATCCACATCATTTCATAAGCATTACCATACTCATCTAATCACATCTTTTTCTATCTCATCACTTATTTCCTCATTTATCCTCATCAGATCTCATCCACTTGCATCTACCCATATATCTCCACGTCTATCCTCTCACATACATCCACATCCATCCTTTCACATACACACATCCACATCCATTCTTTCACATACATCCACTTCTATTCTTCACATACATCCACATCCATACTTATCACATACACATCCACATCTATCCTCTCACATACATCCACATCCATCCTTTCACATACACACATCCACATCCATCCTTTCACATACACAGATCCACATCCATTCTTTCACATACATCCACTTCTCTATTCATTCTCATCTATCTGATTCATATCATATATCATCACATTTATTTATATAATGCAAGAGAATTCTTATTTTTGATATAAAGATTCTTTACGCATCTATTTATGCTTAAGAACAACTTCGGTGGGAAATAACACTATAATAAAAATCCGTTTATGCACCTATTTATGCATAAATTCAATTTTAAGAAAAATTACACTTTCGAAATAAAAATTTCTTTATGGATCTTTCCATGCATAAAATCAAAATTGATGAGAATAACTCTTTTGAAATAAAAATAAATTTCTTTATGCATCTTTCTATGCATAAAATCAAAATTGATGAGAATAACTCTTTTGAAATAAAAATAAATTTCTTTATGCATCTTTCTATGCATAAAATCAAAATTTAATGAAAACAACACTTTTATAATAAAAAGAATTTCCAATATGCATCTTTATATGCATAGAATTTGATTTTAATAGAAATAACACTTTGATAATAAAATATTTCTACTATGCAATTTTCTATGCATAGAATGAAAATAACACTTTTAGAATACACAAACGATGGGGATTACTCTTTTTGAATAATAAAAGGTAATACTTATTTCACAAAAATTTAAGAAAATTTTGCCATAACCTCCTTTGTATGGCTGACCATTTTTTAATTTTTTCTATTTTTAAATTACTTAAAATTATCCCCAAATGGTTCAAAGCATCCTAAACTAATCAATTCCTCTTTTAAAAGAGAAAAAATATGAAAAAGTTTAATTCCAACAATTAGATTACTTAACTAGGATAAAGAAGGGCTAAATTTAAGAAGAGAGGGGGAAAGCCTTTCCAACAAGGCATAGCATCTAAAGATAACAAAAAAATCAGAAAACCATTAAAAGAATAAAGAAAAAATAAGATTTCTTACTTACATGAATTTCTGGGAGCTTTCCTTTGGCTTGATGGTTTGAGGGATCTACTCTTGTTTGCAACAAGAGTGGCCACCAATTCTTTAGAAGAGGGAATGGTAAAAACTAATGAATTATTAATATATTTACAGTTTTTGGCTCAGGGGAGGAGCAGAGTAATAGTGCATAAAACACTATTAAGCTTCAACAAAGGGGGAGGCTTCTATTTATAGGAAAAAGTGAGCTTCTAACCAAGCAAACTGATTCTAGAATTTTCCAGATCACTTTGGTCAATTTTCCAGATCAGTTTGGTCAATTTTTGACCATTTTTAGGTTAGTTTAGCTTACTTTTTGGAACTAGACTTGAATTAGGAGAGAGGAGAGATGAAATATCTCAATTTTTGGAAATTTAAAACTCCACCACACATGTGAAATAGGCACCTCCTTCATGAGGGGAATTCCCCCACACTGAGGTGTCAAAAATGCATCATTTCTCTAAATATCTCTTCTTTTTTAACTAATATCCTTGTCCTTAGTCAACTCTTTATCTTATGTGAGTATTTACTCATTTTTGGGAGGATTTTCTTTATTTCTTCTATTTATCTCCTCCACACATTTGGATGAAATTGATTGGCCCCTCAGAACCTTAATTTAAAATTTTCAGAAAATCTAGACCCCTAGGATAAGGCCTTTTGAACAGATTATAATTGATTTCTAATGCACCTTCTAAAAATCTTTTTGAACTTCTATTTTGGGAAAATTTATTTTAATAAGAAGAGATATTTTTCCATCCAAAAATATCCAAAATCTGAATAACCTCTCTCTAGAATATTTTCTCTCTCCAAGCCAAAACAGGTAGAAATAAGATCTTTTGTATTTCTGAAGAGGGATTTGATTACAGGAAAAGATACTGGACATCCTGAGAGGATGGGGAGGAATCTTACATTCTACCCCACTTAAAAAACGTGAGATGTCCTCATCTCGCAAAACTAGAGGAGAATTCTTTTCCTTAAGATCCAATTGATTCTGGGTTCCTTATACTCTGGAGAGCCCAACAGAATCCTAGGATAAAGATCCCTTATATAAAACTCATCATTAGATAACAATTCACTCAGATCATAACATTCAAATCCTTATCACAATAATGGTCCATTAGACCGAATTTTCTATCTGAACAGTCCTTCATGGAAATTTTCAATTATACAGATTTTTAATTTGACCTCCTTTAACTTGATCCACTAGGTCAAGTGTTAACAGCAGCAATCTGCCAACACAATCCACTAATCTCATAGTGATTTGCTGGAGTCATTAACGAACATTATCACAGGGACTCGTCCCATTCATCCTCATTGAGGTTTGCTTAGTTATTACAATTCAGCCAAAATTCAGAAATCTTCATTTTTCAATCAGAATCCAAATAAACTCATCATTTCTCAATCAGAATTTAAAATCATATCAACCACATTCGAATTAATGATCTGGATAGTATTAATGATTATAATTTCAAGTCTTATATTTACTCGTATATACTGCCAGTAAAGAGCTGCAGTTATACCCTCGGTATATACGGGTAGTCACGGTCCTTGGAACTATAAGGTAAATACCATCATGTCTAGGCCTCAAGCAAGTTAGGGATTCCATACAATTGCAGTACTTCCATCTGAAGACCCAATTACCAATTTATGAATTTTAGTTTGAATATCAAATTGTATGAATTTTATCACACAATCACAACCTTTTACTGCTTCTTCAAAAAAAATTCACATTTTTTGGCTTCTCGGTTGATCCTCATTAGCCAATTTGCTCTTATACCACAGCTGTAAGATCCCTGACCCCACTGCGCAATGAATTTGGGGGTGCTAGCAGCGGAAGTAGCACTTCTTGCACAAGGCAAGGTCCCACACTCGGGGCCTCGTCCCCCACCAACGGATATCCAGACAAGAGACTAATCCATCAGTTCTTCCAAAACCGAACGCGGAAAAACTTCCCTTGCTTGGAAAGCACGGGGGATTCCTCCAAGATAACTTTTCCCTAACGTAGTCAAAAGCCTTAACTAACTGAACTCATCTAACCGAACCCGTAGGTCCCATAGTCAGATCAGGGAAAAAGATTGTACTTGGATCATAGAGACCAACGCTTTTTTCCTCATTGAGAGGCACAACCGTTGATTCTTTTTCCATAGAACAATTTTTGTTCGGGATTTACTTCATCTATCGAACTATATAGAAATTGATTTTTGTTTTACAGATCCATCAGTCCACCAGCTCTAGTCCCATGGATTAGCCAACCACCCAACCACTATAGTGATGGGATCCAATTAGGAATTTGGTTAGGTTTTATCCCGGGTACTAGGGAAAAGAGTTCCCAGGCCCCCTAGCCGGATGTTCATGCAAACATAAAACTAGCCACACCACACACCCAATATGAAATTGCCTTTTTCTCAGCATCAGCTATCTTTAAAATAATCCTTTAATGAAACCATTGTGTCACTGATCACAATCCTCAAAATCTCCAGTTGAATCCTTATTTCCAATCATTCCTTCATTGGTGTACTTATGGCATCATTGGCAAACCAGAACGCTCACCACCTGTTCACTCCGGGGCCTTTTTGATAGTTCCTAGCTCATAGTAACTGGCAATATATTCACATAACAAAATGGAATCTCCGTTGAAGATCAGCAAGATCAACCAACAGATCCATATAAAAGAGCCATGGACTCATCCGTTGAGGACCAGCAAGGTCAATCAACCAGATCCACTACTACATGATAGCCTAATACCGGTGCTTATACCGACGTCATTAAACGGGGTCTAAAAAAGCTCCATCATCGGTATAAACCCCGGTATCTGCATCGGAACCACAACGTCGATATTTGCATCAGTAACACCTGATATATATACCGACGCTCTCTCCGAAGGCCATACCGAAGCACATACCAAAGCACATACCGACAACCATAACAGTAAATTTTTTTGGACAGAATGGTGTTGCCTACTACATGCTGCAGTCAACAGGACTCAACAACAGTAAACAGACAGCACCATTCTGTCCAAAATAGAGCACAAAAGACAACTGCGCTCGTTTTTGTATTTTTCAGATAAAGAAACATTACTCATGAATATTTTGATCATATACTAATAGTTTAGAGGACTTACATTATGGTAATGCCTCCCAATTGATGGTCTCTCCTTCTGCTTCAAGCATCTCAAATAAGGCCACAAGGCCATATTTATGAGCGTACTCTTCTCGCCTACTTGGTAGATGATTCATGACCAACTCCTACATAAACGATTAACAATTATAACTTTTAGAAATCAATATTTAGCCCACATACATAAATTTAGATAAATAAAATTGCTACAAATACTTAAGAATTCATGGCGCATGGTTTCGTAACCACCACTCCCAAGATTAGAAGCCCCTACTGTTTGGAGTCTCGTCCTTGCCGCCTCTCTTTGTTGTTGAAACCTCTCTGGTGTCTCTGTGAGCTCCTGAGCTATGCCTTCCCACTCCCTATCATCTAGCCAAACAGGTTTCTCTTTCCCCTCTCTAAATGCATCCCTTGCCTCTGACCTACGATGCCCCATCAAAATGCGATCTGTATATTGTATCCACTCATTAGAGACGGGATTCCTAGGGTCAAATGGCTGAAACTCTTGCTTTATCTTTGTATTTATGTAATTTTTCTTCTCCTTATCTTGCTGATCCCATAAAGTCATAACAGAGTTGTGAAACTGTATAGTGCACAATTGTTGAATTCGTGTCTTCATTACCTTCCCTGCACTATTCATTATAGGTGTCCCATCCCTAATTGTGTATATCTTGTTGTTGTCATGGTCATGTGCACCCCAAGGAGTGGAAGGTGAACCCATGGGTGTGCTATCAACAGATGAGAGCGAAGGACGCTCACGTGGTGGTGTCATAGCATCTGTGGCACTACCACCACAACCTCCTCCCCCTGAAGACCTACTACGTGAGCGACGTCTATGTGAAGAGGTGGTAGATCGAGCTGTAAGAGGAGTGGAAGGCTGTATGGTATGAGACAAATAAGCACATACATTAATTTCTTATGCACTCACATATATGCTAATATTAGCATATATGTGCATAAAACAACAAGCTTGCAGAATTTCAATTAATAATTACATATTGAGAACAAATTAAAACATAACAAAAAGAGAAGTAATAAAACAACATAAATGTAATGTGCTTACCTCTCAAATGTGGATTGGATAGTGCGTGTTCGAAGAAGCAGATCTGCAAGCTAGGACACACGTGGGAGGAACAAACCTACACACAAATTGCATACATTAGTAATAGATGCAATACACAAGCTCTCTAACTCTCTACATCTCTCACAACACACACATACAAATCCTCTCTCCAAACATAATTAAGAAGGTAAGAAGAATGATGGAGAGAGGGTATGAGATATACACACACATCACACATTTACCCTAATTCTCTCCACACACACACACACAAGAAGATGAGGAGATGGGGAGAGGCAAAACGCCCAAGGAGAGAGAGGGAGATCTACACACACACTTCACTAATTCTCTCCACACACACACACATCAAGAGTGGGTCGAATGGAACAAGGCGAACGCATGAGGGAGATGAGGGGAAAGACACGCATACCTTGTCTTGACACTCCAAGCCTTGCAAAACAGAGAATGAGAGGTTCTCGGCTGTAAAAAAGTTACGGGCGTCGGTATCTACGTCAAAATTTGCGTCGGTATCTGCGTCGAAATTTGCATCGGTATCTGTGTCGGTATCTGCTACGGTATGTTCGTCGGTATCTGCGTTGGTATACTCCCTTTTGAAAATTACCCGCCCATACTCTTTGCCTCCAAGTTTAGGACGTACATACCGATGCCGCTCGACATTTGCGTCGGTATTCTAGCATCGGTATGCCCTAAACCTCTAGTAGTGATCCATACCCGAATTCAGAAAACAACTCTTACTCCTTGTTCCAATATCTTCCCCGACGTACTTGTGGGTATGGTCAGCACCCTCTAGGTTCCTTCGCAGGTCACCTAGCGCTTCACTCACGGGCTGCTTCCTTGGTCCCTCATCCACTATACCGGAAGCTCACCATTTAAATCAAACTGAGGCTGGTCAAGACCTCGGCCCGACCTTGCTACGCGAGACATCCCCTCCGATGACTCTCCGTTCAGCAGTTGCAACTTTAGCAGATAAGTCTCCACAACCTCATTCACAAGATGGTCAATATGCTTTCCCAGCATTCTTGACATAAAAGAGTCATTTAAAAATAGATTTCACATATAAATACAGTTCCAACAATATTTCCATCTTTTCTCAATCACTCCACATCCTTTCACATTAGTCCCCATCTTTTCTCATCTTACCACAATTTTACTTCATCGATCCCTAGCACATCACATCATTCTCACATCAATTCACATCTAATCACATTAACCATACGTCAATCCACATCATCCACACATCAGCCCACATCATCCACATCATCCATACATTCATCCACATCAATCCACATCATCCATACATCCATCCACATCAATCCACATCATTCACTCATCATACACACACCAATCCACATCATCCACATCAATCCACATCTATCCACATCATCATTCACTCAACATACACAGACCAATTCACATCACCCACATTAATCCACATCATTCATACATCAATCCACATAATTCATACATCCATCCACATCAATCCACATCATTCATACATCCATCCACATCATACATACATCCATCCACATCAATCCACATTATCCACACATCCATCCACATCTTTCATACATCCATCCACATCTTTCATACATCAATCCACATGTCAATCCACATCATCCAAACATCCATCCACATCATTTCATAAGTATCCAAACATCCATCCACATCAATCCACATCATTTCATAAGCATTCCCATACTCATCTAATCACATCTTTTTCTATCTCATCACTTATTTCCTCATTTATCCTCATCAGATCTCATCCACTTGCATCTACCCATATATCTCATCACTTCACATATCTATCCAGTTTACATTACATCTTATCACATTGATTTCACATCACATCTCATTCATTCACATCCCGATTCACATGCTAACACATTCATTCATGTCCCTTATTGTTCATTCACATCCCGATTCATATGCTATCACTTTCATTCACATCCTATATCATTCATTCACATCCTAATTCATATGCTATCACTTTCATTCACATCCTATATCATTTATTCATAACCCTTATCATTCATATCTATCCAATTTACATCACATCTCATCGCCTCAATTCTCATTCATATTCATCACATTTACATCCACATATATTCTCCCACATACATCCTCATCTATACTTATCACATACACATCCACATCTATCCTTCACACACATCCACATCCATACTTATCACATACACATCCACATCTATTCTCTCACATACATCCACATCCATCCTTTCACATCCACACATCCACATCCATTCTTTCACATACATCCACTTCTATTCTTCACATACATCCACATCCATACTTATCACATACACATCCACATCTATCCTCTCACATACACATCCACATACATACTTATCACATACACATCCACATCTATCCTCTCACATACATCCTTTCACATACACACATCCACATCCATTCTTTCACATGCATCCTTTCACATACACACATCCACATCCATTCTTTCACATACATCCACTTCTATTCTTCACATACATCCATATCCATACTTATCACATACACATCCACATCTATCCTCTCACATACATTCACATCCATCCTTTCACATACACACATCCACATCCATTCTTTCACATACATCCACTTCTCTATTCATTCTCATCTATCTGATTCATATCACATATCATCACATCTATTTATAGAATGCAAGAGAATTCTTATTTTTGATATAAAGATTCTTTACGCATCTATTTATGCCTAAGAACAACTTCAGTGGGAAATAACACTTTTATAAAAATCTGTTTATGCATCTATCTATGCATAAATTCAATTTTAAGAAAAATAACAGTTTCAAAATAAAAATAAATCTTTTATGCATCTTTTTATGCAAAAATTCAATTTTAATGAGAATAAATTTAATGAAAACAACACTTTTATAATAAAAAGAATTTCCAATATGCATCTTTCTATGCATAGAATTTGATTTTAATAGAAATAAAACTTTGATAATAAAATATTTCTACTATGCAATTTTCTATGCATAGAATGAAAATAACACTTTTAGAATACACAAACGATGGGGATTACTCTTTTTGAATAATAAAAGCCAATACTTATTTCACAAAAATTTAAGAAAATTTTGCCATAACCTCCTTTGTATGGCTGACCATTTTTCAATTTTTCCTATCGTTAAATTACTTAAAATTATCCCCAAATGGTTTAAAGCATCCTAAACTAATCAATTCCTCTTTTAAAAGAGAAATAATATTAAAAAGTTTAATTCCAACAATTCGATTACTTAACTAGGATAACAAAGGGCTGAATTTAAGAAGAAGAGAGAGGGAAAGCCTTTCCAACAAGGCATAGCATCTGTTTATCATTTTAAAGATAACAAAAAAATTAGAAAACCATTAAAAGAATAAATAAAAAGTAAGATTTCTTACTTATATGATTTTCTGGGAGCTTTCCTTTGGCTTGATGGTTTGAGGGATCTACTCTTGTTTGCAACAAGAGTGGCCACCAATTCTTTAGAAGAGGGAATGGTAAAAACTAATGAATTATTAATAAATTCACAGTTTTTGGCTCAGGGGGGCGGAGCAGAGTAATAGTGCATAAACACTATTAAGCTTCAACAAAGGGGGAGGCTTCTGTTTATAGGAAAAAGTGAGCTTCTAACCAAGCAAACGGATTCTAGAATTTTTCAGATCAGTTTGGTCAAATTTTGACCATTTTTAGGTCAGTTTAGCTTACTTTTTGGAACTAGACTTGAATTAGAAGAGAAGAGGAGAGATGAAATATCTCAATTTTTAGGAATTTAAAACTCCACCACACATGTGAAATAGGCGCCTTCTTCACGAGAAGAATTCCCCCACACTGAGGTGTCAAAAATGCATCATTTCTCTAAATATTTCTTCTTTTTTAACTAATATCCTTGTCCTTAGTCAACTCTTCATCTTATGTGAGTATTTACTCATTTTTGGGGGGATTTTCTTTATTTCTTCTATTTATCTCCTCCACACATTTGGATGAATCTGATTGGCCCCTCAGAACCTTAATTTAAAATTTTCAAAAAATCTGGACCCCTAGGATAAGGCCTTTTGAACAGATTATAATTGATTTCTAATGCACCTTCTGAAAATCTTTTTGAACTTCTGTTTTTGGGGGAATTTATTTTAATAAGAAGAGATATTTTTCCATCCAAAAATATCCAAAATCTAAATAATGTCTCTCTAGAATATTTTCTCTCTCTAAGCCAAAACAGGTAGAAACAAGATCTTTTATATTTCTGAAGAGGGATTTGATTACAGGGGAAGATACTGGACATCCTGTGAGGATGGGAAGGAATCTTACACTAAGGTGCTCTGTGTAGCCTCTATGGCGTAGAGCACCAAATGTTCCTGATTAAAAAATCCCTTGCCTTTGATGTTTTTGGTTCTGGATTTAGGGGTAAGCTTCTTTGCTTGTATAGGTATAGCCAAATGCATAGGCATAGAGGATCCTCAAGAAATAGCCCAATCACTCTCTACCCAATAACAAGAGAAGGAAGCTCAATATTGTAAGAAAGATTTTGTAAAGATGATGTATCACTTCTTATTATGAATACAATACAGTTTTTGCAAGCTTATTTTCATCAAGTATATCATTGTTTTTTCTAGTTTGTACCATCAATTTTTTTGTAAATGCATCAGAAATGACCCTGAGAGCCTAGGGGAGCAGTGCAAAAACAGTGCAAATTTTGAGCCTGCACTGCTACTGTAGAGCCCAAATTCGCACTGTTTTGGCAAAGCTTCCCCAACCCTTTAGGAGCAATTTTGATACATTGGATGACAAATAATGTATTTTTACACATGATTAAAGGTGTTTTTATCATGTAAATTACTGTTTTTCATAATCAATGTAAACTTCAATATAAATGCATCAAAAATAATCAATGTAAACTTTAATATAAATGCATCAGAAATAATCAATGTAAATGCATCAAAAATAATCAATGTAAACTTCAATATAAATGCATCAGAAATAATCAATGTAAACTTCAATATAAATGCATCAGAAATAATCAATGTAAAGTTCAATATAAATGCATAAAAAATAATCAATGTAAACTTCAATATAAATGCATCAGAAATAATCAATGTAAACTTCAATATAAATGCATCAGAAATAATCAATGTAAACTTCAATATAAATGCATCAGAAATAATCAATGTAAACTTCAATATAAATGCATCAGAAATAATCATGAGTGGCTAGGGGAGGAGCAGTGCCAGAATAGTGAGAATTTTGAGCCTGCACCACCATTGCAGAGCGTAATTCACACTGTTTAGGCATAGCTTCCCCAATCCTCTAGGATCAATTTTGATGCATTGGATGACAAACAATGTATTTTTACACATGATTAAAGGTGTTTTTATCTTGTAAACTATTGTTTCTCTCATAATTAGTGTACTCAACTTCATTATAAATGCATTAGAAATGATCCTGAGTGGCTAGGGGAGAAGTGCTAGAACAGTGCAAATTTTGAGCCCGCATTGCCGCTGCAGAGCTTAAATTCGCACTAATCTGGCATAGCTTCCCCAATCCTCCAGGAGCAATTCTGATGCATTGGATGACAAACAATGTATTTTTACACATGATTAAAGGTGTTTTTATCTTGTAAACTACTGTTTCTCACAATTAGTGTACTCAACTTCATTATAAATGCATCAGAAATGATCCTGAGTGGCTAGGGAAGAAGTGCCAGAACAGTGTGAATTTTTAGCCTACATCGCCATTGTAGAGGCCAAATTCGCACTGTTCTGGCATAGCTTCCTCAGTCCTCCAAGAGCATTTCTGATGCCTTGGGTGACAAACTGGCACATGATAGACACTCCATGTTAAACAAACATGATGATACCGAGACATTGTAAGAGAAACTTAAAATTTTAATTAGCAGTAGGTTACAAATGAAAGCCAGATAGGCTTGTTACAAAGGGGGGTTTGAAACAAAAGAGTTGCTTCAAAAAGAAGGTTAACATCTAAGATCTCTAGATCGTGTCTCGCTCGCCTCGAATACGCCAAGCTAGTTACATGTCCTTAGCAAAAATGGTAATCCTCTTTGCATGTAATGCAAGGAGGTTGGTGTCTTCAAAAAGCCCAACAAGGTATGCCTCGGAGGCTTCTTGCAATGCTTCAAGGGCAATCCCCTGCACATGGAACTCTATTCTATATCATTGGAGAATCTCCTTCATTGTGCAAGTGAAAGGGGCTCTTCTTATCAGCAACTTAGTGTTCCTCTGATAAACTTGATTTCTTGTAGAGCCCTATGCCCTTGGCACATCCTTCTCCTTGGAGATCTCTATGTTGTGTTGTTGCATTGGCGAGGTTGGGACTTCCTTGGCTTGAAGAGCTTGACCTTTCTATGCTTGTGCGCACTTGCAAGAACCTCCTCTTGGTCTCTCTCATAGTCTGAATCCTCCTCCTCCTGCTGTTGTGGTACCTGTGTATCAAGTTCCTCCCGGGTAGGTAGGGGACCCTGTCCTGGTAGTAGGGTCTTGCCACCTGTGGTGCTGCGCAACGTAGGGATGTTTTCACCAACCCTGTCTTGCCACCTGTGGTGCTGCGCAACGTAGGGATGTTTTCACCAACCCTGTGGAACTGCTCATCATCGGCCTCTCTGTCTTGATCTCTAGGGTGGCTGCATGTGTGTGCGTTGGTGTTGCTATGGGAGGAGGGTTGGAGTCTAATGATCCCATTGGGCATGTCCTAGAATCCAAGGGGTCACTCTCTTCCGTGGTGTCGCCAGTACGTGGTCGTTGGGTGCCTTGCATTATGTTTGTGAAGGCATGGTAACACGTGCAGTGTTCTTGGTGCATGCCATATCCATGTATGACTATGCCTATTGTGCTAGCATGGTGATGTGCTGGTGTCCTTACGTGGGTGCCTACATAGATCTTGAGCTCAAGCTCTCTAAAAAAGTAAAATGAAAATGAAGTGACAGAAGGAACTATTAATAGTTTTTTTAGGGCAAAAAAAAACCTAACTAAACTTATTTTCTTTGCCTTATTACGTCTAGATTTGTGCTGGTGTGTGCACAACCCAACGCCTCCCTTGTCTCCTCATTCATGTATGCCAAGCACCATGCCTATGGGGAGCATTGGTCTACAACCATTCAAGCCGAGCATGACTTTTTGTAGCCTTGCATGCCTCTTGCGCAAGTTTGATTGTTGGGCCCGCTCCCTAACCAATACCCTTCCAAAGGTTGTGCGATAAAACCAATTGAACATCTCTTGTAGATAGTTTGTACGTGTTCCTCCTGCAGAAGCTCCACCTCCATGTCTTGTATTTTTGAAATAAACCCCTCTTGCTTTATAATGTGGTTTCTCCATCCCTTGGGTACTTCATATGTCGAGCGATCCATACTTGTTCATGAAATACGCACCATACGCATAAACTATGTGCTATACACATGACAATAGAATTTAATTAGAAAAAGTCTGGTTTAAAACACCAGTTTATTTTTTTATTGTACAACTTACCATATAGTGTGTTACTTTACTCTCGCCCCAAGCACCTAGCACACTTTTGGTGAATTCTACGATATGTTGTTGGAATGATGCTTGTTCTTGGGCAGTTGTGCTACTTTGATTCATAATGCAAACCATGTTATTGAAATTTATCCAAAGCTGTTTGCACATATTTACAAGAGCTGGCATTGGATAATCTACATTTGTGGTGATTGCACACAAGTCTCTCCAGAGTCCCCAAGTCTTCTTTGAATTCTCTATGTTTGTTGGCTTCTCCAAAAATCTCCTTGCCTTTGCTCCAGTCATGGAGACCTTTTGAGCAACCTCGTATGACATACCAGAGGCATGCTTATTCACTTCAATTTTCACGTTTCCGCCATGGCAGTCCAGAGAATTTAAAAGATGCTCTAATTTACCAAGGGCTGCAAATTTCCTCTCTTGTGTAGGCATTGTGAATGCATAATCGATATGGCACTTAAGCAATCGATATGGCACTTAAGCAATCGATCGAAGATTCTCATGAATGCATGAAGTGTGCAAAAGTGAATATTCTTTAAATATACCAGTTTTTGTCCCTCATATTCATGATGTTTCCATATTTTTGTGCTGAAGTGCAATGTAAATCATTTTAGGCCAATGTGGGTTCTAAATGAGAGTTCTAAGTGTATTAAGCAAGGCTCACTTATGGGGTTGTCCGCCCATGTGTGAAAGAGGCCTAGGGTTAGGGTTAGTGACATCTCTACAAAAGAGATGTTAGCTAAAGAAAGTGGACGTTTTTTGGCCATTCTCATAAGCTATTGAGTGAAGCTCTTGAGCTCTCAAGCTATGGCAACTCTCTAACTCTCTCTCTATTGTACTCTAATGAGCATCAAGCTCCAATGAGTATAGCTCCAATTCTTTCTCTTAATCTGTTTTAGCATCATTGAAGTAGATTAATCTATGATTAGTTGAATGCTTCTTTCTTTCTCTTGTGTATGCTGCATGCTTGTAGTGTGTGTGTGTGTAGTCTCCATTGATGCAAGCTCTTGCCCACTTCATTGGCAATGAGTTATTCATGGATAGACTCTCTCTATAAGCTTGTGGGTTAGTAGATGCACGCTTATGGGATTGCTGGCATTAGGGAAAGCTAAGATTTAATCAATGTTTGAATGGGATTAAAAGATTGCCATGCATTGCTTGTTCTCTTGATTAGTGTAGTGGATTTAAGGGATTGAGAGATTGATTGAGGTGTTGAATGGTTGAGTCGTCAAGTGGTGGTTTGTGTATGTAAGCTCTCCCTCATGGGATAAGCCTTCATGCACTAATCGGGTCGAGTCCTCGGATTGACATTGTGTTTCTTAACACATTTGTTGATCGGTAGTACTCTATGAGCACTATATTGCACGGTAGAGAGAACCGCTCTACAGAGAGCTTGGCTTGTTAGGATACTGCAAAAGATTGACTACAAGTAGAGCTTGGGCAAAAGATTGACTACAAGTAGAGCTTGGCAAACCCATATTCTCCAATCTCAATTGCAAGCATCACAATTCATCCTTTTACAATGTTAAGAAGGACTTAAAACATCATCAAATAAAATGAAAGAGATCCTCGCAGAGAATGTGGAGAAGGATGCAAAGATTCAAAGGCTAGAGGAACTTGTCAAACGACTCAAAGCAAAGCCAAATGGTGCTCGTGAACGCAAAAAGACATGGGCTAATATAGAATCTCTTGCGTTTAAAGCTTGAGCACGAAAGAAAAGGATTCGTACGACAAAGTAAGTAAACTTTCATTATGCACTCAGTGATTTAAACAAAATAGTCATGATTTGTGTTTTGCCAAGAATTTTCTTCAAGAGGTGTGTAGTTCTAATAAAGAGGGATTTGTTGGTCAAAGCCATTTTGAATACCAAGGATATTCTCTCACGTATTACTGACTCTCATCATCCTAAAATACGCCAAGCTGTTGTCAGTGAGCCAAATTGCCACCTCCATCGATTCTTCATTTATTCAACATGCGTGTGATGTGGCTAGAATCAGTATGAAAGGGTACCAAGCAATCCATCAGTTTGTAAAAGATGCATTTCTAAGACAAGGAATCACTGGCACTTTATTTCGTACACTCAAGGTGATTCACAATGTCAAGCGTATCAATAATGATGATGTGCAGTGAGCTATATGACAGTTTTATCACGTTGAGGGTACACTAACATTAGACACAGGGTCGAGCAATTTACTTTAATCAACTAAATAAACAAGAAAATTAAGAAAACCATAGATTTAAAATTAAAAAGTAAGAAAATTTTAGCTTAGATGGGGTTGTAAGCTTTTCTTTGGCTTGAGGGATTGAGGGTTCTACTCTTGTTTGAAGCAAGAGTGGCCACCAATTGCTTTGGAGAGGATTAAGCCAAAAACAATTGAATTATCAAGAAAATTCAATGTAAATGACTCTAGGTAAGAGTAGAGTAACAGTGCATAAAACATTATTAAGCTTTTACAAAGGAGGAGCTTCTATTGATAGAAAAAAGTGAGCCTCTAACCAAGCAAACTGATTCTAGAATTTTCCAGATCAGTTTGGTCAATTTTTTGATCATTTTTGGGGTAGTTTAGCTTACTTTTTGGATCTAGTTGAAATAGGAGAGAGGAGAGATGAAAATATCTCATTATTTTTTAGTTTAAAACTCCTCCACACATGTGAAATAGGTGCCTCCTTCATGAGATCCCCACACCGAGGTGTCAAAAATGCATCATTTCCTCTAAATATCTCTTCTTTTTTAACTAATAAACCTTGTCCTTAATCAACTCTTCATCTTATGTGAGCATTTACTCATTTTTGGGGGATTTTCTTTTATTCTTCAATTTATCTCCTCCCTACATTTGGATTAATCTTATTGGTCCATAGGAGACATAATTGGACCATAATCCAAAAATTTCTGAAAATTTGGACCCTTAGGCTAAGGTCCTTTATACCTATTTTTAATTAATTCCAATTGCACATTGGAAAGTTCTTTTTGAATTTCTGTTTCAGGGGAAATCATTTTAGACACTAGGAGGATTTTTATATCCAAAAATATCTCAATTTTGAATTACCTCCCTCTAGACATTTTCTCTCTCCAAGCCAAAACAGGGTAAAACAGGATCTTTCTTTTATTTCAGAGAGGGGAATAATTATAAGATCAGAAGGGGAGGTTCTTACACGTGCACACCTCAAAAAGCTAGAGGGAGGAATCCTACATCCTACCCTACTTAAAAAACGCGAGATGTCCTCATCTCGCAAAATTAGAGGACAACTCTTTCCCTTAAGATCCAACTGATTCTGGGGTTCCTTATAGTCTAGTGAATCCAGCAGAATCCTAGGAAAAAGATTCTTTATATAGAACTCATCATCAAATAACAATTCTTTCAAATCATACCATTCAAATCCTTATCACAATAATGGTCCATTAAATCGAAATTTTCATCTGAACAGTTCTTCATGGGAATTTCAATTATACAGATTTTTAATTTGTCATCCCTTAACTTGATCCACTGGGTCAAGTGTTAATAGCAGCAATTTGTCAGCACAATCCACTAATCTCAGAGTGATTTGCTGAAGTCATTAACGTCATTCTAGTTACGAACATCATCACAGGGACTCGTCCCATTCATCCTCATTGGGTTTTGCTCATCAGCTTAACGCTTTTCAACCAAAATTCAAGAATCATCATTTTTCAATCAGAATCCAAATCAACTCATCAGTTCTCAACCAGAATTTTAAAATCATTCATCATCTGGATAGCATTTTTTTTCTTATAATTTCAAGATCTTAGATTTACTCATATATGCTGCCAATAAAGAGCTGCAGTTATACCCTCGGTATATACGGGTAGTCACGATCCTTGGAACTATAAGGTAAATACCATCATGTCTAGGCCTCAAGCAAGTCAGGGATTCCATATAATTGCGGTACTTCCATCTGAAGTCCCAATTACCAATTTATGAATTTCAGTCTGAATATCACTTTGTATGAATTTCATCACACAATTACAACCTTTTACTGCTACTTTATAAATTTTTGACATTTTTGGCTTCTCAGTTGATCCACATTAGCCAATTTGCTCTAATACCCACTGAAAGATCCATGTCTCCTCCACGCAACGAATTCAGGGATACTAACAGCGAAAGTAGCACTTCTTGTGCGGGGCAGGGTCCCTCACTTGGGGCCTCGCCCACGGATATCCGGAAGAGAGACTAATCCATCGGTTCTTCCAAAACCAAACCCGGAAAAACTTCCCTTGCTCGGAAAGCACAGGCGACTCCTCCAGGATAAATTTTCTCTAATGTAGTCAAAAGCCTTAACTAACTGAACTGATCTGACCGAACCCGTAAGTCCCATAGTCAGATCAGGAAAAAGATTGCACTTGAATCATAGAGACCAACGCTTTTTTTCTCATTGAGAGGCACAGCCATTGATTCTTTTCCATAGAACAATTTTTGTTCGGGATTTACTTCATCTATCGTACCATAATAGAATTGAGTCTCAATTTAGGGATCCATCAGTCTAGCCTAACCCCATCCAGTCCCATGGGTTAGCCAACCGCCCAACCACTGTAGTGATGGGATCCAATTGGGAATTTGGTTAGGTTTTGTCCCGGGTACCAGGGAAAAGAGTTCCCATGCCCCCTTACCGGATATTCATGCAAACTTAAAGCTAGTCACACCACTTACACACGCAATATGAAATTGCCTTTTTCACAGTTTGAGTCTTTAAAATAATCATTTAATGAAATCATAGTGTCACTGATCATAATCCTCCAAAATATCCAGTTGAATCCTTATTTTCAATCATTCCTTCATCGGTGTACCTATGGCATCATTGGCAACCAGAACGCTCACCACCTATCCACTCAGGGGCTTTTTCGATGGTTCTTAGCTCATAGTACTCGGCAATATATTCACATATCAAAATGGAATCTCCGTTGAAGATCAGCAAGATCAACCAACAGATCCATATAAAAGAACCATGGACTCATCCGCCGTTGAGGGGACCAGTAAGGTTAATCAACCAGATCCATGCCCGAATTCAAAAAACAACACTTACTCCATGTTCCAATATCTTCCACGACGCACGTGTGGGTATCTTTGGCGACCCAGAGCCCGAGCACCGTATGGTCAACACCCTCTAGGATCCTTCATCGCAGGTGACCTAGCGTTTTACTCATAGGCCGCTTCCTTGGTCCCTCATCCACCGTACCAGAAGCTCACCATTTGAATCAAACCGAGGAGGCTGGTCAAGACCTCGGCCGACCTTGCTATACGCAAGACGTCCTCCATTGACTCTCCATCAGCTATTGAAACTTATCAGATTAGGTCTCCACGACATCATTTACAAGACGGTCAAAATGCTTCCCCAGCATTCTTGACATAAAACAGTCTCCACGATATCATTCACAAGACGGTCAAAATGCTTCCCCAACATTCTTGACATAAAACAGTCATTTAAAAACACGTCATAAATACAGTTTCTAAAATGAACTCTCGTCTTTCCACATTAATCCACATTATTTAAATCACATCCATTTCATAAGAATTCCCATTCTCATCCGATCACATCATTTTCATCTCATCACATCTTTCCTCATTTATACTTATGAGATCTCATCCACTCGCATCTACCCATCTACTTATGAGATCTCATCCACTCGCATCTACCCATTCTCATCCGATCACATCATTTTCATCTCATCACATCTTTCCTCATTTATACTTATGAGATCTCATCCACTCGCATCTACCCATCTACTTATGAGATCTCATCCACTCGCATCTACCCATCTCCACATCTCATCACATCTCATCCATTCACATCTACCCATTTATACTTATGAGATCTCATCCACTCGCATCTACCCATCTCCACATCTTATCACATCACATTCATCACATCTCATCCATTCACATCCCAATTCCCATCACATTCACTTAAATCCATCACATTCATTCTCATCACCATCCTATCACATACATAACATCACATCACATCTATCCACATCATATATTTCCTCATTTATACTTATGAGATCTCATCACCATCCTATCACATACATAACATTACATCACATCTATCCACATCATATATTTCCTCATTTATACTTATGAGATCTCATCCACTCGCATCTCCACATCTCATCACATAACATTCATTCACATCTCATCCATTCACATCCCAATTCCCATCACATTCACTTAAATCCATCACATTCATTCTCATCACCATCCTATCACATACATAACATCGTATCACATCTATCCACATCATATTTCTTTCATACACATCCATCCAACCGTTCACATGTACGACTACCCACATCTATTCATACATTCATATCTATCACTTCACATCCACATATATTCATGTCACATCACGACTCTTTACATCACATCACATTCTTTCACATACACATCCACATCACATTCTTTCACATACACATCCATATCCATTCTTCACATACATAACCACATCCATTCTTTCATATACATCCACATCCATTCTTCACATACTTAACCACATCCATTCTTTCACATGCATCCACACCCATTCTTCACATACATAACCACATCCATTCTTCACTTATACATTCACATTCATTTTCATCACATATCATTCATTTACATCCTGATTCACATGACATCACCTCTCATCCATTCATTCACATCTATCTGATTCACATCACATCTCATCACATCTATTCATCTCATATCTCATTACCTCTATTCACATCACATCCATCCATCCATTCATTCACACCTATCTGATTCTCATCACATCTCATTACATCTATTCACCTCACATCTCATCACCTCTATTCACATCACATCCATCCATCCATTCATTCACATCTATCTGATTCATCACATCTATTCACCTCACATCACATTACCTCTATTCACATCACATCACATCTCATTACCTCTATTCACATCACATCCATCCATCCATTCATTCACACCTATCTGACTCACATCACATCTCATCACATCTGTTCACCTCACATCTCATTACCTCTATTCACATCACATCCATCCATCTGATTCATTCACATCTATCTGATTCACATCACATCTCATCACATCTATTCACCTCACATCTCATTACCTCTATTCACATCACATCCATCCATCCATTCATTCACACCTATCTGATTCTCATCACATCTCATTACATCTATTCACCTCACATCTCATTACCTCTATTCACATCACATCCATCCATCCATTCATTCACACCTATCAGATTCTCATCACATCTCATTACATCTATTCACCTCACATCTCATTACCTCTATTCACATCACATCCATCCATCCATTCATTCACATCTATCTAATTCTCCTCACATCTTACATCTATTCATAGAATTTAAACATAGAATTTAAACATAGAATTTAAGAGAATTCTAATTTTGATATAAAGATTCTTTACGCATCTATTTATGCATAAAAATCAACTTCAGTGGGAATAACACTTTTATAAAAATCCTTTTATGCATCTATTTATGCATAAAAATCAACTTTAATGAGAATAACACTTTTGAAATAAAAATAAATCCTTTATGCATCTTTCTATGCATAAAATCAACTTTAATGAGAATAACACTTTTGAAATAAAAATAAATCCTTTATGCATAAAATCATCTTTAATGAGAATAACACTTTTGAAATAAAAATAAATCCTTTATGCATCTTTCTATGCATAAAATCAATTTTAATGAGAATAACACTTTTGAAATAAAAATAAATCCTTTATGTATCTTTCTATGAATAGAAATTAAATTTAATGAAAATAACACTTTTATAATAAAATAATTTCTATTATGCATCTTTTTATGCATAAAAATTAAATTTAATGAAAATAACACTTTTATAACAAAACAATTTCCATTATGCATCTTTCTATGCATAGAAATCAATTTTAATAATTAATATGAGTGATATCCATGCATATTCATAGGTGAATATGTACATGGAGTAATTAGAATCTTTCTTTTAAAATGCACAAACAGTGGGAATTACTCTTTTGGAATAACATAAAAATAAACTTTCTTTTCCATAAAATTCTAAAAAATTTTACCATAAGCTCCTTTGTATGGCTAACCATTTCTCATTTTTAACATTCTATTTTTAATTGAAATTAACCCCAATTAGTTGTAAAGGACTCTAATCTACACAATTTTTAATTTCCAAGAGAGTAAACAATAAGAAAAGTTTAATTAATCTTTTTGTAAAACATTCTAGGATAAAAAAAGGCTTAATTATAAAGAAGAGAAGGGGGTGGCCTTTTCATCAGGGCATAGCATTAGAATTTACTTTAATCAACTAAATAAACAAGAAAATTAAGAAAACCATAGATTTAAAATTAAAAAGTAAGAAAATTTTAGCTTACATGGGGTTGTAAGCTTTCCTTTGGCTTGAGGGATTGAGGATTCTACTCTTGTTTAAAGCAAGAGTGGCCACCAATTGCTTTGGAGAGGATTAAGCCAAAAACAATTGAATTATCAAGAAAATTCAATGTAAATGGCTCTGGGTAGGAGTAGAGTAACAGTGCATAAAACACCATAAGCTTTTACAAAGGGGGAGGCTTCTATTTATAGAAAAAAGTGAGCCTCTAACCAAGCAAACTGATTCTAGAATTTTCCAGATCGGTTTGGTCAATTTTTAACCATTTTTGGGACAGTTTAGCTTACTTTTTGGATCTAGTTGAAACAGGAGAGAGGAGAGATGAAAATATCTCATTATTTTTTAGTTTAAAACTCCTCCACACATGTGAAATAGGCACCTCCTTCATGAGGGGAGATCCCCACACTGAGGTGTCAAAAATGCATCATTTCCTCTAAATATCTCTTCTTTTTTAACTAATAAACCTTTTCCTTAACACTAGTTCTGTAATTGGACACTAAAGTGTCCTGAAAGCTAGCATTTTTCTTAAATTTTTGTGGGCAATCTATTAAGAGTTTTGAAATGCTTAACATCCACATATGTTCCTCAAGACCCAAAAAAATTTTGAGATTTTTTAAATTGCACTTTTCTTAGCTTTTGCAAGGTAATATTTTAATTTTCTTAGACGCATGCTGATAAAACGCTTGATTTTTGCTGTTTTCAAAATAGTAGTAATTTGTACATAACTTTTAGAAGGGACATAGTTTGATCATGAAACTTGGCTTGATGGAAAGCCCATGATGTAAACTAAATCTTGGAATCATCAAATGATAATTTGGATAAATTTTTGACTCGCTAATATTGAAATGATATTTTTTATACAGGTAGAGCATGAATTTTTCTCCTTCCATATGCAAGCTAATAATGTAAAACTTGAGGTGCACCCATGTTATATAGGGTAAATACTACTTTGTTTTGAATTTTCCAAAACTTTAGAGCCACTTTTTGGGCCTCTTCTCATACATGGCCTTTTGCGCAACCTGTTTTTAATACGTAAAATGTCTAATTATGAGCCTAATTTTGATTTTCATCAAAGGGAAAAGCTGTGTAAGTGCATTATTTGTTGTAACTATAGGTGTAGACTACTTGTGCAAGCATAGTTATGATTAGTTTTTGAAAAAAGATGATCAAATTTTATATTTTTGTTTTTTACAGTTTTTTTAGAACTAGGCGATAAGAACCTACTTAAGTGGAGGCTAAGTTAGTGTCATACACATCAGATTATGGCTTATTTATCTCATCTCAAACATGAAAACCAATAACCAACATTCTCATTGATAGGGCTACAATTTTTTTTAGTGGCGTGATTGAGTTTTGATAATACACGTTACTTTTGCTGATTTTATACAACTTTTTTGGAAAAAATTATAGGAAAGGAAAATGATTTTTTTGGTGAACTTCTACCTCCTTGGACTGATGTATGCTATCAAAATATCTTGGGAAAAATGCTATTGATATCATTGGATTTTTTTTTTTGAGAGAATGATGCTTGCATATTTGGAAAAATCCTGAAAAATCCTGAAAAATGTTCATTTTCAAGACATATGCTACTTTGTTGCTTATGTACTTCCAAATAAAAAGGCATTTTATATGTTTAGCATTTTTTACATAAGCATAGGGTTATGTTCTATATGCCCAATGAAGCATTTTGGTTTTTAAAGCCTACATTAGGAGTTTGATTTTTTTTCGCAACCCCCAAAAAAGGACACTCAAGTGTCCTGTTTTGGTACCAAACTAGTGTTAATCAACTCTTCATCTTATGTGAGCATTTACTCATTTTTGGGAGATTTTCTTTTATTCTTCAATTTATCTCCTCCCTATATTTGGATTAATCTTATTGGTCCATATAGGAACCTTAATTGGACCATAATCCAAAAATTTCTAAAAATCTGGACCCTTAGGTTAAGGTCCTTTATACCTATTTTTAATTAATTCTAATTGCACATTGAAAAGTTCTTTTTGAATTTTTGTCTCAGCCTGACATCATTTTAGACACTAGGAGGATTTTTATATCCAAAAATATCTCAATTTTGAATTACCTCCCTCTAGACATTTTCTCTCTCCAAGCCAAAACAGGGTAAAACATGATCTTTCTTTTATTTCAAAGAGGGGAATAATTATAAGATCAGAAGAGGAGATTCTTACACCCACACCGCAAAAGATGGAGGGAGGAATCTGACACTTATGCATAAAGCTATGCATGAGGCCTTATACATGAGGCCTTATGCATAAAGCTTATGCATAAAGCATGTATGAGAATTACGCATAAAGCATTACGCATAAAGATTATGTGCAAACCTACAAAGCTATGCATGAGGCCTTATGCATAAAACTATACATGAGTCCTTATGCATAAAGCTTATGCATAAAGCATTATGCATAACGCTTATGCATAAAGCACTATGCATAAGGCCTTAAGCGCATAAAACTATGCATGAGGCCTTATTATGCATAAAGCTATGCGTGAGGCTTATGCATAAAGCATGAATGAGCATTATGCATAAAGCATGAATGAGCATTATGCATAAAGCATTATGAATAAAGCTTATGCGCAAACCTACAAAACAAATCCCCAGCACCACCCAAGGGTGCAATAATAATAGAGGAAAGAGAGGAAATATAGAAAAGCATTTACCTCTTTTTCGTGATGTTGAAAGAGAGGATTAGAGGACCTACAAAACTAACAAAAGGGTGAGGAAAGGATTAGTAATGCATACATACAAAAGCTTATGCATAAAGCTATGCATGAGGCCTTATGAATAAACCTTATGCATAGGGCTTATGTATAAAGCATGCATGAGGCCTTATGCATAAAGCTATGCATGAGGCTTATGCATAAAGCACTATGCAAGCCACGCTATCCTAAACTAAATCGTACCCCGACACCATGCATTAAGCATGCATGCATAGAGCTTAATGCATGCATAGATTAAGCTCTATGCATAGAGCTTAATCTATTCATATATCTCTATGCATTATGAATGCATGCATAGAGCTTAATCTATTCATATATCTCTATGCATTATGAATGCATACATAGAGCTTAATCTATGCATTAAGCTCTACGAATAGAATTTAATGCATAGATTAAGCTCTATGATTAGAGATCTATTCATAGATTAAGCTCTATGCATAGAGGACCTACAAAACAAAACCCCTCTTTTTGGTAGATAAAAATAGAGGAAAGAGAGGATAAAAAGATAAGAAAGATAGTAAAGAACTTACCTCTTTTTGGTGATGTTGAAAGAGAAGATTAGAAGACCTATAAAACCAACAAAAGGGTGAGGAAATAATTAGTAATGTATACAAACAAAAGCCCTAAGAACCTAATGCATACATACAAAATCGAAAAGAGAGGAAAGAGAGAAAAGAACTTACCTCTTTTTGGTGAAGTTGAAAGAGAGGATTAGAAGACCTACAAAATAAAACAAAAAGTTGAGAAAAGAATTAGTAATACAAAACCCTAAAAGTGTGAATGGCATGGATACACAAGGAGATTTATCCTTCAACACACACACACACACCAATTTAACAACCAAGAGGAGAGGAGAGGAGGGGGGGGGGAGGGGGGAGGGGAGGGGAGAGAGGGCAAAGAAGGAGGTGGAGAAGAGCTTGGGAGAGAGAAAGAACCTGCAAAACAAATGAGAAAGCAAAAAAATAAGAAAATTATCCATAATTACACACATAGACGTTTTACAACACATGTACATGTAACCAAGAGGAGATGGGAGTGAGGGAAACCAAGGCATACCTAGTGCAGAAGCAAAACACACGTGCACGAGAAAAAACGCAGAAAAAAGAGAGGTTGTGTTTTACTGTAAAAACCTATCACCGACTACCACCCTCCACAAATACTTAAGGGAGGATTCCCTTCCAAAAATAAGCATTCGTTCCCATTGCAAATCAATATGGAAACCATGGACGACGCCACACCCTCAAATTTTGTTGATTTAGAGGAGAAGACACTTTGCCCATGTACTCGTTGCAAATCCCAAGTGGCTCGACATCGTCGAATTTGCAATGATCATAAAAAAATGAGAAATATTTTCGGTGGAGCGATTGGAACATCTAATTAGTGGCAATGTGTGCTTCAACAATGACTAAAACCAGTGGATATCTGACCTGAACGATGGAGACCAACAAGAGTAGCCACAAATGAGGTGATCCAACAACCCGAGGAACTTGAGGCGGATTCGGAACAAATACTAGAACATGACATGGATGACATGATAAATGCCTTACACGATGGAATAGAAGATCGAGGTTTGGAACACGAAGGGGTAGAAGAAAACACACGACGTGTGGAATAGGCTTCCCAAAAAGAGAAACAGCTATGCAGGCTTGCTCATCTTCCACTATATCATGGAGCACATGTGTCTGTTTTACACGCTTGCCTATCTATATTGAACTTGCTTTTTGGATGGTCTGATACGAGCGTATCAAAACTTTTTGCGTAAGTGATGATATCATATGCAATTAGTGAGTTATGTACCTTTATATGCATTTTCTTAGCCTGACTATTTGGTATAACAGCTTATTGAAACATCAAATATTGCCAGAAGATAATGAGATGCCAATGGACCATAGTTGAGCAAAAGCAATGTTGCACTCGATTGGCATGGACTACAACACACACCATGCTTGTCCAAATGATTGTATTCTTTATCGACAAGAATATAACAACGCAGTACAATGTCCGCATTGTGGTACATTGAGATATAGATAAGATGTGCAAGGAGAAAGGGTACCAGCAAAAGTTTTACGACACTTTTCCATCATCCCTTGGATTAAAACAATGTTCAAGTGCAAATCCATTGCAGGATTGATGACTTGGCACCGTAACACTAGGTCCACGGATGGTGTTATGCATGTGCGCACAGATTCCCCTGCATTGAAGCACATTGAAGAGAAGTGGGTAGCCTTTCAGGAGGAGGAGACTCGCCATATTCGACTCACACTAGTGATGGATGGAGTGAATCCATTTGGTCTACGAAGTTCATCATGGAGTACATGGCCTGTTTATCTAGTTAACTATAATCTTCCACCATGGCTAACGATAAAAAAAGGGCATCTTTTATTGTCTTTGGAAAGTACAAGGTGAAGAACATGGATATGTATTTAGCCCCTTTAGTTAAGGAGCTTCGTGTTTTATGGGAGGGCATTGAAGTTCATGATATTTCCAAGAGGTTTGGACAACGTGCGCTAACATTGAGAGGAATACTTATGTGGACTATGTGTGATTGTCCTGGCTATAGAGAGTGCTCAGGTAATACTGTAGCTTGTTAACATATTATGTTAAGTCATGATTGTCATCCAAACTTACCTGCTACAATCTTTTTTTAAGTTCTATAGGGCTTTCAGTGTCAGGGTATAATGGATGTCCATTATGTGGGGCCGTAACTTGAGGCTCGATACTCAAAGTCTACGAAGAAGATAGTATACGAGGGCCACAAGAAGTATCTCCCAATGGACCATCCTTTGCATGAGGGATTTCTAGGGAGGTCTCCTCGCATATTGAAGAGCAGTGATTGGAGGACCTGTACACCTCCAGGAATGAAGCGTCTATCCATTTTCCATCAACTTCCATACTGGAATGACCTTTTAGTGAACCATCTTCTTGACCCAATGCACATTTTCAAAAATATAGCCGAGGTGCTTTGGAAAATCATCACAGGAGCAAAGGAGAGCAAGGCACAACGAGATGATTTACAAGAGGTTCAACGCATGCACCACTTATGGGCCCAAAATAGAGCAGATGGAAAGGTGAAGCTACCAAAAGCACCTTGGGTCATGACAAAGGATGAGCAACGACATGTAAAGAAGTACATTAGTGAGTTTCGTACCCCTAGAGGATGCATGCATTACTTGAAGGGAGAATTTACAAAGGACGATGAGCTTGCAATTTGTGCTTCCTATGGCCATCAAGGATTGCCTCAACACGATGACATTAGCGCAACAATTTATAAAATTGGTGCAGTGGTACGTTGGATATCAAGGAAAGAGATTAGTAGAGACACATTGGAAGCAGCACGGTTAAACTCCATCGAAGCTGTTACAATGGCTGAGAAATACTTTCCAACAAGTATTTTAACCATTCAATTGCACTTGCTAGTTCATGTGGTTGATGAGGTTGCTGTGGCTGGGGTTGTCCATAGCCGATGGATGTTTTTCTTGGAGAGATTTATGAAGACACTTAAAGGATTTGTTCGTGAAAGAGCTCATCCTGAAGGTAGTATGGCAGCGGGATGGCTTGTTCAAGAATCACTTGTATATATAGCAGAATTTCTCAGTATGTTTGATCTCAATATGCCAAGATTATGGACACAAGAAGACAATGATCGACTAGTTGGGGAAGAGCCACAAGGAAAAGGCCTTGTGAGAACAATGGATGTAGCATTGCGTGAGAATATCAATAAATTTTGCATCTTAAACTCACATGCTATGGAGAAATGGATCGAGAGATATAACTTGGTGAAGGCTGAAAGGGACCAAGCTCGTTTGAGTTTTAGAAGGAGATAAACAACCCGCACACTATCGTACCCAACAGAACTTGCACTTCTTTCAGACTTTCCTTCTAATAAATGGCTCGAGCAAACCATACTACAAGCTAAACACAATGGTGAATCAATAAGTGAGGAGGAGGAGCTTGCATATGGTTGTGATTTCCATGTATGTGAGTTAGAGATATCTACGCATTATCTTTTATGTTGTGCTTTCGTGAATTTATACAATAAAAGTACTTATTTATTGTGCTTGCAGTATCGTAAGTTTGGGGCAATTTGGTCACGCGGACGTCACTTTCGAGTAGAAGGAATAGATAAAAAGAGAACAACATTTGATTGTGGTGCGAAGGCTAATTTCATGCAAGAAAGTCGTTCAAGTGCAAGTGATGGCAATACTAAAGTAGGCATGCTAGATTATCATGGAACAATCCAAGATATTATCAAGGTTGGATTCAGAAAGTTTGATATGTCCATTTTTTATGTGAAACGGTTCAAGTTGGTAACTCAAGGGGCGCAAGTAACTATATGCAAAGACAAGTGTGGATTTCTTCAAGTAGACCGCACAAAGATATGGACTGACCAAAGGGACACATTTGTGCTACCATTGCACTGTGAGCAAGTCATCTTTGTGGAAGACCCGACAGATCATAAATGGTTGTTTGTGATCCAAATAAATCCACGTGGAATACAAATATTTGAAGAGGTAAAAATAGCAGTTGACTGTTTGCCAGATGCTAAGGAACTCCTCCCAGATCATGTGATGGTTGAGCATACACCACTAGCACCTATTAAACAAGAAGAAGAAGAGATGAAGGTGTACTCATTGAGAAAATACATCTTGAATAAGAAACAGACACTAGAGATAATCCAGAAGAAGAAGAGATCCAAGCTGAGTATGATCATGATGCATCGACAGAAGAGATTCAAGCTGAGTATGATCATGATGCATTGACAGCTCTCATACTACAAGACAACCAATTCCACCAATTGACAACATGGATGAATTACCTTCTACTACTACAAGACAACCAGTTCCACCAATTGACAACAATGATGGAGTATTTCTAGCAGTAGATTTATTTGGAGCCATGGATCTCACTGAGGATGAGCAAGTTGATGATGAACTTTAATTTCATTGTAAAATAGAGCACTTTTTTAATTATACCTTAGTGATGAGGAGGAGGAGCTAGCATTTTTTCTCCTTCACAGAGCGTGATGGAAGTTATACCCTCCTCTCTCCCTCTCAACTCCCCCCGTCTCTCTCTCTCTCTCTCTCTCTCTCTCTCTCTCTCTCTTCATCTCTCTTTCTCTCTGATCATCTTTCTCTCTGGCTCTCTGGCTCTCTCTCTCTCTCTCTCTCTCTCTCTCATAGACACATATGCTTGCAAAGAGGTAGAAAGAGAAGGCTAAAGCACACCCCAGGATGGGAACTAGCAAATATTATATATAAATTTATTTTTAAAAAAAACTTTTGACTGTTATTTCGACTACATTTTCCACGCGTATTTCGATGCATATTTTGACTACATTTTCCACGCATATTTCGATGCATATTTCGACTACATTTTCCACGCGTATTTGGACGCATATTTCAACGTCTTTTTTTACCATATTTCGACGTCTATTTCGACGCACATATCGACGACGTGACCAGACGTGGAAACTAAGCGTCGAAAAACAATGATTCTCTTGTAGTGTAGGAAGATCTGGAGTCAATCAGAACTGGATCAAATAGGAGTCAGCTGAGAGTCAGAAGAAAGGTATTGACATGTTTAGTAGGGTTCTCGAGCAAGAGATTTGAGGATTTCTTGATCCAGGAGGACATTTTGGTGGGTCAATTGATTGAGACTGAGGAAGGTTAGGTGTCCGACTGTATCAACAGAGGCCCCAAAGGATAGCTGTGGTGTTTTGAGTGCTATAGAGGCCAGATTCAGATTCTTTTTGCTTTTTCCAACGTGACCACGTTTCTGGAATTTTGCAAAGACCTGCTGTGCCTTTGTAAGGAAGCCACATTTAGGGTACATATCAACCAAGGCGCTGCCAATGACAGCATCCCTTTCCAGGAAGCCTCCGCTTTCAATCTCAGCATGTATTTCTCCACCTTTGTATGTATCTTCTATGTTACCACAAGCTTTTAGGCTGCAAACAAGCGTGACAGCATCGGGGGGGAGACCAGCAAGTTGCATTTATTCGAAACACTTAAGTGCTTCCTCATCATTCTCATGTTCAGTGTATCCTGCAATCAGTGCATATATGGAGAGGGTTGAACACCATGGGCTTGCAGCAGCCAAGACTTGTGGCTACCTGCAATACTGCTGAGCATCATGGTGATGAGGTGAACAGAATGCAACAGACAAAAGCAGACAATAAGAGGAACCCCGAGAGGGTGCAAAACAGAACCCAAATCACAGGAAGCCAAAATTAATGTGCACCTTCCAAAATATAGACAATCAGAAGAGGTATACTTGGATTCTGAGATGGAGCAAAAAACAAGGTATCTTGTCTGCTGCTGCTACTTGGGACAACCCTGCACGAAAAGCGTGTTTGGAGACGGTACTGATTATGGAAACAGGATGGCAACAGCCATGTGCAAGTTTGAATGCACCTTTCTATATCAATGGACAGATGTCCCTTCAGATCTATGCACAGCGGTTACACGCCTCTTACATATGTAATCAATCTTTTTCTACAATTAATATCATTCTACTCGTCTCTTCTGTGTGTATTCTCTATGTATGTTCTCTGTCTACCACCAGAAGTCCTGTTGAGCTTGATCATACTTTTGATGTGCCTGATGATCCATATATGCTTGACTCGAGACCATGTGGCGCACATTCATCATTCAATTGTTTGGATCTTAAAGACCATGTGGCGCACATTCATCATTCAATTGTTTGGAGCGCACATTCATCATTCAATTGTTTGGATCTTAAAGACCATGTGGCGCACATTCATCATTCAATTGTTTGGATCTTAAACTGTTTACAAATGGTGCATGATTGCATGCAGTCTAAAACGAACTTAAAAACAGGACACTCCGGTGCTCAGAAGCTTACAGGAAAACTCGAATAACTGCAAGTTTTTCATGTCCAAATGTTGATAAACTCAAATTTTCAAAGATTTACAACTTAAAATTTGCCTTTCAAAAACTTTTAAAACGTTTGATCAGTATGGATTATATTAATAGCAAAAGAGTGTTACAAGCAGTAACAATCTCATCTCAGAGGACATCACCTGGTCTTGCTATCAGCATTGAGAGTACAAGAGCTGCTGATTCCCGACTCCCCTAGCGAAGCACTTGTAGATGGACTAGATGATGGTGAAGAGCTCTCACTAATCTGAGAGTGGAGTTTCCTCTTCCTCTCATTCCGAATCCAAGGTGATTGCAGAGGGAGGAAATGTTTATGTTTCTCAAGCCAATGGTATAAAGGCTCAAGGTCCATACTCAACCAGCTTTCGTGCTATGGGTCAGGGATGTTTGGAAGCACACGTGCATCGCATAGTATGTGATGAAATCTAGGTTATCCGTGCTTGTCCCCAAGTCCACGTCATATCCCACTGCCCTCCCATGATGTATGCCTACTAGGTAGCCTTTATGGACCAA